>NW_006285779.1:5354919-5359798 GCF_000327345.1 Myotis davidii
TCCCCACCCCCTCACTCATGCTCTCACCCCCCTGGTGTCTGTGTCCATTGGTTAGTTAGGCTTATATGCATGCATACAAGTCCATTTTTAATGCACTGAAAATCTAAAAAAAAAAAAAAAATTCTCTAGACATCTCTCTCCAAATTGCTCTGAAAGAATTTGCTCTATACTTTCCCTGAATCTGCTCAGTACCTAGATATGTAGATTATGTAGATTCTTTTTTTAAAACTTTCTTTTTATTGTTGATACTATTACAGATGTTCCCATTTCCCCTCAATTTGTCCACCTCTACCCAGCCTACATCCCTTTTCCTTCTGGCTATCCCCACTGGGCATCGAGCCCCAAACCCAGGTATATATGCCCTGACTGGGAATGGAACCATGACCTTCTAGTGGAAATACTTTTAAGTTTTATTTAACTGGAAAATGTCACTTGTTTTCCACAGATATAGATATTACCAAAGCCATTAAGGATGTCTAAAATCTATAGATTTAAGAACTGAGAGGCCTAGCTCTAATGACCTGATCCCAGTATTGCCCTACAAACCAAAATAGTTGTTACTAACTTTTCTAGGCAGAGATAGGAAAATGAAAAATTCCCTAATGAGCTTTTAAGGTAGCTATTCTCAATTTCCCTATGAGATAGCCTTAAATATTTAAAGAACTTTTGAGATCCAGGTTGGTTCTAGAACTTTCTTAACCTGTACTTGGACAACATTTCTAGCTTCCTACCTGTCCCTAAGAAATCATCTGGAACCCAGAGGTATCAGAACTGAGTTATGTGATCCAAGTTTAAGAAGTTAGGGGAGGGTGGAGGTAAGGGGGAGAGATCAACCAAAGGACTTATACGCATACATATAAGCCTAACCAATGGACACAGACACCAGGGGGGTGAGGACATGAGTCGGAGAGGGGTGGGGAGCAATGGGCGGCGGGATAAGGACACATATGTAATACCTTAATCAATAAAGACAAAAAAGAGAGAGAGTATTCCCAGGGGAACGCTGGCTTCAAAATGCTTGGGAAGTATTCCCTCCTTCTCTATTTTCTGAAAGAGTTATGAAGGATTGGTATTATTTCTTCCTAAATGTTTCATAGAATTCACCAATAAAACCATCTAGATATAGCCGAAACCGGTTTGGCTCAGTGGATAGAGCGTCGGCCTGTGGACTGAAGGGTCCCCGGTTCGATTCCGGTGAAGGGCATGTACCTGGGTTGCGGGCACATCCCCAGTAGGGGATGTGCAGGAGGCAGCTGATCGATGTCACTCTCTCATCGATGTTTCTAACTTTCTATCTCTCTCCCTTCCTCTCTGTAAAAAATCAATAAAATATATTTAATAAAAAACAAAACAAAAAAGCATCTAGATATGGTCTTTTCTTTGAGTAAAGATATTTTGAAATTACTAATTCAGTTTTTTACTTATTATAGGTCTATTCAAATTTTCTATTTATTCTTTTTTTAAATATATATTTTATTGATTTTTTACAGAGAGGGAGAGGGATAGATAGTTAGAAACATCGATGAGAGAGAAACATCGATCAGCTGCCTCCTGCACACCTCCAACTGGGGATGTGCTCGCAACCAAGGTACGTGTCCTTGACCGGAATCGAACCTGGGACCTTTGAGTCCGCAGGCCAATGCTCTATCCACTGACCCAAACCGGCTAGGACTCTATTTATTCTTGAGTCAATTTTGGTCTTTGTGTCTTTCTAGGAATTTATTCATTTCATCTGAATAACCTTGACTTTGATATTCATTCATTTTAATGCATATGTCTAATTTGATACATATGTCTAATTTGCTGACATAAAATTGTTCATAATACACCCTATAATTCTTTTAATTTCTGTGGGATAAGTGATGATGTGTTCTTTTTCATTCCTGATTTTGGTGATCTGTCTTCACAGTGTTTTTCTTAGTTAGTCTTGCTAAAAGTTTGACATTGTGTTTTGTTTTTGTTGTTTTTTACCTTTTCTGAGAAGCATTTTTTTGTTTTTATTTATTTTCTCTATTGCTTTTTAATTTTTTATTTCATTTTATTTGCAATCTAATCTTTATTATTTTCTGTCTTCTCTATTTTGGGTTTGAGTTCTCTCTTCATTTTCTAGGTTTCTAAGGTGAAAGCTTAGATTATTGATTTGAGATCTTTTTTTTTTCTAGCACAGTATTTAAAGTTATAAATTCCCCTCTAAGTATTGCTTAGCTGAAAGTGGATAAATTTATTGCTGGCTATTTTTTGCTTCAGAAAATATAGTAGTGGTTTTTAATCTTGGTTTGGCAGAGACTATCCAGATATTTGTTCTTTTTGGACATTGGGGCTGAATATTTACTGCCCTGCTAAAGCTACAATCTTTAGGGGCATCTACAATGTTGCTGGGAATTGTGTTTTATTTCAAACATTTGTTCTCCAGAGAAAGTCTTACAGAACCATTTCCCCAGCTGTCTGCCTATACCTATTCACTTTCTGCCTTGCATTTGTGATTTTGATGACTTCTTATTTTATTATTTCACTTGTTGTCCATAATCACTTGAAGCTTAAGAGAAGGGAGGAAGTGAGGTAAATAGTGTTCCTAATTGATGAAAAGAACTGGAAGTTAGAAAGCCTGAATTTTGTTCCCAGCTTCACTGCTTTTCAGAGTCAGACATATTTTGGATGATTGGGGTAATGTGATTTTAGAGATGTCAGGAAGGCATTTTTCTTGTCTTTATTCCTTCTTCCTACCTATCTTTGTCTAGTTGATGTCCACTCACTCTTTAATCCTTGACTTTGATATTCATTCAGATTCTAGAATTCTTTGTTCCTTTTCACTTGCTTTAAAATAAGGTAATTCTAGGTTTAAAGTGTAGAATGATAGCTCTCTTTAGAAAGATTATGATCAAAGAAAATTTCCTTGTAAATTTTAGAAATTCTTACCTTCTTTACTATTATTCTCATACTTAAAGCATATTAAAACATTAATATTATTCCTAGAAAATGACTATCTCTGACCTACTTTTCTAAAGCAATTACACCAAATTTAAATGTCCTTTTTATATCATCCCCTTTTCTCAGTTTGCCAGATCATTTTAAATTTGAACATATTCCTCTCAGGTACAAGATCACCAGCTGTTTTGTGAGATAACCAGATTAAACATTCATTCTTTCCATTTCATCACTGAAGATAATATAAAAAATGATACAAATTTATCAAAAAAACCCAAAAATTCCAATAAATCATGTTAAACTTAGAGGTAAATCGAGACTTTACTGTGCCCTTTGCCCCTCTCTGTGTCCAGGTCTCCTTTGGTGCTGCCTCCCAATGTACCTCAAGCGCCCTCCCAACAAAGCCTGCTTTTCAGGAAAGGATCTAAATTTCAAATTTACATTGTTGAGTAAAAAGCATACAAAGGAATAAAGCTGTAAATGCTAAATTTCAAAAATCCATTTATTAAATTCCACATGAGTATCCATTATTGCCAGTGAGTGTATATCATGTGAACCAAAATCCTGGGCCCTGTCCTCAGAGAACATGGAGAACAGAGAAATAAACAAGCAGTTACACTAAAGTGTGATAATTGCTAAGATAGTGTTAAGACACTGGTGTGATCAGAGAAGAGGTTAATGCATATGGAAGGCTTAACACAACTTTTTTTTTCTTGACTCAAAAATAATTTTAAGTAATAAATTTTGGTGAAAAATAATTACCCTTTACATTTGCATATCACCTTAATTTTTTTTTGGGGGGGGATAACAAGAACAATAACATCTGTATTTTGCTTTATAATCTGCAAAGCATTTTTTTCTTTAAAAATTATAAAAGACTAGTTATTCCATCAGATGATCACTTAGTAGGGCATATAAATGTCTAATAACCATGTTGTACATCTGAAACTAATATAATATTGTATATCAATTATAATTGAAAAATAAATTTAAAAATAAAATAAAAATTATGAAAGAAATTTATTTGGTTAGAAAAAATTATAGGATATACTGTATATATCTATATATTTAATATATGATCTTCATTCCTACTTATAGGAATTGATACCATTAATAGTTATGTAAACTTCCAGATCTCTTTATATTTACATATAAACATATTTTTGGGTGTATATATAATATATATAGCAAAGGTATAAATATAATATTTATATATGGATACATTTATAATTAATTTAGTTATTTTACTGTACATCCTACACATGTATTTTTATGAATTATAATAGTATTTCTGATTGATTATTTATGAGCAGTAGAATTGATGGAATAAAGGTTATTCACATTTTAAATGTTATAGGCAGATTGCCTACCTAGCAGTTTTATACTCCATCCAACTATATATGTGAGTATTCTTTTTCCCCACACTCTTGCCAACATGGGTATTGTCAACCTCTTTAATTCTTGCCAACCTGAAAAGCAGTATCTCCCTGTTTAGTTTGCAATTTACTGATCTCTAGTGAGGTTGTACATCTTGTATTTCTTCTGTGAATTGCCTGTGCATGCCTTGCCATTTTTTTATGTGCGTGTGTTATTTGTATTTATTTGTAGAAGTTTTTGAATTATTAGGGACATTAACATTTTTGTTAAGTATTTGTTATATTTTTTCTGAGTTTAACAGTTATATTTTAACTAGAGGCCCGGTGCACAAAAATTTGTGCACTCGGGTGGGAGGGGGTTCCCTCAGCCCAGCCTGTGCCCTCTTGCAGTCTGGGACCCCTTGGAAGATAACGACCTGCTGGCTTAGGCCTGCTCCCAGGTGGCAGAGGGCAGGCCCAATCTCTAGGTGCAGCCGATTGGAGAGTTGGGGCGCCTTCCCCTGTCACGCACAGAGTAGGGCGGATCGGGAGGTTGTGATGCCACCCTCAGTCATGCTCAGGATAGGGCCGATTGGCGG
>NW_006285779.1:5360235-5365360 GCF_000327345.1 Myotis davidii
CTGAGGCTAGGCTCCAGCTCTGAGGCCTGGTCTGCTGAAAGCAGGTATCTGGTTTTTGGGTTCTATAATCTAAACACTGTTTCAACTCCAGCTCTGAGATCCCGGCTGGCTAAAAGCAGGTTTCTGGGGTTCTGTTTAGCTTCTATATTTGTAACAATGTTTCAAACTGCAAGCTCAGAGGCCGAAAGCGGCAGGCGGGGAACGTTGGTTTCCTCTGTCACTGAAGCAAGCAAGCCTCATGTTAGTTTCAAGCTGCCTGGCTGCCGGTCGCCATCTTGGCTGACAGTTAATTTGCATATCTCGCTGATTAGCCAATGGGAAGGGTAGCGGTCGTACGCCAATTACCATGTTTCTCTTTTATTAGTGTAGATATTTTAGAGTGTCATACAAAATATTTATTTTTATTTCATCAAATCTTTAATATTTTACACGTATTCTCAGACAATCCTTAAATCAATTAATGTAGGAATTACTATCATCATTGTACAGATTAGCTAGCTGAGGTTCATAAAGCTTATGTATGAACCTCATAAGCCCAAGGAGGAAGGGACTCTCATCTAAGCCTACCTTGCTATAAATGCTCACCATAACAAGGGAAACTAGAAAAATAAGTGAGCTGGCTAAAGAGCCACAGAACAAAGCACGTTCCCTTCCAAATTGACTATTCCTCAGTGCCCAGCCATTGGTCAACAGTCTTTAAGGAGGCTGTACCTAAAGCAGCAGTAATAGTTTTGCAATGGCCTCTTGGTGGTTCTGGTGATATGAGGTGTTTGTAACTCCTTTGGCTTAGATTTGACACCCATTTTCCTTCCTCGCTGCTCCTGGCCAACTTTCTTTTATGGCTCTTGGCTCAGATCTTAGATATTAACTTTGTTTACTTCATGACTTCTGGCTCCAACCATTGGCTGTGCCTATGGACAGATTATTGGCTGCAATTTCAGTGGGTTCCCTGGATCTATGATTTTGGCTCTGTTTGAAGGCCATGGTGCTGATACTGGGCTTTTAGGCCTTTGTATTGGTGAATGACAGAGGGATGGAGAGTTGGAGAAAATGCAACACAAATTTTATTTAAAAATATTCTCAAAATGTTTATTGAGAAAATTCAGCTACTGGATAACAAATATTTGTGAGAAAATAAGGGTGGGTTGGAAGAGTGGTACATTTGACTCTTCTTTCTGACTGGAAAGAATTAGTTATGTGCAGTTTACTTTCTCAGCATGGATTGAAGTCATATAAATTCTCTTAATCACTCTGTCACCTGGGTTTTGAAAGGAGCAGGGAGACTGGAAGTAACTGGCATTCACCTACTAGCTGATCTGAAATCTATAAAGTAGAGTAAATTATTGTCAAATAAAAAAGCAAAGTAGAGAACATTGTGCATACTGTAATCCTATTATCTATATATATAAAAACCCAGGGGCGGAACAGCCAGAATGACCAGAATGATCTGTGGCTATGACACACACTGTGGCAGCCAACCAGCCTGATCCAGGCCCCAATCGCCTCCCCCCCAACCCCACTCCAAGCCTGCCCCTGATCACCCCTCCACCCCTATCAGGGGCAGGGCGGGCTGGCCAACCTCCTGTGGCCCCTCCCCCCCCACCATTGGGGTGGGCCAGCCGACTCCACCCATGCACAAATTTGTTCACTGGACCTCTAGTTATAAAATAAAGCACTACCATAGAATATTGGTTAGGATTCTAACTCATAATCAGTATCATCTAATTCTGGCTCTAATTGATGTAGAAAACCTCTTGATAAGGATTTTGGTGGTAAATTGGTAGAAGTATTGGAGCAGTTTCTACCCATTCCCCCACCACCTCCGACTCTATAAATTTACTTTAAGTATAGGGGGAAAGCCAAAATTTTCTCTAATACTTCTCAGTAGATTGAAATTTTTATATGTCAATTTTTAATTAACAGGTAGTTCTATTTTGGAGCATTTCTATTTTTTTAAATAGAAATATCTCATTTAATCTTTATAACAACCCTATTTACAGAGAGGGATGTGAGATACAGAGAGCTTCAGTAATTTGCCCCAGCTCACACAGCTAGCAGGTGATAGAGGAGGGCTTCCAGAGACTATACTCTACCATTTTATACTTTGTTATACTATGCTGCCCCTCATTGGGAAAAAATATGAAAAAGGGTGAATGTTTTCTTTAACAATAGCTAGCATTCATTATAGTTAACATTTATGAAGTGTTTATTATATTTCAGGACATGTACCACATACTTTACATGTAAAATGTTATTTAATCTTCATGATAGTCATTTGTGTGGGAGGCACCTTATTATCTCTATTTTATAGATGTAAAAACTGAGGTTAGAGAGGTAAAATAACTTACTTAAGGCTATGTAATCAGTAATGGCAATGCTAGAATTTAAGTGTAGAGCTATTTGATGCCAGGGCCAATGATAATAACTTCTTTCTATACTGATAAACAACAAAACGCAGCTACATTTAGTCTTCTAAGTATTGAACTTACAAACTTAAAATTATAAGTTCTGATACTGAAAGGCAGTTTTTAGAAATTTCTGAGAGAGTAATATGAAAGGACAAACATCACTTGAGAGGACTTAGTGTAAAGGCAGTGTGGTGCAATGGACAGCATACTTGACCATCCGGGAGATAGGGTTATTAGGGTTGGAGTCCTAGACCCTACCACCAACTCATTATGTGACTTTGTGTAAGTTAGTTTACCTATATTGATAGAAGATCTGTCTATAAAATTAATGTATAGGATTAGATAATCTCAAGAGAAATTTCTGATTCTAATGTTCATTGATTATTGCCACAGATAGATTATAAATAAATAAATAAATGTTAGACTGTTGGACATTATACTGTCTGGATCTTTTTTGGATTATTTTCTAATAAATAAGCTCTCTTTGCCATGGGCAGAAAGATTTCCTTCATGCTCTAATTCTTTTTCATCATCACCCTGTCTCTCAACATCTTTTCTCTCACTCCTTCCCTCTCAACATCTGGGTTTTTGGCGTTTTTCTGTTTTGTTTTATTTTGGGCTTTTTTTGCAGGGTCTCTGTGTAGGACTACATTCTTCTGTAAACCACTACCTCAGTCCTCAGCCTTCTCTGAGTTCCTGGATTATTTGGGATGTTTCGCTTCCTGGACTTATGTGTCTTTTTTCTCTACTAGGTTAGGGAAGTTTTTGGTCATTATTTCTTCAAATAGGTTCTTGATCCCTTGCTCTCTCTCATCTCCTTCTGGTACCCTTATGATTTGGATGTTGTTATGCTTAGACTGTCCTCATTTTTAAAAATTCTTTTTTTCCTTTTTGCTGCTCTGATTGGGTGTTTTTTTTTTCTATTTTGTCTTCCAAATCACTGATTCAGTCCTCTGCTTATCGAAACTACTGTTTATTCCTTCCAGTGTATTCTTCATTTCAGATGCTGTATTATTCGTTTCTGGCTGGTTTTTCTTATGGTTTCTATGTGTTTCTTTCATGCTGTTGAGTATCCTTATATCTATTACTTTGAATTCTATATTTGATAACTTTCTTGCCTTCATTTCATTTAGCTCTTCTCTAAGGTTTTTCCTATTGTTTCATTTGGGGCCTGTTTTTTTTTTTTCCTTCCTATTTTGGCTGCCTCTTTTGTTTGTTTCTATGTATTAGATAGATCTTTGACTCCCAGTCTTTGTGCAGTGGCCTTATGTAGTAGGTATCCTGTAGGGTCCAGTGGTGCAGTCTCCTTGGTCAACTGAGCTGGGTGCTCCGGAATGTCCCTGTGTGGGTTTGTGAGCCCTCCTGTTGTAATTGTGTCTTTATGCTGTTAGCCTGTTTGTGGGTGGGGTTGGCTGTCAGGCTGGCTGACTGTGAGGCTCAACCTCAACCATGGTGTGTGAGCTGCGGTGCATGTGCTGACTCCACAAAGCAGAATTCACTCAGCAGGGTGTGGCACCTGCTAAGATCTTCCTTTGGGTATGCTGCTTGTGAAGCTTATTGGAACTTGCTCTGTTGTTGTTTGAAGCTGGCCACTGGGTCTGTTGGTTCTGGGCCTCTTGGGAAGGACTCTGGTGTAGTTCAGTGTCTGATACTGTCTGTGACTGGCCCAGGGCAGCTGATTTGGAGCTACCAGTGATCCAAAATTTATCGCTTCCTCTGCTGGGCGTGGGTATGCATGGGAAAGACCAAGCTGTACACCAAGGTTAACCCTTACCAGCACTGGGCCCGGTGACAGGTCATCAAAAGTCCCAAGGCACCTTGATGAGGTCTGTCTCCTGAGCCAGCCAGCTGCTTGTTAGGCTTAATCACTGAAAGAGCCTTTGGTTATACTCCTCAGCAGGGCACAGCTCCACAGGGTGGCCTGAGAGGGAATCTAGAGGGTGGGATTATTGCTATCCCCCAGGCTGATGCTTCATAGAAGGGAGTGCTTCACCCAAGAAAGATGGCAACTGCAGTCTCGGAGAATGACTTAGCACAGGGATCCTGGTGTCTGTCCCTTCAGCTTCCTCCTCAGAGCCACAAACCCCAGAATCTCCTCATGCAACTCCAGTCTGCTTGGCACTCCCTTTGCCAGAGACCAAGGTGAGTGGCTGCGAATGAAATTTGAAATTTTGTGCATTGGCCCTTTAAGAGGTTGACTGTGTCTCTAGCTGTCTCTCCCTGGTGGACAGAAACCCTGCTCCTTTTTGCAGACAGATATTTGGGCACCTCGTCCTGGTTCTGGTGGTCTGGGCAGGAGTCGGAGGGAAGGAAGCTTATCTTGAGATTTGGACACCATGCTTCTCAGGGCTAATATCCCCTTGCCCTCCCTGGGGCAGCTGAGGTAGTCCTCCAGAACCTCAGCCACTCATGGAAGCAAGGTCAGCCCTTTTCACATCTCCACCCTTCCCACCAATCTTGATATGGCTTCTTCTGTAAATCCTTGCTTATAAAGCTTGTCTTCAACTAGCCTTCAGTTGTAATTTCATTTTGGTCCTGGGAGGAGGTGGGTGTAACTTCCATTTCAACTGCCTCCATCTTGATTCTTTCCTATTGTTTTTTCCTCTTCCTAGCAAAGAAGCCTCCATAGTAGAGATGCTTATTTAGGTGGACATGTTAGTGTTTTCAGAGAGAGAGAGAGAAAGTGCATGCATGGAGAGAGAGAGAGAGAGAGAGAG
>NW_006285779.1:5367114-5376284 GCF_000327345.1 Myotis davidii
GAGAAGGAGGAGTAGAGGAATGAAGCAGTTGAGTAACATTTTTTGAAAACAATATTTAATTCAGCAATGATGCAGAATCATAAGCCCTTCCATTAAGGTTAGCTTCAGTGATGGTTTTGAGGTGCTAAAGAAATTTGACAGAAGAAGAGGAAGGAGAGGAGAAGGAGAAGGAGAAGAGAAAAAGGAGGAGGCAAAGAAGGAGGAGGAGAAAAGAGAAGAGAAAAAGAAATATGTTGGTATCTATATTAAACTTTATAATCACCAAAGTAAAGCTTGAGTAAATACTTGAAAATGTTTGTGATCATTAAGCGACTACCCTTTCTTGATGCCAACAAAAATGAAATAAGATACATTTAAAAATGAAAGAAGGTAAAGGGATTAATCTAAAAAGTATATACGTAACATATAGACACAGACACCAGTGTGATAATAGCAAGAGGGAAAGCGGGATAGGGGTAGGTGGAGGTGGACAAAGAGGGAGTGAAATGGAGATAGAAAGAGACTTTGCTTGGGGCAATGGACATAAGGTGCAGTGTGCAGATTTTTATTGAGCTGTACACTTGAAGACTGTATGGTTTTGTGAATCAATGTCATGCAAATAAATTCAGTAAAAAATAGGCAAAGTAGAAAATTTTTGAAATTTTAAAAGTGAAGAAGGAATTTATACTAGATACACATTTATTTAATTATTTTTTAAAGGATGAAGATATAAGTTTATTGGTGATACACATCATTTGAACATTAAAGATCAAATAATCTTGAAACATAGTATCTAAGAATCAAAATTAAGAGTAAGTTCCATATATATTCTAAAAAATAATAAGTGTTCCAAAACTGCACACCTTTTTTTTCTAAATGAAAAGTAGTATTAGTAGTATGTTTCTTAAAGGATTAAAAAAATTATAGCCATTTAATCTGTCCCTTTCAGGTAAAGATGATGTCTGACAATAAATGAGAAAGTAAATGCTGTCCAAAAGAAACCAGAATAAGCAATGTGAAAATCGATGTTTATATACATGTTTATTTAGACCTTTGGCATCTGTTGATCTGAGAATGAAATGTTTACCAGGGCTTTTCTCAATAGGATGGAACACTTCAATTATTTAAAAACCTGCTCTGAGTAAGGAATCATGTGAGATTTTTGCTGTAACATTGCACAGCTCTGGAACTGAATCTTGAGTAGTGATCTTTATTAGGATGAATAATGGTCGTTATTGGTATTAAACAGGAATTGGCAAACTATGGCCTATGAGCCAAATCTGGCCTGTTGACTGCTTTTGTATGGTTTTCAAGCTAAGAAGGATTTTCAAATTTTAAAATGGTTGAAAAAATACCAAAAGAATATTTCATGACATATGAAAAGTATATGAAATCCAAATGTCAGTTTCTATAAATTGGAACAAAGCCATATTCATTCATGTATATATTTTCTATGGTTGGTTTTAGTTACAATGGCAGAATTCAGTAGTTGGAACAGAACCCACATGGCACACAACACCTACAATAGTTGCTATCTGACCTGTTACAGAAAAAGTTTGTTTTTATACTTCTGGTATAATGTAAGATAGGATGGGAGATTCCCTAAGAAAAAGTGGGTCGGGGCAGAAATGAGGACATAAGGTAAAGGCAGAATCCCTTTCCTGCTACTTTTTATTTCTTCCCAGCAAGCTCTATCTTTCTTCTCTTTCACACTCCCACCCTTCGCTGTACTCTAGTTCTGTATTTACAGACACATATATGTTATGAAAGAAAGAAAACCAGTCTTTCATTTTTATGAAAGTTTGTAGTTGTGCTTTTAAAAAATAATTGTATTTTTCTTTATTGTTTTAAATCTGGAGCTTGGGCCCTATGGGAAAGAAAACTAGGGACCTCAGTATGTAGACTCTCCATTTGGCAACAACTAAAAGTAGTGCTAAGACTAGTCAAGAGGAGTAAGACTGAAAATGAAGCTTTGTTGGCCTGTATTGGGAAATTTGGACCAGATCCAACAGTTTTGAACATAATTTTTGACCACCACGCTGGGAATCGTGTTTTGTTCCACTGTACAGAAAAACCTTTAGGGGTTAAACTCCTACCATTCCATTCTTTGTGGAAAAACAACACAAAAGTAGGGTCTCAATTTGGATAAGATGAAACTGATTCAAATGAGATTTTATTAACTAATTTGGGGAGTATTTGGAGCTATTCTGAGCTATACAATTACTCCTTTCTCATCTCCACTGACACTCTGAGAATCAGATCACCTGGGGAAAGCAGATTTAAAAAATTCCAGATGGTGTGTGCGATGCTCCAGCTGTGGAGAATCTCTCCCAGTCAGGCAATCTGCCTTTCTGCCGGAACCCTCTAAAACTGTGCTGCCCATTTGTCATGCTTCTCCAATTGCAGCCTTCTGGATAACTTCTCTTTGCCTTGTCTGTGTCTTCCTTTCCAGTTTTTCTCATCCCCCTTCATGAGTTAATGTAGTAACATCTCTTCATTGGCTGTAAATCCATAGAATAACCCAATATAAAATATGGTTTTGTAAAGGAAAATTGCAAAACATCTGTTTTTTTTACCCATAAGATTCAGTGTTCACTTGTCCCATATGACAACATGACTGTGCATGTGTGAAAAAGAAACAGGAAGAGGTAAAGTCGAGCATGAAGGTGAGCAAGAAGGAATTCATACATGTGTTTTTGTAGCCAGCTAGACAAAAAAGTTCATCTCCACCTCAACTTGCTTGCAATCCTGAGTTAATGTTGGTTAAGGTCTGTCTCACTGACTTGAGTGACTTTGATGGGTTACCAAAGAAGTGATTGCTTCTGAATTGTGCTTGGCTACTGTCTTGATGATAACTTTTTTATAGTATATGGTGGCAAGGCCTGAAAGTTTATGGACATCTTCTGGTTTCCAGAGAGTTCAGATGGGCTGTCCTTGGAAGTTGAACACACTGGGAGGTAAAGGGAAGAAGCAGATGGAAAAGTAAGCCCCATGCTGTTGGTTACCTACTGCCCTTGTTGTATCTTTCTATAATGACTATACCTTTCCTAATTTGTAGAATATTAAATGGATGCATTTTGTAACCTTCCATTTTAGGTATGTTATAGTCCATAATAGAGTTCAGGTAAGGTGCATGTGTCACTTGAGTTTAATTTTACTTGGTACTTGCTATCTTCTGAAATCTAGATGAAAAATTACATAAATTGGCAGAAACTGATATTTCTTTTTCCATGTTGTCACATTAAAAAGTTGAAGTAAAATTTATATATCATAAAATGTAAAGATTGAAGAGCACAACTTGATTAGTTTTACTAAAAGTATACACCTATGTAGCTACCACCTCAGATAAGATATAGAAATTTCTGTTATCCAGAAAGTCTCTTGCTGTCCCTTGATAGTAAGTCCCAATCCCCAATCTCCCAAAGGCTATCACTGTTCTGACTTCTATCACCATAGAATATTTTGCCTGTTCTTAAACCTCATATGTATTCTTTGGTGTCCGGTCCTTTTTAAATTTTTTTTAAAATTATAGTTGACATACAATATTATATTAGTTTCAAGTGTACAACATAGTAACTTAATATATACCTCGCAAAGTGAGGCCCAACTCAGAAGCAATCACTTCTTTGTCCCATATAGGATCACCATAATAAGTCTACTCATCATCTGTCACTGTACATTATTATAACTATATTATTGACTATATTTCCTGTGCTGTACATTTCATCCCCATGACTTATTATATAGCTAAAAGTTTGTACTTTTTAATCCCCTTCCCCTTTTCCATTCATCTTCACATCTTCCTTCTCTCTGGCAACCATTAGTTTGTTCTCGGAATCTATGAGTTTGTTTCTGTTCATCTTGTTTGTTCGTTTGTTTTTAGATTCCACATGTAAGTGAAATCATGCATTATTTGTTTTTCTTTGTCCATCTTATTTTATTCAACATTGTACTCTTTAGGTACATCAGTGTTGTCACAAATGGCAAGATTTCATTATTTTTTATGGCTGTCTGACTTTTTAAAATTAACATAATGTTTCTAATACTCATCCATGTTATATTTCTGTGGTTCATTTAAAAAATTTCTTGATTTGTTTTCCAGTGTATGAGTGTCCCACAATTGGTATGCTTTCTCCTACTAATGAACTTCTAACTTGTAGAGCAGAAAGTTTTACTTATGATAAGTCCAGTTTATAAAATTAAAATATATGTAATGTTCTCTTTGTCCCATATATGAAATCCCTGTCTGCTCCCAAGGCCACAAGTTTTTTTCATGTTTTCTTCTAGACATTTTTTTAGCTTTAGGTTTTACACTGAGGTCTGTGATCCATTTTCTAAAATCTCCCTGATTTTGTCAGGGAGAGATTAATGATCATTTTTTCATAAGTTTTTCCAGCAGCATTTGTTAAAAATGATATCCTTCCCCCCATATAATTATACAGTTGAGGGTTTGGTTTATTGAACTGTAACTTTTTTTTGTAATGTCCTTGTCTGATTTTGGTATCAGGGTTAAAAAGGCTCATAAAATAAGATAAAAGCATTCTTTTCTATTCTTCTGAAAGAGTATGTGTAATATTGATATTGTCTTCCTTGAAGGTTGACAGAATATACCAGAGAACTCAGTTTGGTGTCGAATTTTCTTTGTGTGAAATTTTTATTACATATTTAGTTTCTTTAATATATATAGGGCTATTCAGATGTTCTCTTTCTTGAGTTATTTTTAAGTAGTGTTTTTGTTTGTTGGTTTTAGTGAAGAGAGAGAGAAAGGAAGAAAAAAGAAAAAGAAAAAGAAAAAGGCGAGAAAAACATTGATTTGTTGTTCCACTTATTCACTCATTCATTAGTTGATTCTTGTATGTGGCCTGACTAGGGATTTTTGAATTGCAACCTTAGTTTATCAGGATAATGCTCTAACCCAGTGATTGGCAAACTCATTAGTCAACAGAGCCAAATATCAACAGTACAATGATTGAAATTTCTTTTGAGAGCCAAATTTTTTAAACTTAAACTATATAGGCCAAAACTGGTTTGGCTCAGTGGATAGAGCATCGGCCTGCGGCCAGCCAGAGCCTTAAGTTTTGTGTGTGTGTGTGTGTGTGTGTGTGTGTGTGTTTTAAGGAATTTGCCCATTTTATTTAAGTTTTCAAATATATGTATATAAAATTGTTCATTGTATTACTTTATTTTCCTTTTAAGATCCGTAGGATTTGCAGTAATGCTTCTTTTTTATTCCTGATATTGTTAATTTGTGTTTTTCTCCTAATTATTCTTGGTAGGTGCTTATTACTCTTATTAATTATTTAAAAGAAAAAAAGAAACCTTCCTAGTGGTGTGGCTCATTGCTTGAACATCAACCTATGAAACAGGAGGTCATGGTTCGATTATTGGTCAGGGCACATGCCTGGGTTTGGGACTTGATCCCCAGTAGAGGGCAATGATGATTCTCTCTCATCATTGATGTTTCTATCTTTCTCTCCCTCTCCCTTCCTCTCTGAAATAAATAAAAATATATTTTTAAAAAAGAAAAAAATACTTTCAACATTGTTAATTTTCTCTATTTTGTGCTGATTTCTAATTTGATCTTTATCATTTCTTTCTCACTACTTAATTTGGATTTAATTTGCTTTTTTCCCTTCTGGCTTTGTAAGGTGAAAACTTAATTTATTTTAAATATTTCTCTTTTCTCTAATATAAGAATTTAATACTATAGATTCTTCTAAAGTGCTGTTTTGGCTGCATTTCATAAATTTTGATATACTAGTATTGTTATAATTCAGTTTGAAGTATTTTCTAATTTCTCTGTGATTTCTTCCTTTGCCAATGGATTATATAGAAATGTGTTTATTTATTTAATTTACAAATACTAGGAGATTTCCTAGATATCTCATTTTTTTCTTAATTTCTTGTTAGAGAACACACTGTGTAAGTTTTTAATTGTACATTTGGTGTTTCTCATCACCAGTTTTGGCCATTATTTCTTCAGATATTTTATCTGTCCCAGGCTCCTTCAGGACTTAGTTATATGTATGTTAGGTCATATCATATTGTCCCAAAGATCCATGAGAGTCTATTAAATTTTTTCATTAGTTTTTTTTCTTTTTCTTCAAATTGAATTTTTTATTAATCTCTATTCAAGCTCACTGCTCTTTCTTGTATTGTTTACTCTTAAGCCCGTCTTGTAAATTTTTTAAGATTGTTGCTTTTTAAAGAGAGCGAAAGGGGAAGGGAGAGAGAGAGAGAGAAACATTGATGTGAGCGGGAAACGACGATCAGCTGCCTCCTGCATGCCCCATACCAGGGATTGAACCCAGGCGGGTATGTGTCCCAAGCAGGAATCAAACTGGCAACCAAATAATTAAGTGCCTTTATAAAGTAGCCCTATGCTAGGGGCTTTCGTTATGTTACCTGGCATCACATCATAAAAACCTGTGTGTGTGTGTGGTAATTAGTCTTCCTTACTTTATAGAGAGGAATTTGGCAAACAATAAGAATTGAAAATGAACATTATGACTTCTGGTTTCTGCTAGCATGCAAAGAGTTTGGACATCTCCATTCTATCCTAACAAGAAATAAAAAGATGAACAAAGTAAAAAATAGCAACTCTTTTTAGATCCCATTAGGGAAGTGAAGACACAAGGCAAACTGCTGCCCTTATTTCTTATGGGTCATCTAATATGGAATACACTAAAAATCTAACCTAAAGAAATCTGATATCCAAAAAGTGAGTAACATGAAAGTTGCGCCCTTAGAAGCAACTTTTAAACAAATACCAGAACAATAAATAACTTAATGTGCCTATTCACCATAAAAATTTCAGTGATTCTAGGAAGATATATAATAAAATCCTTTAATGTTGTTATTCCTGAGTAAGAGTCAGAGGCTTGTCTGTGGGAAATGGCTTGCCAACCACTCAGTGGAATAAAAAGTTCTAATTGCTCTCCGTTTTCCATCTTACTTTAAATCCTACTGCACAGATTGTGTTAAGGGTAAATTTGAAATTCATTTCTCACGTCAGACTTTGCTAGTACTTTTTATGAATCTTTAAAGCATGATTTTTGAAAAAAATGCTACTAATTCTAGTTTTAAAAATGCACTTTTTGGGTGATTCTGAAGTGTTTGGCAACAACCATATTATTAGACAAAACTGAAATAATCATCAAGCTGAGAAAGCTTATTTTATGCAAGAAAGTTAAATAGTTCTCCCATATCCTAACATTGGTTGGTATCCTGACCTTTCCAAATATTTAACATGTAAAGACATTTGAGAAGCCTAGGGTGTGCTCTCTTTCTGTCTTTAAAATGATATATTTTACTTGAAAATTTATAAGTGGAGCCACAACTGCATATAGCTACAAAAGAGCTATGTTCTTAGCAGGTTCAGAACATGAGAAAACTCTTTCTAGAGAGCTCTGGAAAGTTTGTAAGGTCTTGAAATTTGTGAAAAAATAAAAGTTTTATTTGTTCATTTTTAAATGAAGAGTCTACATCATGATAATTGGCTGCATGTGTTTGGAAGCAGCCATTCCCCAGTTTTCATTTAGCATGCTGTGGCATGTATTAGCTTAATTCCTCCCAGAAATGTGAGTGTCATCAAATAAGAAATGTATGAAGTTACCATTTAAAAATAAATAAACAATTAGCATTTTTAGGAGAACCATTTCCATGAAATTCCAAATTTTATAAACAAATGCTAAGCATTTTCATATCAGTTGTTTCAAGAATTTGAAGAAATTTGTTACTATTAAATCTTGGTTGATGAACAATGATAGAAGGTTATATAATTTCAAAATTTTTGTATTGGATTATCAGGGATTAAGCACAATGGAATATTTTCTGTGATAATAAAGTGGGGCCAGGGCAACGAGTTCTCAAAGAGTTTGTGTTTTAGTAGACCCTCATCAGAAATGGTAAGGAGAGTTATCGAATGCTACTAACAAAGGCATGGGGCATAGTAGTTACAAATACCAACACTAGGATTCTGCCTCACTTATAACTAGATCAATTACTAAGTGAATTCTGGTCAACTAGCCTTTTGGGGATTAGTGGAAATATTTAAAGGAAGAGCCAAATAGCCCAAGAACTAGTTTCTATCCTCTTATAATTGTGGTGGTTGAGTAGAGGTCCAGGCCAGTGGACTCTTGGCATTATATGGAAATTAAATTATACCTTAAATACATTTCAATAGTAGCATGTTAAATTGGAAGTTTCTACTAAGGTATAAGTATCCGATAGATGTTACATACAAAGTGCCTGTCCAAGATGCAGAAGGATATACCTAGAAACTGCTCACATAATCTTAAAAACTCTTCACCCCTATGAGGGTGTTAAAGTATGGATTGTTAGATATTTGAGGAGGGTTTTTAAAGGAAGCTTTATTTCGAGAAAGTGGTACTGTGCATCTTTTTCTCCACACCTCTCTACCAGGAATAAGGGGAAAGTGCTTCCCTCTTCACCTAAGGTCAAGAGAGAAGGGCAATGTAAGGCACTTGATATACATTTTCTACCACTGGTATGGGAGACTGCCATGAACAGACGTCTTTCCAGGAAATCTAGAGAATAAAAGATAGATGGCCTAGTTACTTTTGTGATGGGACAAAGGAGATTTGCTACTGCATTGGAATAGGCCTGTGGTTCTCACAATATGTTTTGGGGAAAGAATCCATTAACGTTTTTAGTAGGGCAGATGTGGGGTCATACGAACAAGGGCCATTATGGGGAACATCTTAGATCCACTTAAATAGAAGTTCATTGAAAGGCAGATAGGCCTCAGCATAGATGGACTACTGTGTCCCTAGCCTTTGGAAGGAATAAATTACTGCCAGAACAGAGTAAATTCCTCTAGGTCGGTGATTTTTATCCAGTGTACTATGGAACACTGTAGTATCACAAGAATTTTTAAAGCATACAATACTTAATTAATATTTAATTATAAGCGGGTTCTTTTCTTACATTTCCCTTACCTTGTGTGAACCCTTGAGCAGGAAGTAGATGTAGTTTTGAATTAAGTATAAAGGTTTGATTATAACCTGGGATTAGAGATTTTGTGAAGATTGAGACTATGGTTGAGTCTTAAGGTGACCATAAAACATTTACTACCCAATAGTGAGAATTAAAAGCCATGGAAAAACCGAATTTCCCTCTAGAGCAGTGGTTCTCAACCTTCCTAATGCCACGACCCTTTAATACAGTTC
>NW_006285779.1:5376793-5377777 GCF_000327345.1 Myotis davidii
CGCCCCACCCACTAGGATAGTGATGGTGAACCTATGACACGCGTGTCAGAGGTGACACACGAACTCATTTTTTTTGGTTGATTTTTCTTTGTTAAATGGCATTTAAATATATAAAATAAATATCAAAAATATAAATCTTTGTTTTACTATGGTTGCAAATATCAAAAAATTTCTATATGTAACACGGCACCAGGGTTAATTTAGGGTCTTTCAAAATGCTGACACGCCGAGCTCAAAAGGTTCGCCATCACTGTCCTAGTCTGTAGTTTTTGAAGAATTTTTTCTTAAAGGTCTCTTTTGAAGAACAAAACTTTTTATTTGATGAAATCATTATAACCAACTATTTTTATTTTAAGGTTGTTTATCTTTATTTCATCTTCACAAGTTTACAGTATAGTTTTGCTGGATATAGACTCTTTGGTTGATAAGTTTGTTTCTCTAACCCCTGCCCCAGCACTTTGAATATGTCATTCCACTGCCTTCTGTCCTCTACTGTTTCTAATTAGAAGTCAGCTTTTAATGGTATTATTCTATATGTGATTGATAGTTTTTCTTTTGATATTTTCAAACATTTCTCTTTGTCTTTGTTTTTTAAAGGTTGACCATGATGTATCTAGTTTTAGATAGCTTTGTGTTTATCCTACTTCTCTGCTGGTGGGCACTTAGGCTGTTTCCAAATCTTAGCTATTGTAAAGTGTGCCACTATGAACATAGGAGTGCATATATCCTTTCTGATTGGTGTTTTTGATTTCTTGGGATATAGTCCCAGAAGGGGGATTACTGGATCAAATGGGAGTTCCATTTTTAACTTTTTGAGGCAACTCCATCCTGTTTTTCACAGTGGCTGCACCAGTCTGCATTCCCCCCAGCAGTGCACAATGGCTCCTTTTTCTCCACATCCTTGCCAGCACTTGTCGTGTGTTGATTTGTCAATGATAGCCATTCTGACAGGTGTGAGATGGTACCTCATTGTTGTTTTGACTT
>NW_006285779.1:5378301-5392695 GCF_000327345.1 Myotis davidii
GAGACTCATGACTCCATTGTATGCTCTTGCCTCCTTTGTCAAATATTAATTGAGCATAAAGGTTGGGGTTGATTTCTGGGTTATCTGTTCGGTTCCATTAGTCTATGTGTCTTTTGTGCCAGTACCAGGCAGTTTTGAGAATAGTGGTTTTGTAATATAGCTCGATATCTGGTATTGTGATCCCTCCAACTTTATTCTTCTTTCACAGGTTTGCTGTGGCTATTGGGGTCTTTTTTTATTCCCAATGAATTTTGGGGAAGTTTGTTTTAGATCTGTGAAATATGCCATTGGTATCTTAATGGTGATTGCATTGATTCTATAGGTTGCTTTGGGTAGTATGGACATTTTAATGATGTTGATTCTACCAATCCAAGAACACGGTATATTCTTCCATTTGTTTATGTCTTCCTCTATCTCTTTTTTCAATGTCCTGTAGTTTTCCAAGTACAGGTCTTTTAACTCCTTAGTTAAGTTTATTCCTAGGTATCTTAATTTTTTGTTGCAATGGTAAATGGCATTGTTCTTTGAGTTTCTCTTTCTGTGAGTTCATTATTAGTGTATAAAAAGCCATATATTTCTGGGTTTTAATTTTGTATACTGCTACATTGCCAAATTCATTTATTAAATCCAGTAGTTTTTTGATGGAGTCTTTAGGGATTTTTTATGTACAGTTTCATGTCAGCTGTGAATAATGACAGTTTTACTTCTTCTTTTCCAATTTGGATGCCTTTTATTTCTTCTTGTCTGATAGCTATGGTTAGAACTTCCAGTACTATATTGAACAGGAGTGTGAAAGTGGGCATCCCTGTCTTGTTCCTCTTCTTAGGGGAATAGATTTTAGTTTTTGTCCATTGAGTATGATGTTGTCTGTAAGTTTGTCAAATATGGCCTTTATCATGTTGAGATATGCTCCCTCTATTCCCAATTTTGTTTTTATCAAAAAATGGGTGTTGGATTTTGTCGAATGCTTTCTTTGCGTCTATTGATATGATCATGTGAGTTTTGTCTTTCAATTTGTTTATGTGATATATCACATTTATTGATTTGCAAATATTGTACCAGCCTTTCATCCCTGGAATAATAATCAGAATTGGTCATGGTGTTCGATCTTTTTAATATATTGGTGGCTGAGATCTCACCTGTTGAGGATTTTAGCATCTATTTTCATCAGGGATATTGGCCTATAATTCTCTTTCTTTGTAGTGTCTTTATATGGTTTTGGCATTAGGATAATGCTGGCCTCATAAAAAGAGTTTGGCAGTGTTCCTTCCTCTTGGATTTTCTGAAATAGTTTGAGGAGTATAATTCTTCTTTGACTGTTTGGTAAAACTCCCCTGTGAAGCCATCAGTCCTGGGCTTTTGTTTGGTGGGATTATTTTGATTACTGCTTCTATTTCATCAGTTGTTATTGGCCTATTCAGGTTTTCTGATTTCTCCTGACTCAGTTTGGGAGATTATGTTTTTCTAGGAATTTGTGTATTTCATCCACATTGTCCAGCTTGTTGGTATATAGTTGTTCATGGTATTTTCTTACAATCCTTTGTATTTCTGTGGTGTCAGTGGTTACTTCTCCACTTTTGTTTCTGATTTTATTTATTTGTGTCCTCTCTCTTTTGTTTCTTGGTTAGTATGGCTAATGGTTTATCAATTTTGTTTACCCTTTCAAAGAATCACCTAAAGTTTAATTGATCTTTTGTATTGTTTTTCAGTCTCTATGTCATTTATTTCTGCTCTAGTCTTTATTATTTCCTTCCTTTTACTTACCCTGGGCTTTTCTTTTTGTGCACTTTCTAGTTCTTTAAGTTGTAGGGTTAGATAGTTTGTTAGAAATTTTTCTTTTTTTCTTGAGGTAGGCCTGTACATGCTATGAACTTCCTCCTCAGAACTGCATTGTGTGTCCCGTACATTTTGGGTTGTTGTATGTTCATTTTCATTTGTTTCCAGGAAGTTTTTTCATTTCTTTCTTGAATTCATTGGTAACCCATTCAGTGTTTAATAACATACTACTTAGTCTCCCTGTGCTTGAATGTTTACAGGTGTTTTTATTGTAGTTGATTTATAATTTCATGTCATTGTGATCTGAGAAGATGCTAAATATGATTTCAATCTTCTTGAATTTGTAGAGTCTTAGCCTGTGTCCTTACATGTGGTCTACCTTTGAAAATGTCCCATGTGCTGTCTGGAAGATCTATCCAGTGAATTCAGAAGAGTGTTAAAGTCCCCTACTATGACTGTATTGTTGTCGATCTCTCCATTTAAAGTCCTCTAGAATTTTTTTATATATTTAGGTGCTCCTATATTGGGTGCATATATGTTTACCAGGGTTGTATCCTCTTGTTGAATTGATCCCTTTAGTATTATGTAATGACCTTTGTTGTCTCTTATGATAGCCTTCATTTTAAAGTCTTTTGTCAGAAATGAGTATTGCTACTCCAACTTTTTTTTCTTTTCCTTTTGTATGGAAATTTTTTTTCATCACTTCACTCTCATCCTCTGTGTGTCTTTTGTTTTGAGGTGGGCCTCTTTTAGACAGCATATAGTTGGGTCATGTTTTTGTATCTATTCAGCTACCCTATTCCTTTTGATTGGAACATTTAATCCATTTACATTTAGGGTTATTATTGATAGGTACTTATTTATTGTCATTTTAATTCTGTATCGGTAGGCATCTCTCTCTGTTTCTTTTTCTTATTACACTAGTCCCTTTAGCACTTCTTATAATGCTGGGTTGGTGGTGATGTACTTCTTTTAGCCTTTTTTTTTTTGGTCTCGGAAGCTATTTATTTGACCGTCTGTTTTGAATGATAGCCTTGCTGGATATAGTAATCTTGTTCTCAGACTTTTGCTTTCCATTACCTTGAATACTTCATGCCATACCCTTCTATCCTGTAGACTCTCCGTTGAGAAATCACATGTCAGCCTTATGGGAACTCCTTTATAAGGAAGAGTTTTCTTTTCTTTTATTGCCTTTAAGATTGTCTCTTTGTCTTTAATTTTTGGCATTTTATGTGTGTGGGCATGGGCCTGTTGGGGTTCTTTTTGCTTGGGGTTCTTCTTGGTTGGGATTCTCTGTGCTTCCTGAACTTGTGGTGGGACTTTTTCCTTTACCAGGTTAGGGACGTTTTCTGCCATTATTTCTTCAAATACCTTCTCTATGCCTTTCTCCCTTTCTGCCTCTTCTGGCACACCTGCTATTCTAATATTGTTACGTTTCACTTTGCCCCACAGCTTCCTTAAGCAGTCCTCCTGTTTTTTAATTGTTTTTTTCTTTTGGTTTTCTGATTGAGTGATATTTTTAACTTTGTCTTCTAACACCCCTGGAATGAGTACTGAAAGTGATTCATTTAAGGCTAGCAGGGGATGGTTCAATAAACTTAAGAAAATAAGTATTTGTTTACAGATTAAATAGCACATTAGACATGTACTATATAAGAAAGGTTAAAACATGGAATAATTTGGGGGTCTGGAATGACTTAATTCAATTTACATTATTTCTAATGGGAAAAAATTATTTGGTTTTGAACAAATTGCTTCTCAGGCAGCATTCCAGAATGAATTAAGTTCAAGAACCAAGGTTCCACTGTATATGAAAATAGCACTATAATGTCTTTGAAAGCAGGACTCTCATTGAAATCATAACCCAGGGAGGACTAGTTTGAATTTGAATAAGACCCAGAGTCTTGCTGTTGAAAATTGTTAGAATATATAATATTACATGTCATACAAAACCCAGGAAAATCTCAGCTTGCATTGAAAAAATTAATAAACATGCAAATGATAATATGACACAAATGTTGGAATTATCTGAGAAAGAATCTAAGCTATCTTAGTAAGCACCAACTAGTAAATGCGTACACTCTTAAAAACAAATGGAAAGACTGTCTCAGTAAATAAATTGAAAATATAAAGCGGAAGCAAATGGAATTTTAGAACTGAAAATATAATACCTAAAATAAAGTCACTGTAGAGCCTTACCCCCCACCCTCTGCCCTTACCCCTCCACCACCACCACCACTGTCCTCATCCATAGGTGTACGATTTTTGTTCAGTCTCTTCCTGCACCCCCCCACACTATTTTCGCCCCCAGAATAGTGAGACCACTCCTTTTCTATGCCCCTGATTCTATTATATTCACCAGTTTATTCTGTTCATCAGATTATTTATTCACTTGATTTTTAGATTCACTTGTTGATAATGTGTATTTATCGTTCATAATTTGTATCTTTACCTTTTTCTTCGTTCTTAAAGGATACCTTTCAGCATTTCATATAATACTGGTTTGGTGGTGATGAACTCCTTTAGCTTTTCCTTATCTGTGAAGCTCTTTATCTGACCTTCAATTCTGAATGATAGCTTTGCTGGATAAAGTAATCTTGGTTGTAGATTCTTGGTATTCATCACTTTGAATATTTCTTGCCACTCCCTTCTGGCCTGCATAGTTTCTGTTGAGAAATCAGCAGACAGTCATATGGACTCTCCCTTGTAGGTAACTAACTGCTTTTCTCTTGATGCTATTAAGAGTCTCTTTTTGTCTTTATCCCTTGGCATTTTAATTATGATGTGTCTTGGAGTGGTCCTCTTTGGATTCCCTTTGTTTGGGGTTCTCTGCGCTTCCTGGACTTGTAAGTCTATTTCTTTAGATTTAACGAGGGTCTCACTAAATTTATTGGCGGTTTCTAGAAAATTCTTGAAAAACCTTGTAACCTTGGCTTTGAACTCTATATCCAGTAGTTTGCTTTCCTCCATTTCTGTCATTTGTAATCTGTTTCTTTTTCTCCTCATTTTTGCTGCTTCCCTGTATTGATAGAGTGGCTTTCTGTGCTAGATGTCCTATAGGGCCCAGTGGCTCAGCCTCCCCAATTACCTGAGGTAGACACTCTTGGTGCACCCCTTTGTGGGCTTTGTGCACAGTCCTGTTGTACTTAAGCCTTGATTGTTGTAAGTATCACTGGGAGGAATTGACCTCCCGGCCAATTGGCTGTGAGAATCAGCTGTGTCTGCGGTGGGAGAACTTCTGTGCTGGAGACATCCTTCTGGGGCAAGACTTGCTTCAGTGGAGCATTGGAGCTCACTGAGTCTGCCCCTTGAGTATGTCCCTTATGGATCTGAGGAGTTGTAATCTGGATGGTCCCACTCTGACCACTGGGTACACTGGCTCTTGGATCTCTAAGGAGGTGCTAATTTAGCCCCTGCCTGAGGCTACCCAGCAGGAGCTATGGAGAGATCTGCAGATTCCTCTTCTTTGTTTGGGGTTTGGAGGTGCCCAGATGAGGCCCAGCTGTGAAGCAGTGTAAGCTGCTGTGGGGCCTTGGGCCTTCTTTTGGAAGTTCTGGGTCTCTCTGACCCAGCTGCAGTTTGTTAGGTAATTTTCAGATTTCAAAGGGCCAGGCCTTTCATATGCAAAAGTCTCTGTGCACAGCTTGGTTGGGGTGGGGTCTCTGGGGATCAACAGGGTGGAGCAAGCAGCTATGGCTGCTCCTCAGTCCTACCCTAAGAGGCTCCACTTCTCAGTGTCCCCGTAATCGCTGCAAGTAGCTCTGAGAGAAAGCCGCCCTCGAGTTCCGACCGATGCCAGACAGTCCAATTTCTCCTGTATGAGTCTCCTGGAGTTCAGAGCAGTTGGGAGCTTGAGACTCCCTCCCAATTGAAAAAGACAACCGTGTCCTCAGTTTCCAGCCCTTTCCATGTGCGCTGCGTTCTCAGCTGCCAGCCCTTTCCACATGCACTGCTGAGTACTCAGTTGCTAGCCCTTTCCATGTGCGCCTCCGTACCTCTGCACTTTACTTCCGCACCTCCTCTGAGTCTCAGTGTGCTTTTCTCTTTCCTTCTAGTTGTAAAATTTCCACTCAGCCAGCCTTCCTGTGGTTCTGGATGATGTCCGTTTTGTCTTTTAGTTGTATTTTTGAAATGGTTGTGTGAGGCAGCAATTTCAGGTGTTTACCTATGCCGCCATGTTGGTTTCCTGATGTACTCTTAAGTTTTTCCTATGTGCACTATCTTGATTGTAGTGATGGTTTCTTATGTATATACACACACTTTTAAATGTATTAAGTTGTATACATTAAATATATGTTGTTTAATGTAATTAGTTATGCCTCAATAAAGGTATACAGAAAGTTAAAAGAGAGAGACTTGAACACATCTAATCTCCCATAATTGTCTGCATAGGCTCCATATTTCTCTCTATTCCTACTTTTTTCCACCAAATATGCTGTTTACCTTTTTTGAATAGCCTTTTTGTTCATACATCAAGGAAAGTCAAAGGAGTGAGGGAAGTTTTGGAATGTCTTTAGCTTACCATTTTAGCTGAGAAAAATAGAACTTAATCTAAAGGGAGAGGGTATGGGAAGGACAGATTTTTAAAAAATTGTTTCTTTTAAGATCTTGAATCTTGAAGTCATAAAACTAACAGTTATTGACACACTTGGTCTAGTGGAAGGAAAACAGTAAAGAAAAAAAACACCCCAGAAAACAAAGAACAAGTTCAATATCATTATTCATTAGGACATGGAAATAAAAATCCCAGTGAAATATTATTTCACACTCACTAGGATGGCCATAATAATACTTTTTAAATGGAAAATGTGTTTGCAAGGATATGGAGGAATTAGAATCCTTATACAATGCTGGTGAATTGTATATTTATGGTCTGCATGTGTGATGTGATATCTCTCAGTAGTGATCTCTGGATTGTTCGGATTGATATCATATGTACTCATATTTATGTTCATTAAATGATTGTAGAAGGGCTTTGTAAATAAGTCTTCATGACATTGTAAATTTGGGGATA
This sequence comes from Myotis davidii, assembly GCF_000327345.1. Lineage (NCBI taxonomy): Eukaryota > Metazoa > Chordata > Mammalia > Chiroptera > Vespertilionidae > Myotis > Myotis davidii. The sequence goes on from NW_006285779.1 coordinate 5,385,092, forward strand.
ATGTAAAACAGAGAGCCCAGTCAAGTGTTAGGACTCCAGAAGAGTCATAGAAAGGAAACAGTTTTCACTTAGGAAGGTTATTATTAATTGAGAGAGTAACTAGTTATAATAACTAAGGTTATTTCATAGAATATTAATAACTAAATAACGTGTGAAATTCTTATAAAATCTCAGTAAAACAAAATTTTTTTTCTGGGTTAAAGTTCACTTAACACTCCCACATCAATAAGAGATGATTCTTTTCTTTCTGAATTTTCTCCATTCCTCTTTGGAGGGTAAAGTCTCTTCCAAGTCTCTGGGAGCCTTTGCAATTCAAGGCAAGCAATTGTTCCTACTCCCAAAATGCTTCTGGGATGAAAAAGCAATTGGAAAATAAATATTGGTTTGAAGACTAATATTGCAGGACGAAAAACAATAATGAATCAGACACTTTGGGGCTCATGGAGTGAGCTTTTCAGGATAGGATATGTGGAGTTATTGGACAGGCCATGGCATGTCCATCATGAAGTGTACTGTGTCAGGTATAGAGCCTTTGAGAGAAAAAGGCTGCTGGGAAATGTGAACTTGTTGATATGGATGACTTAATAGTAATCTTCATTCTCTGTGTAAGCCTTGGATATGCTATTCTAAGTGGATGTTTTCCCATCTATAAAATAAAGATGATAATCTGCCTCAAAGGGCTTCTCTTAAGTATGAAAGAAGATTGTGCATATAAATCAGCTAATATTATACCTGATGGGGACTAAGCAATTAATATATATTAGTTCTTAATATATTAATATTAATAAATTGTCATGGATGAAGACAAAGTCTATATACTCTAGTAGCAGCAAATATGTTAGAAAATAATTGGACCTGGGGGAGACAGTCACAGAGAACACCTTTAGATAGACAGAAAGGACTTGGGGAAAGAGAGACTCATCCAGTGAAATTTCCATGGATGACCAGCAGTAGTGGTCCTAATGAAAATTATTTAGTCTAGATCAGTGGTCGGCAAACTCATTAGTCAACAGAGCCAAATACCAATAGATCAACAATTGAAATTTCTTTTGAGAGCCAAATTTTTTAAACTTAAACTATATAGGTAGGTACATGGTTATTAACTTAATTAGGGTACTCCTAAGGCTTAGGAAGAGCCACACTCAAAGGGGCCAAAAGAGCCTCATGTGGCTCGCGAGCCGCAGTTTGCTGACCATGGGTCTAGATTATCAGAAACTGTAAATAAATGGAATAAAATTTTAATTAAACATACATTATTGAGCACTTCTTACATGTAATACAATGTCTTATGTAACTTTGTTAATCTTGATATGTTTAGTATAAGACAAAACCCATGTTCTTCAGGAGCTTACTTAAATGAGCAAATGAGTATGCAATGCAGATGGCCAGTTTTAGAGGGTACTGAGAGAATTAATGGAGAAAGAATACCTTCTCCTGGAAACATGGTATAAAGAAGAAAAAGAATTGAGATCACTCTTGAGTGTGTTGGTATTAGAAAGTAATTGGGACAAAATGCTTGGGGAATTGTTTTGGGAGACTGTTCAATTTGCTTAACTCATATGTTTTCCTTGCTGAATATGGTTACACTTGAGCACTGTATTGGCTTGCTATTGTTATTTAAGAGTTGACCCTAAAATTCAATGGCTTTAAGCAACAAATATATATTATTGTTCATAGTCTGAGGGTCAACTGACTGGGAATTAGATCATCTAGTCTGGGTTTAGTTTAGGCATTTCTGCTCTTTGAACCAGTGAACTTACTAACCTGGGCATGCTTTTAGGGTGATAGAATGCATGAGAGCAGATGGAAACATGTATGGTTTCTTAAGGCCTAGGCTCAGACACAGGCCACTGTCATTTCAGCCTCATTCTGTTGGCCACAGAAAGCCATGTGGCCAATCAAACCTAGGGTCAAGGTGTCGAAAAGTATACTTGACTCATGGAGGTTATTGGACAGGCCATGATGTGACCATCATGAAGTGTATTATGTGAGGTATAGAGACTTAGAAAAAGGCTGCTGGGAAATGTAGGAGAGTGAGCCACTGGCAAAGGCTCTTCAAAAAGCCAAATAGTTTAATTTCTACCATGTAAGTCATGCTCCTGGCTAACTTTGAATAGGCCATTCTATTTGCACAGAAAATTAAATGTCACAAAGAACTTTTACGTGTTATTTCTGTAATACTTTTTTAACATAAACAAATTATCATCCCTAAATTAATGGTGAGAGAAATGAAATAGCAATCCCTAGTTAATAATCTCAAGGTATAAATAGACAGGAATCATTTCCCCCTAATTTAATGTAGAAGAAATTCTGCAGCAGTGGTAAATGCTCAGGAGCCATTGTGGGTCTTTGATACAGAAAGTAGTACTTTGTCTTCCATTCTAGGGCAGGGAGATCAGAAGAATGGCTTCTACATATTTCCTTCTCTTTTTCCAGAGTCTGGACTCTAAACTCAGTGAGAAAACACAGATTTCTTTCTTTGGCATCACTTGGGTGGAAAGCTGATTCTTTTGGTTGCTTCTACATCTTCCTCTCATTCTCAAAGCATAGAATATTGGAATTGATTGCTACTTTGCCTTTTATCATAACTGGATTTGAAAGCATTTGTCAACTAATATTTGGAAGTGGTTAGAAAATGCCTCAGTTGATAGAGCTTCTAGTTTCACTTATGATTTGGTTTGGGTATGTGGCAGTTACTATTAATTTCTTATCAGACAGCCACTCCTGCCCTTCTTCCTTTCTAAAAGAGCCTCACTTTTGTTCAGAAACAGGCAGCTATATGCTTCAGGGGAAACTGATTTCTTCCCAACCTTAGATTGGTGGATCGCCATTTCTTTAAGTCAGGCATGGTAGTTCTATTCTCCTTGCATTATTAGTTTAAGAGTTGCCAATAAAAGCCCTAACTGGTTTGGCTCAGTGGATAGAGCATTGGCCTGTGGACTGAAGGGTCCCAGGTTTGATTCCGGTCAAGGGCATGTACCTTGGTTGCGGGCACATCCTCAGCGAGGGGTGTGCAGGAAGCAGCTTGTCGATATTTCTCTCTCATTGATGTTTCTAAATCCCTATCCCTCTCCATTCCTCTCTGTAAAAAAATGAATAAAATATATTTTAAAAAATAAAAAATAAAGTAAAAATGGAAGTCTACTGGGAAGCTACTAGGAAAGATTTCCTCACTTTAAAAGAAATGTGCTGAGAAAAACAATTGTGTGAGGAGGTAAGGCCTGTAGCTGCTGCAGCCATCTTGCTACTATTAAGGGACATGCTTGAGGACAAAGCCAATGCTCTGAGAACAGCAGAGCAGAAATTGGAAAGAGTTTAATTACATCATTAAAGATATCACTGAGCTACTGAATTAATCAGCCCTAAAAACACCTTATTTTAAGTCTAGTCTTTTTATGTGAGATACATTTATGTACTGTTAAATTACTTTTTTTCTTCTTCTTTGCTGCTAAAAGTACCCTAATTAATTGAAAGTAGGATCCTGTAGTGAGACAGATCTACATCTTGCCCTGCCTTCACCCTCAAAGAGGCAATAAATAAGATGATCAGGAGCATAGACTTGGAAGTGTACCAGACTTATATTTAATCCTAGCTCTTATCTTTTATTAGTTTATTAATCTTGGAGAAGTTATTTAACCTCCCTAAACTTCCTTTGTTTTCTCATCTGTGAAATGGGAGATATTAGCTATTTTACAGGATTATTATGATTTAGTAAGATAATGCATTTACAGCCTTTACACAGAACCTGTCACAACTAGTGCTCAATAAATTCTTCTTATCCTATATAATAAAAGGCTAATATGCAAGTCTACTGAATGGTGGAACGACCAGTTGCTATGACGCACACTGACCACCAGGTGGCAGATGCTCAATGCAGGAGCTGCCCCCTGGTGGTCAGTGTGCTCCCACAGGGGGAGTGCCGCTCAACCAGAAGCTGGGCTCATGCTGCTGGTAGTTGGACATCCCCTGAGGGGTCCCAGGCTGCGAGAGGGCCCAGGCTGGGCTGAGGGACACTTCAGTGCACAAATATCATGCACCAGGCCTCTAGTTTATTAATGTCTGCAAATTCAGATTAATACCACTGCCCACACCATTTGCACATTCAACAAATATTGATTAGGCACATAGTTTGTAGGCTAAGTGTGGAGAACAGCTTTCTTCTCTCCTCTTGAGACAGGAATCTAAACTGTAAGAGGAGTTATAATTTTGGGAAATGGACTACCCAATTCTGCTACCCTGAATTTTGAGAAAATGCTTCATAGGGCCCTGGTTTCACTCTCCTGGCAAAGAAGTATCCTCCTGTACAGCCAGTTGTTTTATTTGGCCAAGTCATGTCCATGGCCTCTGTGTTTCTGACCTTTTAAACCAAGCTGAGTCACCATTTCCAGCCAGTATTTAAGATAGATGCTGGTGATTATTCTAGAACATTACTTAGAATGCTTCTCTTTACCTCTCTCAGGTATATCTCTTTAGAAGCAGGTTATCCATGCCCTTTAAAGAACAGCCATGAAGGCAATGCTGTCTTCTACTTTCAATAGGGTAGTCTTGTGTGTTCTTCATTAAACCTTAGGATGTCCATCATAGTGTTACTTCTAGGTGCCCTCCCCTCCCCATAAAACATCAACATACACCTACCCTGCTCTTCCCCCAAGTATGCCTCAGCAACGAACAAAGCATTTTATAGTTGCAGTAGGAGGTAAAAAGCTTGGAAAGCTCTGTTCTAGAGAAGCTGCTGTGAGATTGCCTCGGAAATAGAATGTCAGATCATCTTTCAGTCCACGGGAAGCACACTGAAATGTATTGAGATACAGAGTGAAAGAGAACTGGGCTAGGAGCCAGGAGATTGGTATGGTATTCTGTAACAGACTTACTGTGGGGCCTTTGAAAGTCACTTTACCTTTCAATGTCTATTTACCCATCCCCAGTTAATTATTATACATTCATTGAACAGTTATTTAATTTATTTAATAACTGTGAACATTTAATTTATGATTTATGCATTCATTTGAATAATTAGTTATGTTTTATTAATTATCTCTAAGAGATCAGGAACTATGTCTGGCTCTACTGGTTATTGTAACTGTTAGCACAATTCCTGACTTAGAATAGTGCTCAAATATAATTATGACTGAAGAAATGAATCTATAATATGAATAAGCTCTGGGAGAAGTCCTTTCTTTTTCTATAAGTTAAGGGAAAATATTCTTATGTCCTCTTTAGTGTAAAACTGAATAAGTAGTGCTTCTTTGGGAGGAAATACAAGTGCCATGTATTTGAGGAGGGAAATCATCTCGATCTCTGAAGCATCAAGATAATGGGGGCACTAGAAAGAACTTCTGAGGAAAATATGGCTATTTTAATTTGACCAGAGGGTATTTGGCAAAGCTTGAAAGTATATGTATGCATGTACTTATCTTAAAGGTTAAGGTAGGATCATATAAAAGTAAGACCATTACCTTGGACTATTTGGTCTCAATCAGGAATAAGAAAGAGAAAATCCAATTCTTCATGTGTTGAAATAAATTTGAGAGCTCCCACAGAAGTTATGGGGAAACTGAAGAATTATGTAGGAGAAATCACCCCCTATATGTGAGATGCCTCTGATGCAGAGGGCATCTTGAAGTAATATGCAACTCTTGATGACACCTCTTCAACACTTAGTAAATCTGACCTTTCCTTTCATCTGTCATTTTGCTGAATCACATGGCCCAGCAAGCAGCTAACACATTGCAACCAAACTTCACAATTGCAGGCTGGGAACATGTGCTCCTTCAAATTGATTAGTGATATTACCAGTGTTTAAACCCATTTCCTGTCACCTTGGAGAATGGAGGTTACTTAACAGGAAGTCATTCTGCTGTCATCCAGCAGGGCTGCCAGTGCAATTCTTTAAACTTGGTGAATAGAGAGGCAGCCTGCTTTACTCTGGTCTAAAGCTTTTGCACATGTTGAGTAATGCAGGCATTTAGCATTCCATGGAAGCACCTAGATTTGATACTAATGGAATGTGCATTAAGGAAAGGATTTCTAAGTTCTCAAAGGTTTTGGCAAATGTTGACATGGAAACTGTTTTAGTTAAAAATGAGCTTATTTTGTGTTTAAAGGGTCATTTTGCATTAACTGTGACTTCAAGTCGATTTTGAAAAATCACCTCTTTGAGGAGTGGGCAAATAGAAGTCCCAAGAGGCAGTACATTTCCTCTAATAAATTCAAGCAACTTTTTCTTTGTATTGAAGATATTATTTGTCATACATTTTCCTTGTCATACTGAGCATTCCCAGATCATCATTTAAAACAGATTGGTAATTTGGCCCTTAATTTTGGCACCTGTACATCTTTTAAAGCTCTGGTCTGTGTTTGGAGACTTAACTACTCTGTAAGTTAATACCCTTTTAGGGCCTAAACACCACCATTAGCAGCAAATTGGCCTCTCAGGATGCTGGATAGAACCATTTTTTATATTTATTTGTTTAAACTTTATTAGCCAAAGGTTGTCTAACAGCTCAGAGGGAGTGAATTGCCCATGAGGCTTGGAGGCATGTTTAAATATTTCCTTATAACATCAGGGTTAGGAGAGGGTTTGATCATTATAAGTACTTTGGACTGCTTATGATTCCAACCTCCATTTCTAGGCAGCCTTGAAAACACAGTCATGAGCTCCTCACATTCTCTGGTTTGTAGATCTAGTAAGTCCTAGATGTCCATATCTGGAGTTGTCCACAGAGATCATTTGGTCAAAACTACTTATTTTACAAGTAAGAAACTGAAGCCAAAAGATGGGAAGTGAGTTTTAAGTTATTTGTCTTTTCAGGGGGCAGTTGCCTTTTTTCTTTTTAAATTTTTACTTTTCACTTGCTGTTGACATATATATTATGTTAGTTTCAGGTGTACAACATAGTAATCAGATATTTTTATAGCTTACAAAGTGATCACCCCAGTAAGTTTAGTACCCATCTGGCACCATACATTGTTATTACAATATTATGGACTATATTCCCTATGCTGTACTCTACATCTGAGGGAATACTGGTGTTGATGGAAATGTTCTGTCTTGATGGTATCAGTATCAATGTCATGGTTGTGATATCATACTGTAGTTTTGCAAGATGTTAGTATTGGGGGATATTATCAGAGAAATCTTCAAACACAAAATCTTTAAGAACCAAGGGAAAGGATTCCTATTGATGGAGTTTTATGAACTTTCAGGTGGTAGAAAACTATTCCAGAATAAAGAAGCTCTTCAAGTAGATCTTATTCCTTTTGCCCGCACCCCTCCTTATTACTACTAACCCCTCTGCTAGGGAGTAGAACTCTTTAAAATGAAAGAAGCTTTATTCCATGTAATATCTGAGTGTGTTTATTTTAGGACAACACCTAGGTATAGTGCATGACATGAAGTAAGTGCTTAAAAATGTGTATTAAAAGCATATGTCAAAATGGATTTAAAGATTCTGATATAATGAAAAGTAACATTCTATAGAGGGAAGAGCATCTTTCTTAAGAGTTCAGATCCACAGCACTAATAGTAGCTCATCAGATAACTGCTGAGTGGTTGATATTCTGAAATTGTGCAATTAACATTTATCCTCATGAGAGTTTTTTTC
>NW_006285779.1:5392718-5405000 GCF_000327345.1 Myotis davidii
AGGTACATTGTTATTAACTTAATTAGGGTACTCCTAAGGCTTAGGAAGAGCCACACTCAAGGGGCCAAAGAGCTGCATGTGGCTCGCGAGCTGCAGTTTGCCGATCACGAATCCAGGCCAATAATACTATCTAAGCCTTGCTTGATTTCGATTTGCAATAAACCTGCCAAGTTATTAAACAGGTTTTGTCTAAAACAGATGTATGGTAGGGCAGCTCCTCTTACCATGAGGTGAACAGACTTAGAAAGTTATGCCTTTAAAAATAAATTCTTATGCCCTAACTGGTTTGGCTGAGTGGATAGAGCATTGGAGCATTGGTCTGTGGACTGAAAGGTCCCAGGTTCAATTCCGGTCAAGGGCATGTACCTTGGTTGTGGGCACATCCCCAGTAGGAGGTGTGCAGGAGGCAGCTGATCGATGTTTCTCTCTCATTGATGTTTCTAACTCAATCCCTTTTCCTTCCTCTTTGTAAAAAAATCAATAAAATATATTTTAAAAAATAAAATAAAATAAAAATAAGTTCTTATTTTTAGCAATAACCAGCATCCATCAAAATTTCTACTTATTGGTGGTAGTTCTGATCTTTGTAATCATAGGAGTCAAGTCTAATTCTTCTTCCAAAACACTGCAATTCGTGAGTCTTTTTTTCCCCCCAAACTTGGAGGTTATATTGTGAGCATTATTCCTGCTTCTAAGGGAAGATGCGATTCCTAAATCGGCTGATTCCATAATAATTTTTCTTCCCAAGTAAGCCTTATTTACCTTTTGTAATATTTTTGCTTAAAGATTTTCAAATCAGTAGTTAATAAAGACATTTAGTTTCCTTTCTAGTCTTTTAGATTTCTAAAATGATGGTGGTTTTAAGTTTTTGTTACTTTCAATTGTAGACACATTCCATTTGATGTCTCCTTAAGCAGAGTAAAGAATCTCATTCCTCCAAAAATCTCACTGAGTTTTGGATTATATCATTATGGGAGAACAGCTGTGTTCACAAGAGAGGATTGTAAAGGTCTGCCATTAATAATTGGTCTTTGGGTACTTCCATTTTTAAGTCTGAGATAAGTGAATATATAGATAATAATAGAGCACATCACTCCTCTGCTCTAAATGTTGTCTAATGTTAGTGCTACTCACAGTGTGACCCACAAATGGGCTGCATCAATATAACATAGGAACTTACTGAAAATGAATTCCCAAGCTCCACTCAAGCCTATTGAAACAGAATCTCTGGTCCCAAAAATCTGTGTTCTAATAACTTTTCAGGGGATTCTCATGCACATGAAAGTTTGAGATACATAGGTGTAAACATCATAGAATTACATTCAACATCTACTGAAATGCTCTAACAACATTTCTTTCTCTTTCCTTTACTATTAAGCTTTGTCCAAATTTAAATATTTGATATTCTATCATAATTTTCTACTAAATCTGCTCACACTATTCACTCCACTACGAATGTCCTTACTGCCTTTTTTCTTTAAGATCCAGTTCAAATGTGGCCTCTTCTATAAAGACATCAGGAAGTCATCACCTGTAAGTGGCTGCTTCTTTTTCTAAAACTGTCATAGCAATATACAGCTCTCTGCATGATACATTCTTTTCTAAATTAGAATTGTTACTTATCTTTTCTCCAAACTTCTATCTACCTCCTTATTCCATCTTGACCATGAATTCTTTTTTTAAAATTCTCATCCAGTGATATGTCTATTGATTTTTGAGAGAGAGAGAGAGAGAGAGAGAGAGAGAGAGAGAGAGAGAGAGAGAGATCGGTTGTGCCTCCCTCCCTCCCCCCGCCCACACACATACACACTCTGACTGGGACTAAAACCACAACTTCTTGGTGCACAGAATGATGTTCCAACCAACTGAGTCTGAGCCACCTAACCAAAGCCACAAATTCTTAAGGAGAGCACTCTCTCTTTCTAACTTTTCCATAAGTGAGTAGTAAAGGATCAGGAAATGTTTGTTGAGCAAATGAAATAATCTGCTATCAAAGGAAAAGCAACATGCTCATGACTTAGAGATCTGGGTTCTGGTGTATCTCTGCCATTAGTAAATTTGATTTCTTTGAACAAGTTTCTTCATCTCTCAGGAAGTCAGTGTTCTCACCAGTAAAGTAAAAGGGTTAGACTAGCTGATTATTTCCGAAACAATGGTCTATAGATGAATGCCAGTCTATGATGAAGTTTTCAACAACTAAGGTTGAAATTAAAAAATAAGAACAATGTGGTGAGATTTTAATGATGCTAAATTTATCTAATGTTTAAGTTCCAAGTTAATCTTTCCACATTTTTGTTATTAAAATTTTTATACATTATGAAATGGTGCTGATAATTGATGATAGTTCCTTTTTAAATGTCTTTATTTTGCTAAAGCAAATGACTTTGAGAAAATGAGCAACCCTAGTTTGGTACTCTCAATATTTATTTTTTTGGAAATGTTGCTGGTCTATGAAATCTATAAGTATGTGAATCACTGGCATAGATGCCAGTGATCTCCTGTCAGAGTTAACATTCTATACTCTGTCAAATGTAGTTGGATTAGGTATGGACACAAAACCCCTATAGAAAATCCAGATGATACAGGAACTGAAGTTGGAATTCTGCATGAGACTGGCTGCCTTGTCCTTGGGGCCCACTGCTGAATCAGCACTTCAGGATGGTGGTAATGTCATGTGGCTGCCAGTAACCCTGCCCTGAGGGGAGAATGAAAGTTGGAGCTTGTGCTGGGTCTTCTTTCAAGATCCTTCAGAAGAGCTCTAAAAGCTTTTGCACTGAATAACTGCATACCTGACCAAAATGGAGATTTTCATAATTACCTCTAACTCTCAAAAAGTTTTTGGTTCACATTTGACAGGGCAATAGCAACTTTCAGGTATAAGTTAAGGAAGTGGTGTCATTAATAGTAAATGGCAGTTCTTCTAAAATGATGCACATTTTCAGATATAGGATTTAATTCTATTCCAAGAATAAAGGGACTATATAAGAAAGCTTACCAACTATACTTTTTAAATTGAATTTATTGGGGTGGCATTGGTTAAAAAATTATAGAGATTTAAGTTATATAGTCCTACCATACATTATCTGCATATTATATTATGTGCTCATCACCCCAAGTCAAGTTTACTTCCATCACCATTTATCCCCACATTACCATCTTCAATCTCCCCACACTGCCCCTTCCCTCTGGTAATCACCATACTGTCAAACTGCTCTTGATGTTGCTTCATTCTATTTCCATTTCAGACCCCATATCCATTCCACCCTTAAGCACTGAGTCTGACTGTGTTAGTATTAAAGCAGACTGACTCAAGAGGCTTTCTGTATCTAATTTTACAGTAGCGTATCTCTCGATTATTAACACATTAAGGCAATATACTTCTAACTTAGAAATTTGATACTAATTGGCTTTGGGATATTTAATTTAAAAAACATTTTTCAAAATGGGGCTGTGAATTGTTCAGTTTCTTTATTCCGGACTAACAAAAACATTAATTCTGCCAGGAAAAGTTGGTCTAGCAGGGCAGAAATATTAGTCTTGGAGCTTACCTGTCAATCTTGTATTTTCATGTCCTTTGTCTAGAAACAAGCCTATAAGCTAATTGACTTCTGTTCCTTTCCTCTTGGCCTCTCATTTTTCTGAGCATGGAGACTCAAATTAAAACAAAGATAAAATTCCAGGGGAAGCTGGCATTGATCAAATTTTGGATTAAATTAAATTAAGTGCTTTTTATTGAACTCAGCAGTATTAGTTATTAAAACCAGAAGGCTTTACCCTGGCTAGTGTAAAAAAAGAAAACAATGACTCATACTGGAGCACAGATTTTATTGGGAAATTAAAGCACTCGTTTTCTCTTATTCCATTAAAATTTTTGCAGACAGACACATGTAAACAAGATCAGGGAATGGAAAGCAGTGAGGAGTCAGTCTTTCTGGCCTCTGGTGCTTCGTGGGTTCTAGCTTTCAGTTGTAGGAACTTAGGGGAAATGCTTTATCTGGAAAGAATAGTAGGACATAGTAGGATTTTTATTCTTTGGAGGGCATGTTAGACAAGTTGCCAAAGTGCTTTTTTTTTTCTTCCTATACTGACTTGGAATTATGTACATAGGAGAAAGAGAAAAGACAGCAGCATAGTGTAGCATACAGAGAATTAGCCAGAAAGTTAGACCCCCAAATTCCAGCTTTAAATTTATCAGATATAGACTGGTTGGTCTTGGGTAAGACAGCATCTCTGCTCCTGTTTGCTCAGCTGTAAAATAAGGGGCTAGAATGGATAGTCTCTAAAGACCTTGCTCTCATTTTGTCATATATATCTGTGTTTTGTTTAGTGCTATGGGAGACCACCATGGCCTATAGTGAATATAACAATTAACCCAGACTGGCCTGGGCTAAATCTGTTCTGCCATCTATTATTCTTATTTTTTAAATTAACTAAAAAAGCCCACACTTTTAGATTTCCTTAGTTTTTACATATGTTATTTTTTCTGTTCAGGATCATCATCCAGGATACCATATTGCACTTGGTTGTCACACATTTGTTAGGCTTCAGTTGATTCTGACAGTTTCTCAGATGACCTCTGTTTTTGATGACTTTGGTAGTTTTGAGGAGCATTGGTCAGATATTTTATAGAATGTCTCTCTCTTGGAGTTTGGCTAATGTTTTTCTCATGATTAGACTGGGCCTACAGGTTTGGGGAAGAAAAACCTGTAATAACTCTGCCACAGAGATGAAGTGCCATTCTCATTGCATCATATCAAGGGTATGTATTGTCAACATGACTTGTAACTGCTGATGTCAACCTGGCTGAGGTAGTATTTGTCAGATTTCTCCACTATAAATGTAATCCTTTTCTTCCACTTTCCATATTTTACTTTTGGGAAGAAAGTCCCTGTGCATAGCGCACACTTAAGGAGTGGGAAGATTCACATCCTTGAGGATGGGGTGTCTACATAAATTATTTGTCTTCTTCTGCATGAGAGATTTATCTCTTCTTCCCTATTCATTCATTCATTCATTCATTCATTCATTCATTCATTAATATCAGTATAGACTCATAGATATTTATCTTAATCTTTTGGTTATAATCCAGTGTTACTCATTTCATTGTTCAAATTGTTCCAGCTTTGGCCATTGGGAGTTCTTTCAGTTGGCTCCCATGTCCCTTTGACACACTTCATCACTGGGTTTTTGTTGTTTTTGGGTGCTTCCTTTTGCCACCTGTTTTTTTGTTTTGTTTTTTAATAAAGTCTTATTGTAATACAGCTACACCCATTCTTTTACATATTCTCTATGGTGGCTTTTGTACTACAAAGGCAGAGCTAAGTCCCTGTAACAGAGCCCATATGGCCTGCAAAGCCTAAAATATTTACTCTCTGATGCTTTACAGAAAAATAGTTTGCTTACTCTTGATTTAGACCATTCTATATGTTTTTAAAAATGTGTTTATCTTAGAGAGAGAGAGGAAAGGGGAGAGAAAGAGAAACATCAGTTTGTTGTTCCACTTACTTACGCATTCATTGGTTACCTTTGTATGTGTCCTGACCAAGGATCAAACTTGAAACGTTAGTTCATTGGGACGACACTGTAACCAACTGAGCTACCCAGCCAGGGCCCCATTCTCTAAGCTTTTCTAGTAGCTGTAACTTGATAGAGTATAATTTCTAGGATTTTCAGATTTCACTTTATTACATTTTTCCCCCTCTCGGAATATGATCTTGACCCTGAAGTTTAATCACCAATGGTGCCATCAGCAAGCCTTTGTTTAACACTTGTGGGTTTGGGTGGCTATGTTTTTTGGCTATGACTGCTTCCTTTCCCAACTATTTGATTAGTTATAAAATACCTTTTCTGTTAGTAGTTTTTGTGTGTTTGTGTGTGTGTGTTATGGAAGGAAAAATTAAGTAACTTTTTACTGTTTTCAGTAAAAATTTTACTAGCTTGGACTAAAAGAATTTATAATAGCCCTAGCTGGTTCAGCTCAATGGATAGAGTGTTGGCCAACAGACTGAACAGTCCTGGGTTCGATTCTAGCCTAGGGCATGTACCTTGGTTGCAGATTTCCTGGCCCTGGTTGGGGTGCATGCAGGAGGCAATTAATCAATGTGTTTCTCTCACATCGATGTTTCTCTCTATCTCGCCCTCTCCCTTTCCCTCTCTCAAAAAATCAATGGAAAAATATCCCCAGGTGAGGATTAACAAAACAAAACAAAAAACCCACAGAATTTATATAACCAAGGTCAGAGTTATTTAATGGCTTGTACTTAAAAAATTTCTTGTTGATAGTACTAAATCTGCCCCATGGAAGCAGATAGGTGGAGAATTTGATGTGAAGTAAAGAATGCTGACTAGAGTTTTGTGCAAGTCCATCAAGCCTACTTCATTAGTGAATTTACTCAAATTAGAACCAAAGGTTCTAATAGTGAATAGGAGTGCATTAGACCACTTCTCTTAAGGGTTTTCTAAGCCATGTGTTCTGACCAGTACTGAGAGAAAATAAATCATTAGGCTCCATGGTGGTTTAATATATCTAAACATCTGGATTTAGACATAAATTTTATTTTAGCATGGTTTTTCACACTCCAATATCATCATCTCACCAACTTAGTAAAGTTGTCAATAGAAGGCGAGTAGAGAAATGGGGTGATTTATTTTAAATAATAAGTGTATTTATTAAAGTCCCAGTGAAGCAACATTAGTATTATAAATTCAAATTACAGTTCAACTCTTAATAACATAGATAGGAGTAGAATGGACAAGGATAATACTCATATGCTTTCTGTGGTGTGTTGAGACTGATATGTATACTAATAAAAGCCTAGGTGGTCCTCGCGCCCTCATGCGCAACGTCATCACAAGATAGCTGCCATAAGATGGCCGCCACAAGATGGCCACATGCACAGTGGAGGCGGGGCCCAGTGGCTGCTCCATGTGGTGAGGCCTGGGGTCCTGTGGCTCCACATGGTGCAGAGGAGGCCAGTCCTGGCATCTCCATCGCCTCATGCAGAGGAGGCAGGTCCCGGCGGAGGAGGCGGGGAGTGCAGTTGTGAGTGATCAGGTCAGCAGGGGAGGGTAGTTGTGGGTGATCAGGCTGGCAAGGGAGGGCAGTTGGGGGTGATCAGGCCGGCAGGGGGGCAGTTAGACGTCAATCCGGCTAGTAGGAGAGCTTTTAGGGGGCGATCAGGCTGGTAGGCAGAAGCAATTAGGGGCAATCAGGCAGGCAGGCAAGCAGTTAGGAGCCAATCAGTGGTCCCGGATTATGAGAGGAATGTCTGACTGGGGATCGGGCCTAAACCGGCAGTCGGACATCTCCAGAGAAGTCCCAGATTGGAGAGGATGTAGGGACCCTTTGGGGGATGTTGGAGAGCCGGTTTCAGCCCAATCCTGCAGGCCGAGGGACCCCACTGGTGCACAAATCTGTGCACTGGGCCTCTAGTAGGCATATAAGATCTTTGGTTAATCTCTTCCTGCCCTTCCCCTGTCATCCTTCCCTCTGAGATTCATCAGTCTGTTCCATGTTTCCATGCCTGTGGTTTCTGCTCCTGTGTTGAACGTCTTCCCCCTGGTGGTCAGTGCACTATAGCTACTGGTTGGCCAGTCGAATGGTCAGCTGGTCCGACCATCCTACTGATAGCTATGATGTGCAATGACCACCAGGGGGCAGATGCTCTGACTGGTAGCTATGATGCACACTGACCACCAGGGGGCAGATGCTCTGAGACGGGTTGCTGACGTGCACTGACCACCAGGGGGCAGATGCTAAACGCAGGAGCTGCTCCGTGGTGGTCAGTGTGCTCCCACAGCAGGAGCATCGCTCAGCTGAGACCCATCTTGGTGTCCCACCAGCCCACCAGCAGCCACTCACTCCCTCAGTAGTCCTGCAGGTCCAATCTCCTGAGAACAGGACAGGCACCAACAGACCAGCGCAGGCAGCATGATCCAGAAGTGCCACTGGCCTCCTGGAAATTGGCCTCAGGCACTGCAGCTGCTCCACCTCCCTAGACACTTCTCAAGAAAGAAACAATATAAAAGTGGCCACTGGGTGGCTCCCGACAACCCGTGCAAATGTCAGTGGGATGGTTCTGGAACCCGAACCTGCAAGGGCATCCCGCCACCTGCCCAGAGGGCCGATTGTGTCCTGGCCCCCTCCCACCCCTTTCGGGACCCCATGAATTCGTTCACAGGCCTCTAGTCCTATATAACACTATGCACACAAGGGACAAGATTTGATCCATAGTATGGCCAGATTATAGCATGGTGGTACTCTATTTTAGAATTTTACTGTTAAAATAACGGACTGAGAAAGTTAAAGTTCTCCTAGGTACATTAAAGCACATAAAATAAACGCTTGTTTCTCTCTTTTTTCACTGCCAATCTTTTCAAATATGTAGTCATCCCACAGCCTCCACTTCGAATCCACACTTCATTAGTTCTCTGAAATCTGCCTTTTCCTCTGATTACTTGCCTGTATCAGAAATCTTGAAGGTCACCATGACCTCCTAATTGATAAATCCAATTGTCTTTTCCCAGCCTTAATTTCCTTGATTTGCTTGCAACATTTAATACTATTTTGCACCTTTGTGCATGTGTTGTGTGTGTTTTAAATCTAGTTTTTAGCTCTTAGCTTTTGTCATTCTATGCAGTTTTCCTTGGTGATTTTGTTCCCTACTTTGGTTCCAACTCTATATAGCTGATGGTCAAATCTAAATCTACAGTCTGATCTCTCTCCTGGGTAATTATCTCCAGGAAATGTTTTCATGTGGTGTCTTGGGTCATGGTAAATGCAGTGTATTTTAACCTGTCATTTTTCTTTCTTAAATTTGGTTCCTTTCTTATATTTCTATTAATAATCTCACCATTCTCAGGGTTGCCTGGGCCTGACATTAAAGTGACATTTGATACACCTGTTCTCTTGTTCTACATAGGCTCTGAATCAACAAGTTCTAATGACTTTCTCCTTTGCACTGCCTTTTCCCTCCTGCTTTGTTTTTTTTTTGTTTTTGGTAAATATTTACTGAATATTGTTCACCATGTGCCAGGGGTTGTTTTCATTTTACTCTTCCTGTCCATTTTATTCTAATTTACCACTATATATCTTAACTATTATAATGACCACCTCAGATTGGCTTCTCTGTTTTTTTTTTCTTTCTCCCCTAATCCATCTATCCAGATGACAGTTCTTTAAAAAAATTATTGATTCATTTTAGAGAGAGAGGAAGCAGAGAAAAATTGATTTGTTGTTCCATTTATGTATGCATTCATTTGTTGATTCTTACCTAGTATATGTGCCCTGACTGGGGATGGAACCTACAACCTTAATGTGTCAGGATGACGCTCCAACCAACTGAGCCACACCAGCCAGGGACCAGATGACAGTTCTTAAAAGTGAATTTTATAATGTCATTCAAAGAACTAGAGTGGTTCCCCACTATAAAGAGAATAAGGTAAAACTTCTATGCTTAATGATAGAATCCTTCCACAACTTGGCCCATGCTTATCTTTGGAGTGTCAGTTCCTTCTTTTCTATATAACCCTCTTTCCTCCAAAGCAAGTTTCTTCATAATTCACTGAACTCACCTTTTATTTGGACTTTTCCTTTTAAAAATCATGGTAGTAATAGCCCGGCTGGTGTTGCTTAGTGGCTAAGCATTGACCTATGAACCAGGAGGTCTTGGGTCGTTTCCCAGTCAGGGCACATGCCCGGATTCCGGGTTTGATCCCCAATACGGGGCATGCAGGAGGCAGCTGATTGATTCTCTCAATAAAAGTATTTTTAAAAAATCCAGGTAGTAATAGTCTGCTTACCTAAGATGCCTTCCCTATTTCATTCGACAGTGAAATCTGTACATCATTTAAGTCCCAGCTGACAGTTCGCGTGTAATGTGAGTAGAATGGCAGCATGAAAAGGTAGCATGGTGGATAGAAGGAGAAACAAGAGATTGGAGCTGAGAGGACTTCACCATTTGGGTGGTTTTGAACAAATCATTTTGTCTGTCTAATTTTCATTTCCTAACTGTAAAAGTCAGAACATACCATTCCCTTTACAAGGATGTTGGGCAGATTAAATAAATAGACATATGTAAACTTTCCAGGCATAGTATCTGGCATCTAGTAATTGCCCACAACTGTTTGTTTCATCTGAATCTCCAAACCTAAATTATAGTAGAATTTCTTACACAGCTCGTCTTCCCCTCTATATGTTTACTGCCTTACTATGATAATGTTATCTCTTTTGTAATCTCCCTCCCTCTCCCCTCCCCCTCCCCTCCCCTCTCCTCCTCTCTCCCCTCCCATCCACATGGGGCCAGTGAATATTGACATGTATTATTTCACCTGATGGCCTAGGATTTAAGTGTAACCATCTCTTTCCTTTTCCCCCAACCATAGTCATCCCCAAATACCACCCATGGTCATCCCCAAATACCACCCCATACATATCTACACATTTACTTGGATCCAAAAAATAATAGATTAATCTAGTTCCAGTCTCAATTCGAAGTCTCTGACCTGCCTTGCTCTTTGGGAAGAATGGAAGAGGAATAAGAACTTTCCTTTTAATAATGATGGGTGAGATTACAAGGTTGGAGTCTCTTTAGTATCCTCTGGTATCCAGGAGATGTCACTACAACCTTAAATGCATTGTGAAAAGGTAGACCACACCTTTTGTTTAAGTGTACCTCTTACTGTAGTATGCAACACTGGATACTGAGTTTTCTTCACCTGGCCTTTGAAATTGCATAACTATCAAGGGGGAAGCATTGAAATTCAAGGCACAAATCCTTGTTATCCTGAGAAGTGATTGGGAGTTGCTGGAAGGCTGAGTGATCTGGTTCAATTGTGTATGGAACAAATGATTTGAGATCTAGCATCCAAAACAGTTTGGAGCTAAACAAAGGATAATCTGTGTTTCCAGGGAGCTGAGGCCAAGGTGTGCTGATTGTTTACAGGCCTGTTCATACCCTTCTTACAAGAAGCTTTCCTAGGCAGGTAGTACTGGCCAGAAGCATGTGAAGAAATTTGTGGTCTCCTTTATCTCTTCTATCTCTAGAATTCATCTCTAGGCACAATAGAAACTAGCTGAGCTTTCCATCAGGGAGATCCTTGAAGGCTATCACAAAGGGAAAAAAATCACTCAAAAATTTCTCATTTAATTTGGCAAAACTAAACAAATAGGACAGAAGTTATCCTAAAATACCTAAAAGCACTATCTTTGAATGGTAATGTGCTTGCCTGTACTCCCTCAACCCAAATGACAGCTTTCTCTGTTCTATTTGCCTCTGATGAAATATATCAAAATAAGGATTGGCTTGACCTTCTGACACCAGGATAAAGACCTTGTCAACTTTCAGCACAGTTAAGTTTGTGTGCAGTGTAATACCTGAAAAGGAGACCTGAGAGAAGAATGGTTTGAGCATGACTATTGGGAGCATTTTTCCTGTTGTATTAGAAATAAACCAGTGTTCCTGATGGAAGGAAAAGGTCACTGTGCTGTGGGATATGCCTTCTGTGAGATGAGGCTCTGACCACTAATGACACTTGTGCTTTTCATTACAACAGAGGTGTTAACCACATCGTGCTGGCTGTGTTCCAGCCCAAGCCATTGCAGCCTTCTGCTTCTGCAGCCTTCCTCCTCTTTGCCTTGGTTGGCTGTAGAATTCTTCACTTCCTGTCCTAAACTTTTGTGAGGTGTCATGGCTGTTAAACAGCTGCCATGTTGCAGGCCAGATGTCGCTGCACATTAGTGTGCATGAAATGTTCCTCCTATAAAATATTAGATAGTTTAAAAATCTGTTTTGAAGGTTTGTAAAACACTTAGGATTCCTTCAAATAAGAGGGCTATTTGTATATTCTTAAATTGTGTGTGAAAAATGTGCCAAAGTATACAATGCAAAGGATGTAAATACTATAGTGCCTCTGTCTCCTGATTGTGAAGATAAGTTGCCAGCTATTTTGAGGGGAACATGTGGATATAATCTAATTAGATTTTCAAAAATCTATACTAAGGCTTCTAATCAAAGGTCTTTAAAATGTAGTCATTGCATTGATTTTGGAGTGAGAACAGTCTTATTTTGACTAAAGTAAGGACTTTAGGAATAGGAAACAAAAGGAGGAATAATGCATACTTATGTTATTTTAAAAGTTGCTTTATTAAGGTATAATTTACATAGAGTGAAGTTAAACGATCGTAAGTGAATAGATTGATCAGTTTTCACAAATGCATACTGTTTTACCCCAGTACTATCAACACTCAGCACATTTTCATCACCCTCTGAAAGCTTCCTTATA
>NW_006285779.1:5405036-5406508 GCF_000327345.1 Myotis davidii
CCAGTCAATGCACCTTCTCCCACCCTTAAACAACCACTGGTCTGAGTTCTGTCATCATAGATTGAGTTAAGCTATTCTAGTACTTCATATACTAGTAAATAGAATTATGTGGCATGCACTTGTTTTGTATCTGGCTGCTTTCATTCAGCGTAACATTTTTGAGATTCACCCATGTTTTTCTTTGAATCAGTAATTTGCCCCTTTTTTGTTGCTAAGTACTAATCTCTTATATAAATATCACAGTTTGTTTATCCATTATCCTGTTAATGGATATCTGGATTATTTCCAGTTTTTGGTTATTATGAATAAAGTTTCTAGAAGTTCTTATGCAAGCATTTATTTAGACATAGATTTTCATTTTTCTCATATAAATACCTGAATCATAAGGTAGAAAGATATATGTTTAATGTTTTAAGAAACTGCCAAACTATTTTCTAGCAGCTCTATTATTTTATACTTCCACCAACAAGGTATGAGAGTTCTGGTTATCCCACATACTCTCCAACATTAATTCTTTTTCATTTTACCGTTTCTAGTGGATGTGGAATGGTACCTCATTATTCCTAAGTTTTTATTTTCAATTTTGCCTGTATCGAAGTTTTATAAATTTGAATTCAGAAGTTCCTATAAATCCTTCTCCTAGCTTCCCTTAATGTTAACATCTTACATCATCATGGTACATTGTCAAAACTAAGACATTAACATTGTTATAATGCTGTTAACTAATCTGCTTTTATTTGGATTTCCTCAAATTTTTCCACTAATACCCTTTTTTGTTGTTCTTGTTCCAGGACCAAATCCAGGATACCACATTGTAGTTAATCTCATGGTTTTAATTTGCACTTCTCTGGTGACTAATGATAATTTTTCATGTGTTCATTGGCCATTTATAGATTTTTTTTGTAAAGTGTCCAAGTGTCTTGCCAACTTTTTTTGGCGGGGGGAGGGGTCCTTTATTTGCCTTTGTCACAAAATTTTGAGAACTCCTTATTTATACTGGATATGGATCCATTCTGGATATGGATACACATACACACACACGCACGCACTCTGCATTGAGTGGCCAGATTATTATGACCACTGATGTTTGTAGGCAAATTAGCTATAATTTCACACTAAAGTTGCTAGAGGGCCAGATCATTATAAATGTCTGAATAGCACAACATACCTAAGTATTGTTGCTGATCAAGTTCATCCTATCATGTTGATGGTGTATCCCAATGGAGATGGGATGCCACGGTGCTCATATTGTGCAAGATGATTTCAAGAACATGAGGGAGACTTTACCTTGCTTAGGTGTCCCCCACAATTACCAGATCTCAATCTAATTGAGCATTTGTGGAATGAAGTTAAAAGAGCCATCAGGCAGCTGGTTCCACAACCACCAAATCTCACAGAACTAGACAGAGTGCTATTCATCAGGCATGGTGTCAGATTCCTTGCATCACCTTTCAACATCTTGTGGAATCGAT
>NW_006285779.1:5406622-5452080 GCF_000327345.1 Myotis davidii
GTGTGTGTGTGTATGTGTGTATGAAGTATAATTAATGCTAGAGTTCCAGTTGATAATAAGGAGGACTCAGATTTAATGTTTTGAAATTAATCTGAAGAGAAGAATATACTAGGACTTCTTCAGGGAGGTAGGTTGAACTCAATTTGGATTCTGAAATATAAACCTAGAGGTGAATATATCAGGAATGGGCCTAATAATAATAGTAGCAATAGTAATTGCTTATATTTGTTGGGTGCTTGGTATATAGCAAACCCATTTGCTTATTCCTTTATAAACATCATTTCATTTTATTCTCACAGCAATCCTATGAGGTAGGATTACTGTTATCCACATTTTAAGGTAAGAAAACAAGTCTTAAAGCATTTAAAAAATTTGTTCAAGTTACAGCTGTAAAATGGTGACTTCAGGGTTTGAATCCAGGCAGTCTGACTCCAGAGTCTGCAGGCTTAATTTCTGCAATATTCTAACAGAAAAAAAATCAGTGAACTTCAGTGTGTGTGACTAGGGACATGGAAACCAAGAACTATGAAACACTGTTTCTGATGTCGTTGTGGCAAAAGTTATTGATAACTTTCTGGAAAACTAATCTTTGGATAAAACAGTGCCCTTGTACCTAGAGTATCATGTGTAATTTTTTTTTGTCACCATACTTCAAAATGATGGAATCAGAAGGTCAACTAAAATAATAAAGAAAGAAAAGGAGGAGTAGTGGTGATGGAGATGTTCAGGAACAAATTATACAGATTGGAGCTGTAGCATAAGAGGACCATCATTGAAGTTACTTTAGTTTATAGAAGCTTAAGTAAAATAAAAGGAAGAATTCTTTTATATAACGTATGGAACTTATTAACTAAAGAGAAATAGGCAAGAGTAAAAAGGGTAGAAATATATTCAGAGGAAAGCTTAAAAGGTTTAATAAATGGCAGCTAGGGAACAGGGATACTCCTGAGGTCTGAATTTGTTGTCCGAGAAGACAACTATGTTCAATTTTAACAAATTGCATTGCAAAACTTTAGGACATTTTATATGTCTGAACAATTTGCCTTTTCCAGAATATGACATTGTATTCTTATGTTATCAAATATGCAGCTCTCCCTGGCTCATATGCCCCAGCCCTCTTCATCCTTTAAGACTCACCTTAAAAGGCACCTCTTCTGTACAACCTTATCCAAGATTTTTCTAGGCAGTTAGTTACTCCCTGCTCTGTTCTCCTTGTAATTTCTTTTATTTTAGCACCAATTAGTGTTTAGGCAATCTTACAATCTAAATTTTCACTGGTGAATGATTGGATGACAAATCTTGAGGTCAAAGAGACAAAAAAGGGAACAAGAATGTATAATTTTCCTATGTGCCCAGAACTTGAAAACTGGGTACTAGTTAACTGTACTTATTCCCACCATAACCATTATCCCCATTGTGAACTAAGGCTCAAAGGCATTGAATAATCTGTCTCAGCTGCAAGAAAGTATAACCAGGATTGGAACCCATTGCTGTCTAACTTCAAATGCTGTGCTTTAAACCAGTATAATATGAAGACTTTTTGACTCCTTATATCACATTTTAGTTTACTCCACACCTGGCTACTACTGAGAATGCCTATAGGGAAGAGAGATGTTACTCCTTTCGTTAAGCATATTTGGTCTCCTTACAGGCCTTGTATAACAAGCTTATCGATTGCAAGGCTTCTCTTATACTTTATTATTTCCACCATAGATCTAGCACAGTGTCTTGTACATAGTAGGTGCTCAATGAAAATTTATTGAATTGAATTATATCTTACTGTGCTCCAATGATTCAATATAGAAGCTGGGCTGTGGCTTGGGAATTAAACCATCATTGCCTCAACTTTCTTATAGATCTTCCAGTAAATGATTGGCAGCAACATAATCTCATGTCTGTGTCTGGAATATGTTAACATTTTCTACTTTAAAATGTCTTATTTTTATCTTTTTAGAGAGTTATTACTAAAAACATTCTATTAAAAAACACCCAGTTACTAGGAAAAAACAACTACTTAAATTATAGCATCAGTCCTAAAGAAGTCAGAAAGCTAAAAGGCAAAGGGGCTATTCTAGTTTCCTAAAGCCCAAGGGAACCATAAAGTATTTTCTACAGTAAAAAATATATTTTTTGTCATGTTGAACATTTATTAGTAAAAGGTAACCGTGCTTACATAATGAGTTTACCCTGTATTAGGAATATGCAGTAATAAATTATCTCTGTATTTAAGGAAATTAAAATCTAGTTGGGAAACAAGATAAAGTTGAAAGGTGCAATTGATAAAGATGCATTTGATTCATTTTTCTACATTAGTGGAAAGGAGTCGGTGCCTTATGGTTTTAGAGAAATATTTGTGGAACTGATGAGATAGAAGAGGTGATTGAAACCTGGAATGCTTAGAGTTAGGGTTAGGGAGACAGTGGAGTTAACTGGATGCAGCCTGCTTTGAATTGCTTCCAAGTAGTTTTATGTGGCTGGAAAAAAACAAACTAGTCTCACTTCAATTTCATGAATTTTAATAACCTGGAATAGGCCATGGTGATGCTCAGCGATCTTACTGTTTTTCTTGTCCATTTACTCACCTATTTTTTTCATTTTATCTTCTCTCCTCAAAATTTACAATACCCCCGCCCCACCTCATATCCTTTACTTTCATTGGCATACAAACATGGGTCCTTTTAAATCTACATACGACCACTTGACTCTTCTGCTCTAAACCTTCCATTGGCATATCATGTCTCTCAGATTAAAGCCATTGTTCTTACAGTGGCCTAGAAGGCCCTGTGGTCTGTCATTCACCCTCTATCCCACTCCAACTGACTGCCTACTCTCTGATCTATCTCCTACTACTCTCCCATTTGTTACCTTCACTGGCTTCCTTGGTCTTCCTAGAAAATATCGAGTGTACTCTTATGTAAGGGCTTTTGCATTAGCTATTCTGCTTGGAAATTTCCCTCAGATGCTTAGGTGGCTTGTCTCTGACTTCCTTCAGGTTTCTGTTCAAATGACAAGAAGGCTTTTCCTAACCACCTATATAGAATGTTAATCCCCAGTCTGACCTCAGGACTCTCTAGCACCCTTATTCTTTCTTATTTCTCTTTGAATTATGTATTTATTTATCTGTTTAGTGTTTGTCACTTCTCAATTGAATGTAAGGAACTTTGTTTTGTTCTGAGTTATATTCTCAGAGCCTACATGTTGTAGACAGTAAATTTTGAATGAATGAATGAAGTAGACATTTGAAAAATGCATAAACATTTTAGAGATGAAGGCTAGAAAAGTCATTCCATGTTAGGAAAATAGTTTAAGGAAATAAGTAGAGGTGGGAATATGATCAATTTTAGAGACAGTGAGTTGACTAATATGACTGGGACAGTGGGTTTGAGTTGAAAAATGATAGGACAAAATTTGTAGAGTTATGTTGGAGTATATTGTGAAAAATTCTGAAGAACAAGCTAAGATATTTTATTTGTATGTTATAGATAATGAGAAGTGATTGCAGATTTTAGAAGAATGGTGTGTGTATTTCCCTTTACCAGGACAGAATTCATGAGGCACATCCCAGGGAAGCTTATAATCTCTCCAGAAGCTTGCCTTATTTTGGAATATATGAACATATTTTAATTAGTTTTCATTTTTGAGCTGGAAGACACATTTGACATATTGTTTAAACTACTACCATGATGTTGTGCTTTCATGGCAAGAACCATTGTTTAACACATTGGCATTTGGGAGTCAGTAAATATTGATTTAATGAAGAATATTTGTTGAATGGAAAAAAGTCCCAAAGAATTTGAGTGACTTACCTTAAAGTCATTCAGCAGAATGGTTCCCAACTCTAGAGTTTTGGTAACTGTTCTTTGTGGTTCCTTTACTGCAAGTAATTCAAGAGATTAACTACACAATCCAGACTCTAGACTTAGATTTTTTTCCTCCTTAAATGACTATTAAAATATAACATTTTTATTATAAGTAAATAATGAAATGAAATATACTTTGGATTAAAATGCAAGGACAGCCGAAGCCGGTTTGGCTCAGTGGATAGAGCGTCGGCCTGCGGACAGTAAGGTCCTGGGGTCGATTCCGGTCAAGGGAATGTACCTGGGTTGCGGGCACATCCCCAGTAGGAGATGTGCAGGTGGCAGCTAATCGATGTTTCTCTCCCATCAATGTTTCTAACTCTCTATATCTCTCCCTTCCTCTCTGTAAAAACTCAATAAAATATATTAAAAAAAAAATAAAATAAAATGCAAGGACAAGAACTATAGGTAGAACTAACCCTAGTCGATTGTTTTATTAGGATTATGATCTTAGTTAGAATGCATAGTGAATTTTCTTTCCCATAACGTTATCTTGGCCTCTGGTTGGTTGGTTATTGGCAACTCTGACATTAGAAAGCCACATCTGTTTTAGTTGCTTGATAGCTCTTTTCTCCTGATTCTTGATTGTGTCTTATTCTTTCTTATCAAGAAGAAACCAATTTTTTTCTTTTGCTTTCAGATATTATATGTTTAGTGACTTTACCTAAAAACTGAGCCAGGAATTCATTTGTCTATGTGAGAGTCTTGTTAAGTGTTAGGGAATTATTGAGTTCATAGAGAAACTTTCTCCATAGGGGTACTCTTTTGCCCCAGCTCTTTGATTTGTTTTTATTATTGTTTTGTTATGAACATAAACATCTTATAACTTGGCAACTTTACATCCATCTCTTCTCACTTCTGCAGATTCCTCACAAGAAAGCATTTTTGTTGGTATAACTTAGAAAGCTTTAGATGACACTATTCAGATCATTCAGAGCCAGGGTTAAACTAGTATTTTGTTTCTAAAGTCCATGTCTTCCTATTTATATCACACGGATTCTTCCACCCAGGAAGGGGAAAGCAGGAAGGAAACTCTGGGGGTAGGGGTTAAGAAATACATAAATAATTTGGGAATGAGAGGGCAATTTTACAGATGAAATAGCTGTCTAAGAATGAAACGAGAGAGTAGCTTAGGCAGCGTGAGAATCTGATTGTATTATATCCAAAACCAGGTTATATAAATGTGGGGTTGATTCTATTTGAGGTCTTTTTTCAATTGTCTGGTGACTTTTCTCTCAATATTTTATATACTGAATGCATTGGAGTGTTGCCACCAAACATAAACATATTCCCAACTTTGGCTAAAGATTTCATGAGGGATAGCTACTGAAATTGTCAGAATTTGGAAAGGTTCTAATTATAATATCCCATCATACTCCATGTTAGCAGCCAAACCACAACAGACATTGAGCTTTAGAGGAAAAACATTTTCACTTGTCAGCCAGAATATATAGCTACTAGACAGAAATATTGTTTTAACTGTTTATTTAACATTAAATATTGGGCTGTGCCATAACATTAGATTCAGCCATGTGAAATTGTCAATATTCTACCATTTTTTTAACAATAAGAATAACAAAATAATAAGAGCAATAATTTATTGACATTACTAAATCTTTATGATGTGCTAAATGCTTACCATTATTATCTTATTTGATTTTCAGAGCAAACCACGTGATAGATACTATTTCCTTCTCTTAGAGATGAGGCTAAGAAAGGTTATGAGTTGTCCATGGGCAGATAGGTTGGAAGATAGCAGAGGTCATATTTGAGGTATCTCTTACAGTAAATGCCTTGCCTTTCAGTGTGCTAGGTTGATTCCTTATGGAGATCTAGAAAAATGAAGACACTTATAGTAATAATAGCTGTCTGTGGTATTCATCTCACATGGAATGTTTTATTTACATTTTAATTAAGCCATACAAAAATGGATATCTTTCCTCTGTAGCTGCAGGTACCTTCTTAATGTGGCTTCAAATTTAGAATAACTATTCTGAGGCCAACCAATGTGACTTTCCTTTTTTTTTTTTCATTTGCCTTCTCTAGACATTTCTGCTTTTGCTGCTTAAATATCTTTTTGGAAAATGGGGAGAATGTTTGAAAAAGCCTATCAAAAACAAAGGATTTATTTCTTTCTATTCATTGTTTCTTTTTTAATAGTTATGTTTCATAAAGTTGCCCAAAAACACTGAATTAGGGAATTCTGAGTCATATTCTTGGAGGAAATCAAGATTAGGTTCTTGTGAGCTTCTGGCCACACTTTCATCAGCCAATCAATACATAGCTTTGTTTTATACATATTTCTATTTAAGGATATTTTATTTAATATAGGGTGGGGAAAAGTAGGCTTATAGTTCATATGAAAAATAACAATAATTAAATAATAATACAAGAATAAACTGTATTTCACATATTCAAAAGTGTAAACCTATTTTTGCCCCACCCTATATGTACTTCATACAAATAATTAATTGTATGTTGTGTTTCTTTATAATAAAACACAACCTGAGAACAAAATATCATTCTCAGCCCAGCTTCTATATTGAATCATTGGAGCACAGTAAGATATAATTCAATTCAATAAATTTTCATTGAGCAAAATATCGAACAAAATAACAACCTGTGACAGTTTCCTGACTCACAACGTTTTTTCTCTGCTTTTTTTTTAAAAAGGTCATTATCTCAAGAATCCAGAAATTAAGCTCTTTCTCATTTTTTCCATAACTTCAGCACATACTATAGATGTTTTAGTGCTATTATGAGTGGCCTCCTTTTTCTGGAGGAACTGTATATTGTTTCATTATCATTTAACTCAAGGCCAACAAGTGGGCAATTTGAGGGCAAAATGCCAGTAAGGAGGTGTTGGTTAATCCACTAGAGCTGTATTTTGCTTTGTAAGGCACATCGCAAGATTCTTACACTTAGGATCACTACAGAGCACTTCAGCACAATATTTGTGGCCACTTTAAATAGAAAAATCATCAACAAAAAGCACCAAAATGCATAAATGTGGCATGAAATAGGGAAGGGAAAAGCACACGTTTTCAGTTTGAAAGCTGAAACAAGAAGTCACCTATTTTGACCTCAGTTGGGAACATTTGAAT
The DNA here is from genome assembly GCF_000327345.1 of Myotis davidii. Classification (NCBI taxonomy): domain Eukaryota; kingdom Metazoa; phylum Chordata; class Mammalia; order Chiroptera; family Vespertilionidae; genus Myotis; species Myotis davidii. Next base: position 5,413,587 of record NW_006285779.1, read on the forward strand.
TGAATGTCAAATTTTCGGCGAGTGACTATGAGAGCACCACAAATAATTGATTTTGGGGGTTACAACTACATTTTAGCAAGTGGACAAATTTGCAAACAGAATTAGTGAAAGGATCAATTGTAATTGGATTTATTACAAACCACAGTTTTTATGCATAACAATTTCTTTAATTTTATTTATTTAAATTGTTATTTATTTATCTTTATTTTTGAAAAGATTACATATGTGCCCCCCTACCCCCGCCATTGATCCTCTTCTCCTCACTCTTGCCCCCTTCCCAGGCCTTCACCACACAATTGTCTGTGTTCATGGGTTATGCATACATGCATATAAATTCTTTAGTTAATCTCTTCCTACCTCCGCCCCTCCTCCTTCTGAGAATTATCAGTCTGTTGCATGCTTCCATGTCTCTGGATATATATTGTTTGTCAGTTTATTTTGTTCATTAGATTCCACATATAAGTGAGATCATGTGATACTTGTCTTTCTTTGACTGGCTTATTTCGCTTAGCATAATACAGGCAGTCCTTGGGTTACGTCGGACTTGACGTACGGTGTTTTGTGGTTACATCGCCATCTCCCATTTATTTATAAAAAAAAGTTCTGTCATTTCGACGTATGTACATATGTGCTTTATGTTTTTTATTATTTATTTACCACAAGTAAAGGTCAGGAATTGCTATCTTTTAAATTTTTTTTATGGTTTCACTTCATTACTTCTGTGTATGTGCTTCATGTGAGTGATGTAGGTACTTATGTAGGTGGGTTCTGACTTATGGGGAAAATCGCGTTACGTTATGTAGTGCCCTAGGAATGGATCGACGTAACCCAAGATCTATTGTACTCTTCAGATTATGCATGACAGTTTTCAAGACTTTCATGACACTTTGAATTTAGAAGAACAAGGTAACATCTTAAAAGTTACCACATTATTACTGTATATTTCTCAGAGTAGCCCCAAAGAGGAAAATTTTGATTTTATTATGAGGTTACTATTAGACAAACAAGTTGAAGTAAATAGAGTGATTATTTTCAAATCATGGAATAAGCCACTGGTTAGTCAAAATGCAACTGTGACAAAAAAGGACCAGATTGGCAGGTTATTTTTGCCACTTCTGTTGGTATACCCTACACCTTCTCTTTTTTTTTTTTTAATTTTTAACATTTGCATAACAAGTATGATGTAGTGGTTAAAACTGCAGGTTGTGGAATAAGCCTAGTTCAAATTCTGGCTCTACCTTTTATTAGGTATGTAGATTTGGGCATGATGTTTATTGTCCCTAAATCTGTTTCTCTGTAAGACTGAAATAATAGTGTATTATTTTATATAATATAGGCCCGGTGCACAAAATTTATGCATGGGTGTGTGTGTGTGTGTGTGTGGCGATCAGGGCCAATCGGGTTCCCTGCCTCCCCGCCTCCTCCTTTCCTCGCTTCCTCAGCACTCTGCCACCGCCTCTGGTCATCCACCATGCTCCAGGCTGCCCCTTGGTGGTCAGCACATGTCATAGCAAGCAATTGAACTCCTGGTCTCTCAGTTGAACTCCCGAGGGATCACTTTGCATATTAGCCATATAGCCTGCCTAATTGCTCCTAACTGGCCCTTCTGCCAGGCTGATCACCCCTATAACTGCTCCGCTGCCGGACTGATTGCCCTTAACTGCCCTCCCTGCAGGCCTGGTCGCCCCTAACTTCCCTCCCTTGCCAGCCTGGTCCCCCCCAACTGTCCTCCCCTGCAGACCTGGTTGCCCCCCCAACTGCCCTCCCCCGCAGGCCTGATCACCCACAACTGCCCTCCCCTGCCGGCCATCTTGTGTCCACATGGGGGTGGCCATCTTGTGTTGGAGTGATGGTCAATTTGCATATTACTCTTTTATTAGATAGGATGCTATAAATGTATGAAATAGTCACATAAATAAAAATTTATGACATCTATGTTCAAATGTACTGTATATAATTCATATGTAATTCATATGTAAATAATTATTTGTTGTGTAAATAATATCCTATCTAATAAAGAGGGAATATGCAAATTGACTGCACACTGTCACAAAGATGGCAGTGCCCACAGTGGAGGCTGAGTTCCCATAATGAGCCTTAATGAGCAATCAGCAAGGACCTGAGGCTGCGTGGCACTGGGCTGGGGTAGAGTACCTGAAACTGCACCTCCCCACCCCCCAGTGTGGCTTGACGAGGAACCTTAGGCCATGCCCCCCACCCTGGCACCAGGCCAGGGGACCTCAGGCCACGCCCCCGCCTGGCAGGGCTTGATGGGGGACCTCAGGCCATGCCCTCCACTTGGCGGTGTTTGACGGGGGACTTCAGGCCACACACCCCGCCCTGGCACCGGGCTGGGGGGTCTGAGGCCATGCCTCCTGCCCTGGTGCCTGGCCAGGGGACCTGAGGCTGCATCCCCTGCCTGGTGGGTCTTGATGGGGGACCTCACATGCACCCCTGCCCCATTGCTGGGCCGGGGGACCTGAGGCTGCATCCCCCGCCTGGTGGGGCGTGATGGGGGACCTCACATGCACCCTTGCCCCATTGTTGGGCCGGGGGACCTGAGGCTGCGCCCCCCGCCCAGTGCCGGGCTGGGGGATCTGAGGCTGCACCCCCTGCCCAGTGGGGCTTGACAAGTGACCTGAGGCTGCTCCCCCGCCCCCAGGAGGGACTTGACGGGGGCGCTGAGGCTGCGCCCGGGACCAGGCCAAGGGGCCTGAGGCTGCACCCAGCCACATGGTGGGGCTTGACAAGGCTGGGGCTGGCCGGGTCTGGATCTCACCCAGTGGTGGTTGGGCCGGCTGCATCTGGGTCTTGTGGGATTTTGAGGCGCCGTGGGTGGGCGGGAACTTGACTTTGGGTCCCGTAGCACACCCCAGACTCTGACAGGAGGAAGATTTTCATATATATTTTACTAATTTTCTTTTATCTCTGACACTTCTATAGTGAAAGGGCAAATAGTAATATTAAAATATTTCTGCTAATTAATCCCCTTTTAATGTGCATGAATTTTGTGCACCAGGCCACTAGTAAGTTGTATAAAATGCATAGCACAACCTAGGTACATATAAGTATTTTATAAGAAGTATGTATTATCATTACAAAGAACCTATTTTAAATGAGAACACAACAATTCTCTAAGGCAAGCAGTGTTTATATCACTTATATTATTTATTGTATTTTATAATGAAGTCTCAGAGAAGTTAAGTGATTTTCTTGCAAGACTCCACTACCTTTAAGTCTGTCCTTCCTGGGAATTTACAATGAATCCTGTTCTTACAATTGAAGTGTTAATTATAAGATAATGTCATCTGCAAATAATGACAGTTTTTCTCCTTTTTTTTTTTTTTTTTCTCTTTGGATGGCTTTTACTTCTTCTTGTCTGATTGCTATGGCTAGGACTTCCAGTACTACGTTTAATATGATTGGTGAATGAGGACAACTCTGTCTTGTTCCTGATCTTAAGGGACATGCTTTTAATTCATGTCCATTTAGAATGATCATATATAGTTTTTATTATGCTGAAGTATGATCCCTCTATTCCCACTTTGCTGAGAGTTTTTATCATAAATGGATGCTGGATTTTATGAAATTGCACATGGAAAACCCTAAAGACTTCACCAAAAACTACTAGATCTAATAAATGCATTTTCCAAAGTAGCTGGATATAAAATTAATATCCAGAAACAGTTTTGATTTTATACACCAATAATGAACTGTTCGAAAGGGAAACTAAGAAAGCAAACTAATTTACAATTGCATCAAAAATAAAGTAAGGTAAAATACCTAGAAATAAATTTAATCAAAGATGTAAAAGATTTGCCGAAACCGGTTTGGCTCAGTGGATAGAGTGTCGGCCTGCAGACTGAAAGGTCCCAGGTTCAATTCCGGTCAAGGGCATGTACCTGGGTTGCGGGCACATCCCCAGTGGGAGATGTGCAGGAGGCAGCTGATCAATGTTTCTCTCTCATCGATGTTTCTAACTCTCTATCTCTCTCCCTTCCTCTCTGTAAAAAATCAATAAAATATATTAAAAAAATTTTTTTTTAAAAAAAGATGTAAAAGATTTGTACTTGGAGAGGAACCAAGATGGCGGTGTAGGTAAATACCGCCTCCCACAACCACATCAAAATTACCACTGAAATACAGAACAACCATCATTCAGAACTGCCTGAAATTTGGCTGAATGGAAGTCCTACAACTAGAGAATTAAAGAAGAAAGCACATTAAGACTGGTAGGAGGGGTGGCGGTGCAGAAAGGGCTAGTCCAACATCCACATGGAATGTTTTTAATTGGGAGGGGTATCTTGGCTGAAGAGGCCTCCCACGAGGAGCAAGAGGTCCCTGTCCCACAACAGGCCACTCAGCCCAGGGTTCCAGTGCTGGGAAGATAAGTCCGCATAACATCAGGCTGTAAAAGCAATGGGGATTATGGCTGAGTGACATGGAGGCAGCTGGAGACCCATGCAGTTCCTCTAAAAGGACCAGCACATGGTGATGATATGGAGAAAAAGAACCCTCACACACTATTGGTGGGAATACTGACTGGTGCAGCCACTGTGGAGAACAGTATGGAGTTTCCTCAAAAAATTAAAAATGGAACTCCCATTTGACCCAATAATACCACTTCTAGGAATATATCCCAAGAAATCAGAAACACCAAACAGAAAGGACGTATGCACCCGTATGTTCATAGCAGCAGAATTTACAATAGCTAAGATTTGGAAACAGCCTAAGTGCCCATCAGCAGATGAGTGGACTAAAAAACAGTGGTATATCTACACAATGGAATACTATGCTGCTGTAAAAAAGAAGGAACTCTTACCATTTGCAGCAGCATGAATGGACATAGAGAGCATTATGCTAAGCAAAATAAGCCAGTCGGAGAAAGATAAATATCACATGATCTCACTCATTTGTGGAATATAATGAACAACATAAATTGATGAACAAAAATAGATCCATGTAAGCATCAAACATACTGTCAAACTTCGAAGGGAAGGCCAGGGAGGGGGATGGGTAAGAGATCAACCAAAGGTCTTATATGCACACATATAAGTATAACCAATTGACACAGACACTAGGTGGGTGAGGGCATGTGCTTGGGAGTGGAAGTGGTTGGGGAGAGATCCATGGAGGAAAAAGGAGACATATGTAATACTATATGTAATGCTTTAAACAATAAAAAAATTTTTTAAAAAGATAATGTAATGAGTCACTTGAAATGACATGTGGGCAAGGTCCATTTTTGTTTTCTTCATGGTTGACTTCCTGGTTGCCCAGCTCATTGACTGGCACATAATAGGTCCTCAGTGTATGCTTACTGAATGAATACATTAAATGCCAAGGTCATAAATTTTGTGTAGTAAATCAGCCCTCTTGTTTTCCATTTTCACTCTTATTTCTCAATGTTATTGCCATTATACCCATGCTTCTTAGTTACTACACTAGATAGAAAGAGGGAACACTACAAAGATAGTTCCTGTTCAAGGAGTGTACAGTCTATTAGAGATAGCAGATGATAGAGTAGCAGTTTCTTGTGGCTCCAGTAACAAACTTCCACAAACATGGTGGCATAAAACAATAGAAATGTATGCCCTCACAGTTCTAGGAGAAGTCCAAAATCTAGGTTGCAGGGCCAGCTTCATTTGAAAGCTCTCAGAGAGGTCTGTTCCTTGCAACTTTCAGTTTCTGGTGGCTCCAGGCATTTCTTGGCTTGCAGACTGCATTGCTCCAATCTCTGCCTCTGTGGCCACATTGCCTTTTTCTCTTCTGTTCCTTGTTTATCTTTTCTGAGGACACTTGTCATTGGATTTAGGGCCTACCCAGATACTGCAAGATGGCCTTATTTCGAATCCCTAACTTAATTATATCTGCAAATACCCTTTTTTTCACAGGCTCCAGAGTTTTTGTGTGTTTTTTTAATCCTACCTCAGGACATTTTTTTTTCCAATTGATTTTTAGAGATTGAAGGAAAGGAGGGAGGGAGAAGAAGAGAGGTCTGGGGGAGAGAAACATGGCAATGTGTGATAGAGAAACATCCATCTCAGAATTGGTTGCCTCCCACCCCAACAGGACATCAAATCCACAACCTAGGTGTGTTCCCTGACAAGGAATCAAACCTCCAACCAAGTCAGTCATCTGGCCAGGTGCAGGCTCTGGAGTTTTGGCATGGGTATTTTGAGTGGCCTAGTTCCAACCTCTACCACATATAGCAATCACTGTAAAGTCAAGCCTGTTTTTATGAGGGTACAAACAGTTTCTTACTTCAGGTGTGAGAAATGATTATATTGACAACTATAAACAGTGAGATGGCAGTATGTATAAAACAGCTCAGCCATGCTTAAGGATTTTCTTTTTAAAGTGTATTAAGTTCTGAATATCTTCCCAGCCACTCATGCTAAGTTCTTACTGAGAAATTTAATATGAAGTCCCCTTTTTCCTGAGAAGATAGTGTAGTACAGGCTCTGGAACCAGATTGCTTGGCTATACCCTCATTGGTCTTTGTGAGTCTTGCCTGCAAAGTGGAAATTATAATAGTACTTATCTCATTAGGTTGTTGTAAGAATTAAATGAGTTAATATATGTCAAATATTTAGAACATTGCCTGGCACATAGTAAACATTTTAATTAGTTAGTGCATATGAATTATTATTAGCTATTGTATGTGCCTTTGTTGGGGACACAGGAGAAATAAAATGGTTCCTTTCTTAAGGGAAATACAAAAAATGTATTGATGGAAAATCTTGTGGCAAATACAGGACTAACATAGTTGAGTTCTGATTGAGATACCAAAGTCAAGAAATCTGGCTAAGAGATTGTTATGGAAAATCTCATATGAGATAAGGGGGCTTGGAATGGAGCTGTAGAATAGAGTAGAAAGGTTGGATAAGGGGAGAATTTTAAAGAAAAGTGGATCAATACTTGGCAACTTTATTCTACCTTGTTATGGGAGGGAAACAGTCTTTTTCTTATTTCCATTCAATTTCTAAAACCAGCATTAGGTAGACTTTTTCTCTAAGATGAATTAATAAGATTCCTTCCAGAGCTCAAGTTTTATTAATATTAACTCTTCTGATTTTTTTGAAGGAATCCCCCTAGGTCCAGCAATTTGTTCAGGATAACTGAATGCCAGAAGCCTAACTAACCTAGTTCCAACCTCTACTGTTGTCTTAATTATTCTCTGTTGAATTATGTACCCTTAAACTCACTTTTATAGTTCTTGAAACACATGAGCTGGGCCTCACATATCTCTATATGAGAGAGGAATTTGTGAATAAATTATATATACTTATGTTTTTCTTTAACTACTTATTTTTTTCACTCCATTTCTCTGATGGAAATGCAGAGAAATAGTTGAGAAGAAAGAAGAGCAAAAGTCTTGAAAAAGAGGTGGCTGTTGTTTCTTTTCTTTGAACAGTTAGTGTGATCTCACAGTAGTTCTTTGTAAGTATGCAGCAGAGTATACACTGATTCTGCCAGATATATTAGCATTATAATTTCAACAACTGTTACAGTTTCTCTGTTAAACCTAATAAAGTTTAATGAAAAGTAGTTACCAAACACAAGTGAAAAAGGAATTCACTTAGGACATTAAGTTGAAGATAAAATTAAAGCCAAATTAGAAGAACATTCTTACTTTAGTTTTATAGTTCAGCCTTCATATAGTTGTTATTAATTTAAAGAAGGTAAATCTGCTCAGCCAACGTGGTTCAGTGGTTGAGCATCGACCTATAAACCAGGAGGTCATGGTTCAGTTCCCGTCAGGGCACATGCCCAGATTATGGGCTGAATCCCTAATGGGTAGCATGTAGCATGCAGGAGATTTTTTCTCTCTTCGTTGATATCTCTCTCTCTCGCTCTCTCTCTCTCTCTCTCTCTCTCTCTCTCTCCCTCCCCCCACTTCCTCTCTGAAATAAATAAAAATGTATTTTTAAATCTAACATTTTATCTGCTATTTTGAACACCAGAATAACAATACTACTACACCGAATACCAGAATAAGAAAACTAATAGCATTAAGTTTTTACACTAATAAAGGTTTGTTGTTATCTTTATTAAGTATCAGTTTTCTGCTTCCAAAAATAGTACATCTGTAGTCAATCTTCACTTAGTGGTTATAGCTGGAGCGATATTTATTAACAGTAAAAGGTAACAAGGCCATAAGCTTTGTGGTTACTTTATATTGAATATATTAGTGCCTAAAGTTGAATTACCATGCCTAACATATAACACAACTTTTCACAATCTCATTCTGTGATCAGTAGGTAATTATCATCTCAATAAAATTGCTACAGTCATTTAAAACCCCACATTAAATATATTTTATTTGGCATTACAAATCATTTGTTTTGCTCACTCAAGCTCCCCTCTACTTTGAATCTCTCTTTGTCACTGTGTACGTGTGTAGTGGTGGTAATAGTAGGGATATGGGGTAAGATGAGGATTAATATAGTTTTTAAAAAGAGAAATTAGTTCATTTTTGCCTATTTTGCTCATCATAGAAAATTTTCACAATATAGACAAGTAAAAAGGAACGTTAAAAACATTACCTAAATATACTTCTGGAAAATTCAAATGAAAAACACGAACATGTTTTTACCAAGTGGAAAAAAAAAGCTGTTTTCTAGTTAGAAGTTGTTCACATTTGGTAAAACAGATTTGAAATTTACCTTTTGTTATAACTAAGATGTGATCATCAAGGCCATCTAGTTCAGAATTACTGTTTACACAGCAGATGCTATTTTAAGTTTTGTACGTCTGTGTGTTTTATTTTGCAGATAGCATTTTCATATCCTATATAATAAAAGGCTAATATGCAAATTGTCCCCTCAACCAGGAGGCGGGGCCGGCCAGCCAACTGCCTGTGGCCCCTCCCCCTGGCTGGCCCCACCCCCAATCACCCCCACCACCCTGATTAGGGGTGGGGCCAGCTAGTCAACCCCCATGGCCCCTCCTCCCAGCCAGCCCACCCCAATCAGCCTGATCAGGGTGGGCCAGCTGGACCCCACCTGTGCACAAATTCTTCACGGAGCCTCTAATACTTACATGAGAATTTACATTCAGAAACAAAAGTGTTTGTGGTTAGGAAATTCTCTGAACGTTCTCAGATTGTGATATAGTGTAGATATGTATTCTGAAATTAATGAGTCAGCTTGCTGATTTTACTTGGGTAATAGCTCTTTTCTGAAGAGTTTCTTTGTGTCAAAGTTGTGACTTTTAGGCAGAAGATTGCCTATTTATTCAGGTAATTTGACATACTTGTAATCATGGTTATATAATTAAAACAGAAATTTGCAAACACTGTCAATTTTGTGTTACTACTTTGCTGAGGATTTTCTTGGCGAGGATTACTATAGCCTCTGATTGATGGAAGAAGGTACCTAAGCCTTAATATTATAGTTTATTAGTGTAGTTTATTATCATTTCCACTTGTTTTATACAAATCATTGCAAAGTTATATTGTACAGTAGAAGCCACTATAGTACTTATAAGAAAAAAACTCACAGATTTTTTTTTTTTGGTTGTGTAGTGAAATCTAGAATAATATACATAGTTCAACATAATGGTGTTACTATTTATTACCTGACATGTAAAGGGAATCAATATATACAATTTATCATCTTTAAAAAAAGATCACCTGTATCAAAAGTGTTTTGATCTCTAAACAAGGAACATGCCCACATGGAGTTATCTCCCAAAATACATATCTTATAAATACATTGAGAGATAACTGCACAAAATGAGACTGTATTTACGGGAACTAAAATGTTGTCTGCATTGCTGATCTGGGGTAGGACTTGATGTAAAGAAAATTGGACTAGGATGGTTGTCTTTCTTCTCTTGAATCGTAAGCTTTTGAGGGTGGGGTTTGATGGGATGGTTTAAGCTAGATAACAGAAGAGAGAAAGAAGGAAAGACAGCAGCAAAGTTGTTTTATTTATTGCATAAATAATAATAATGTCAGATAAACAACCCCATGGAGAATAGAGATCCCAAAGAAATATCCATGTATGTGTGTTACTTACATATCATAATTTGATATCACAAATCAAATCTATAAGTGAAATATAAGTCCATAAAATTAATAGAAGAAAATGTAAGTGAATATGTGTGTGGACTATAAGGGCTCAATATGATTTCTCAACAAAATTTTAAAGCACAACCATAGGCAAACACTGATAAATTAAAATTAAGAATTTTTGTACAATGAAGCCTTTAGGGCCAAAAATTAAAGACAGATAACAGAAGGAGAGAATATATTGGTTATGTCTACATTCCTCTACAAATTCTATATTGTTTGAAAGAATTAATTTTGTTGTTGTTGTTGTTAGTCTTTATAACTCTGGTGTCTGGCACAGAGTAGTCAGTGTTAAGCAACTTTTTGTTAAGTAAATGAGTAAAAGGAATGGATGAATTAATACAACTAATTATTTTTTAGTAATCCTGTTTCCTTACTGTTGTTATCTCCAGGTTTTAAACAGCTCTGGATCAGGGAAATAAATATAGCCTCCTCATGTTGGTGGCTCTGTGCACCATATTACAAACTGTTTTAATTAAATCAGAGGCATCTTTATAAAATACAAATTTGATGACTTCCATGATCAAATGCTTTATTGGCTCCATTTAAACTTTTTTGGGTAAAATTACTTCAAAAACATAACATCACATAACTTGGCTTCTGACTACACCTTTTTGCTTATTTCTTTCTTTAAGCACCCTGAACTCTGTGATATAAAGGACTTCTTTCATTTCACAAGTGTGACATATTGTTTGATGACTGTTTGCCTCTATGCATTCTGATCCTAGAATAAGTCACTTTTGCCCAGAAGTTTACAAGGTGGTTTCATATAGTTGGGACAATCAAAAAGTCTGTTTTAGGCTGGTTATTTATGTGAAACACTATCCTGGAATCAAGGGCTGCAATGATAACGGAAAAGGGTACATTTCTTAAGTTAATATGCTTTTTAGTATTAGCTAACTTTGAGCATAATTGCTAAATCATTCATTTTCCACTAATTTAACCCTATCTTTGCCTTCACTGAACCAGCAAAAGTTCAGTAATTATAAAATGTCAGGGTTGCAAGGAGCCTTTAACATTACTCTCGTGCAAACACTCAGGTCTGTGGTTAGGAGCGGAAGGTAGTAGAGAGAAATGACTGCCTTAAAGCTACAACACATTTTGTCTTCAGATGAGGGTATTTCTAGAACACCACCTCATGTTGCATCTTAGTTTACCTCAAATAAGGACCCAACATGAAAGATAAAATCAGAAACATAAAGAAGAGAAAGTTAAAGTACAGACTTGTCCATTTCCACTTTTCAGGCTTGTGGGATTTTCTTTTTCCCATAGGATAGGGGAAGTCTGAGCAAAAATCATTGGTATTGGGCTTCAGACCAATGTAAGTATTAACTACCTGAACTAAAAATCAACATTGAACATTTCCTTTCTGATACTGAAGAGCAATGGAAAAAGGAAGGATTTGTATAGTAAACTTGGGTTGCTAACACTTGACTTACATAAACTTTACATAGTTTTCCACAAGCCAAGATGCATTGTTCATGGTGCATAAGAATTTATGCTCAGCCTTGAGTAGTGTGCTATGTGAGTCATTGTGTAATCATATTATCTTTTCCTTGTTCATTTATTAAGAAAGTCATTTAATTATCTAGTAATGTGAAGGGACTTTGATTTAGGTTAAAAAAAAGAAAGAAAGAAAAGTACTTAGATAAGACTTTCCACAATAGTAACTTTATAGAAGTCAGGAAATCTATATATATGAAAAGCCAGTGACCAGAACGCTATAATGACCAGAACGACTGGTCGCTATGACGTCCACTGCGGCCAGTGAACTGGCTGGATTGGGGGGGTGGGGCCAGCCGGCCAACCTCCTGTAGCCCCTCCCCCTGGCTGGTCCCACCCCTATTGCCCCCCCCAATTGGGGGGAGGAGCTGGCAGGCCAACCTCCTGCAGTCAAGTAAGATTAGAGGTGGAGGTAGTGAGAAACTGCCTGAAGTCTAGGCAGTGGATCAGGGCGGGCTGGCTGGCCAACCTCCCGCCATCCCCTTCTCCTGACAGACCCAGCCCCCATCCTCCCCAATTGGGGCCGGGACAGCCGGACCTCACCCATGCACGAATTCGTGCACTGAGCCTCTACTGTTAATTATAAGAAACTCAAATAATATAGCTGAATAGGGGATCCATACAGGCAAACCAAACATATGCTTAGAGTGCTAGCAAAATAAGATGCACCAGATTTTTCTAAATGAATTACAACTTTTAAAAAAAAGCATAAAAGTGGCACTGCAGAGAAAATCAAATTTATTGGGCTTTTTTACACTTTTTTTAGTATTACTTTTATTTTGAATTATATAATGGGAGATGTGTGGAGAGGGGGAAGTCCCTAATTTTTCAGTCCTATAAAGGTCTTAGTCTTTAATCTGAAAAAATATCATTATTCAAGCCACGAGTGAGTCATGTGTGTGATAGACTTGTTTCCAGTATTTTCTAAAGTCTCAGAATTTCAATCTTGAATATATTAGACACTCCCTCTCCTATTGTTTCTAGCCCCTGGTCAATTTGGAAAAACACCAGCATAATTGGTTGTTTCTGAACTCTCCCAAGTTAAAATCTTACGTGGCATCTATCCGAAACAAGTGGCAGTTTGGGGTCACTAATGGTTACTCAACTGAATCATCATCCAAATATTTTACTTGAGTTGCTTTACCAGTTCATTATTTAAATTATTTTTTTTTCCAAACTTAGCTTAGAGTCTGTCTGAGGCTTGACCACATGTGAAGTTTGACATTTTAAAGGTCAGCTGGTTTTAGTTATTTGTAATTTAGAGTCAACAGATTTGTTTTTTCTTTTTGAACAGGGAAATGTCTATTGTTTTTTCCACTTGAAAAACTAAATAAAACATACAAATATTTCATGAGCTTTCCTCAGACTTTCCCAGAAAGAGTCTGTATTTGTGTTGAGACAAAGCATAGGGAAGTTGCAACCTCAGATGGTTTGGAAACAGCTCATATTGCAATAGTTGAAAAGTTAGATAAGGGGAAGGAAGACATCCACTGGTTTAAGGGGAGAGAATAAAATATGGCTTCTTAATGTCTGTGTTACAGCACTCTATATATCATAAACTCCAATACAGAACCACATTTGGGTCATGTCTGGGATGGGGCTAATATAGTAGTATGTGCTAAACTATTTCTGGGATATACTATTGCTTCTGAGTTTAGACCAGCTTCAATATTCATATCATCTTTTTGAGCTTAAGGCTTCATGGAAACTGCTAGCTAAAAGCTCAGAAGAAAACATGTTGGAATCTACCACCTTCTCCTAACTGCTCTCTCCTTTAAAGCATGGTTTTCAAGGCAGAGGATGATCTTGTTAGAATGCAAACCAGATCATACACTCGCTTTCCTAAAACCCCGACTTTTCCCTCCATGGCCTGGAAGAGCCCTGCATGATCTGAACCTCACCCTAGAAGGATCTAAGTATCTGAGGAGTTGAAGAGGGATGGCCAAAGAGGGAGTGGACCAAGAGAGGCTGGTAGAAAAACCAAAATTTAAAGAAACTCACCACTTTCTAACTCTCTTCTCTTTTTATTACCCTGGCAGCTTTCTTATTGCTACTTCTGAAGTCTTTTCATTATAGCATTAACAGCTGTAATTCAGTATATTACTGGCATCTATTCAAAATGCGGCCCTATGATAGAATATGCTCAGGGGAGGGAACTAGTCCCCTTTCTCTTCCACTTTGCTATGCTTCAGCCTGATGCATTTCGGTTTTCTCAACCTCATCTCCTTTTTCAGTTACTTTAATTTGCCAAGCTGTTTCTGGTTTCAGGACCTTCACACAGCTGTCCCTTCTGCCAGGAAGCGCTTCCTCCCTCGTTTTGCCCAGCCAACTCCTGCTGATCCTTTAGAACTCTGTGTAATTCAGTCCCCATCAGAGAGAACGCCCCATGCATCATTGAATGAAGGAGGGAGACAAAGAGGAACAAATGCAGAGTAGTTGCCCTGAAGGAGCATGAAATACTGCTGGAATAATGCATTCTGAATACATGAAAATTTCATAATGGAAGACAATGAAGAGACTTGAGTGCTTAGAAGAGGCAGCAATCATTTTTAGCTGAGATTTCTCTTGTAAACTTCACAGAATAGAGTAGGTTTTGAAGAGAACTTGGAGGATGATAATATTTGTGTAGAAGTAAAGAAGGGCATAAGAAAATGAAAGAATATTTTTGTTTGGAAGAAATGAATATGGGAATTAGATTGGAGTGGATAGACTGGTTGAGAAAGAGAATCATTGAAATTTAGAGGTAGAAGAGACCTTATATTCAGATTCAGATGACTTCAATGGAATGCCTATCAAGTGTCAAGTATGTCAATATTTTAAAAATCAATATATATTTACCACACTATATGAAAACATTATTATTTATCTTTGTATTCTAGATAAGGAAACAGATTCATAGAGGTTAAGTACAGATAGTCTGTTAGAGCGTAGGAGAAACTGACTAGAGCCGTGGTCAGCAAACTGCGGCTTGCGAGCCACATGCGGCTCTTTGGCCCCTTGAGTGTGGCTCTTCCTAAGCCTTATTAACCTTAATGAAGTTAATAACAATGTACCTACCTATATAGTTTAAGTTTAAAAAATTTGGCTCTCAAAAGAAATTTCAGTCGTCATACTGCTGATATTTGGCTCTGTTGACTAATGAGTTTGCCGACCACTGGACTAGAGGAATACTATGGAAAGGAAGGAAGGTACTTTAAGAAATTAAGTGTAATTAACATTGTGACAGTTTCAGATGTTTGATACTTTGTGGATGAAAAAGGGTCTATATGCTAACCTGACAAGCTCAGGGAAGGCCTGCATGGCGGTTTTGCAAGCTCAAAGACCTAAAGTAACCACAAAGGATGATCTGAAATTAAAACTTTAACTAAAAGCAGTTATGGTGGGTAGTCAAGTCCTTGGCCAGTATCTTCCCTGACAAAGGTCAATCTTTACCTTAACTGAGCCTATTGTCTTTTTGTATCTACAATAACATATCATTGGAATGTCAAAGTAATTTTCCTTTTTCCAGACCCCTCAAAGAACAGGCACCACTCTCCTGAGACCACAAATCCCTTCATTGTTATTGAGTTAATTGTTGACTGTTAACTATCCTTCACCCACCTCAGTAAAAGAAGTATGTGTCTATCATTTTACTTTTTATCCAACCCCAGAAGTTTCCCCGCTTTGCCTTCTCCAGCCTTCCTAATCTATCACCAATGGAGTCCATGTAACCCACTTCCATCTCCTCTTTCGAGTATAATGTATAAAACAAGGTAAAAACTGCCATTCTCTCGAGCATTATCCCAATATATTGAGATTCTGCTTCCTGGAAATTGTCGACAGTTTGGCTCAAATAAGCGTACAAAAAGTCTTCACAGGTTTGAATGTTTTTTTCTTTCTTTCTTTCTTTTTTTACATGTTAACAACTTGCAGGTGATATGGTTTCTAAGTTATTATTAAAACAACTAGAGGCCCAGTGCACGAAATTTATGCACAGGTGGGGGAGTCCCCTCAGCCCGGCACGCACCCTCTCCAATCCGGGACATCTCTCTCGAAATCCAGGATGGCTGGCTCCTAACCACTCACCTGCCTGCCTGCGTGATCGCCCCTAACCCCCTCTGCCTGCCTGCCAGATTGCCCCTAACTGCCTCTGCCTGCCAGCCTGATCACCCCTTACTGTGCTCCCCTGCCACCTCTCACCACCTCTGCCTTGGCCCCTACCACTGTGATTTTGTCCGGAAGGACGTCCAGAAGATGTCTGGTCTAATTAGCATATTACCCTTTTATTAGTTTAGATAATCACGTTTTTAGCTAGAAAAAGGGACAAAATGAAAGGAATGCCAAATAGCTCAATATAATTACACTTTCACTAAAATTGTGTGCTGTAGAGAAATTATGTTGTGTGGGTCCTGAGAATTCTTAAAGTGACTACCAGTATTCTTCTACAAGTGTGATGGAGGTGAATCAGTTTCCTAGTTCAACATTCACAGAGAATTTCCTTTGTATAACAGAAAGGGAATCTACAAAAATGAGCAAGACTTCCAGAAGCTAACACTCCATTTATGAAAATAAGAAATGCACATGGCTAAATGCAATTTAAAGAGGACGAATTCCTCGGTATTAGAGATACAAACAGAGCTGTGGGGCTACAAATGAGGAAGAGAGTAGCTCTTCCTTTGGATAGTAGATGATGGGCACATTTCAAATACTCACTTTCAGCCCACCTTCATAATTTCCCCCTTATTTGTATACCATTTTACAGTTGATCCATCTTTTTAACTTTAATAATTCAAATAAATGAATTAAGAAAGTAAACTTTATCTTAGTACTATAAATGGAAAACCAGTTCACTTACCATAAAAAGACAGTAACTAAAAATAAAGACAGTATAAACAAAATAGTGTTATTAAATTCTATCTAGGTAGTGTTGCCTGTTCCTTGGCTCTGAGACTGTATCCTTATAAAAAGAAAGCTTAGCAAGTGTTGGAGAGATGCTAATGACATATTAGCATGACACTGAGACTTACTTTTTAACAAATTAGAAATTCAGAAACAGAATTGAAAATGGAATGACTTTCTCACTATGTGATTCAGTGCTATATGATAACTTCTGTTACTACTCTTGGTACCAGTATCACTTTTAAGGAAGTACTTTGGAGAATCAGTAGTACAGATTTTAGGTTTGATGGACATGACCTCAGCAGAAAAGAGGCGGATTTCATAGAAGAAGTGGTGTCTGAGGCTTTTACTTGGCAGAATCTGAAGCAAGGATATTCCCATGGAAAAGCTGTTTATAGAAGCATACTGATTTCTATGGTAGAAAGAAGAGGAGGAGGAAGACTTACTCCTATTTTGCAGACATATTTTTCTGCCCCCAGAACTCATTTTGGGTTTAGACATAAGGATGAGCCTAATACTAGGTTTCTTGTATATCTAATGCCTTCTTTATAGTTGTCTCTATCTTAGATGAAGGCCTCCACCCCAATCATCTGTGAGTCTGCTTTAGACTATAAATGCCTCTGCAGATGAGAATAATGGGTGCCTTTTCGAATGTAGATGACATTTATATACTGAAAATGGACTTTGCTAGTGAGGTTTGCTGGAGTTTATCAGCTTCAGAAATATAATCTCTCAAATATAGATAATTGAACACATTAGTATCATTTCACAAAACATCTTGGGCTCCAACAGTTCTTTGATGCTTTGAAATCCAAGATAAATGCTGTCAGTCAAGACAGAAAGTGATTATTTCTTTTTGGGTTAGGCCTTTGAAGAGAGATGGGTGTTGGACTTGGCAGCACATCAGCAGCCACTGCGACTTCTTTCCCACTGACCATTTTTTTTTTAGAGATAATTTTGACAAGAATCTGGAAAGAATCCCTCTCTGTTCTCTGGGGAATGTGAAAATACAAAATTTACAATATCTATCTTATTTGCCTCAGAAGAGCCCAACTTTAACCTTGCTGAGAATTATCATTTGTTGCAGAATGCAAAGTAATAGTGAAACCACTCCTTTAGAAAGTATGAACTCACATCTCATGCTAATGTTCATAATAACATGATCAATATCTTAGTCACCCTCCTCTTAGAAAAATAAATATATTGGATGCCTTGCTTTTAGTGCAGGGCAAACTTTTTGACTTGAGGGCCACAATGGGTTCTTAAACTGGACTGGAGGGCCGGAACAAAAGCATGGATGGAGTGTTTGTGTGAACTAATATAAATTCAAAGTAAACATCATTACATAAAAGGGTATGGTCTTTTTTTTTTTTTTTTTAGTTTTATTCATTTCAAATGGGCCGTAGTTTGCCCACGGCTGTTTTAGTGTCTTCTCTGTTTACCATATATTAGACACTCTTTTTTTCACTTCACACACATTATCTCTAATCTTCACATCAACTTTGTAAAGTAGGTATTTTTCCCACTTTCAGATGGATAAATTGAGGTTCTTAGGGAACTAATCAAGGTCATATAGCTGGAAGTGTTAGGAACTGGTATTTCCTAACTTGGCAAGTCTGTGTCTTTACATTAGATTCTAAATTTGACATGATACTCCAGGTGAGGTGTGATAGGAATATAATCTAGTAGAAATATTATAAACTTTTAATATTAATGAAGTTCAAGTTTGCATTTTCCTCTCTCCTCCTTCTTAACCCCTGTGGCATATGAGCACCACGTAAGCTTAAGAAGCTGTTAGAACACAGGGTTTAGAGTGAGACAGATCTGGTTTGAGTCCAGCTCCATCACTTACTAATTCTCAGATTTGGCAAGAGATTTAATCTCTCTAGTACTCAGTTTCTTTAACTATAAATCAGGCATAATAGTGCCTGTTTCTTGAGGTTTTTATTATTAAATGGTATAAGGTAATTTGCACATTTCCTAGCATGTAATAAATGTTCAATAACGGATAGCATGATTAATAAACATTAACATTACTCATTTTTTTTTAAATCGAAGTTTGACTTTTCTTACTGCATTAGCTCCTCTTTTGTTTCATAGTTCTCTGTGTGACCTCTTCTTCCTTCCATACTTTTTACAACTCCATTATCTATTTGAGTAATCCTTGACTTTAAGTTGTTCTGTATAATGCCCAGCCAGGTTCTACAAATGTGTTAAAAATATGTCATATGCAAATTTCTTGGTCTGGTTTAGCTATTGTATATGTATCTAAGTATATATGAATATGTGTGTGTTGAGTATATGAGTGGGTGACATATATAGAGACAATGAAAGACCTCTGAGACACTAGCCTTATAGGGCAATGTTTTGTTAGCAACCTTACTGATCTCCTCTTAGGAATCCAGATCAGTCTTTAAACAGCTAAACTTTCTGGAAGATATGTGGCTCAGATTGTCAAAGCTTACCAAGAGCACATGCTGGAAGAAGAGGCAGCTCTTCCAGCTGCTCCCTTTCTTCTTTCTGCAGATGTGAACACTTCCCACAAACCTCTTTATGAAATTTGGGAGAAGCAGAAGGGAAACTGTTGAGCTGTTTATTTTATTGCAAACAAAGGTTAAGAGAGTCTTTTCTGAATATTTTTCTTGGAAGCCAAGAATGAAATCTTATATTACTTGACCAATATGTTTATTTTGAGGCAATTTAAGGTTTAACTATCTTGAATTATATCTGTTCATGACATGCCTACATGATCTTCTTAAAGCTCAAGCACTCCAATGCAACAATTGTGAAAAGCTGCTAAGGAAGTGGGGGGAAAGGAGTGAGATGCAAGAATCAGAAGTCATATTATTGATGGAGCATGTAGAATTAGAAAACCATATTCATGACAAGAGAACGCTGATAAGTCAAATGTTTGATGGTCTCAGGAAAGGTTGACCTGTTCATCATTATCACAATGAGGATGGTCCTTTCAAGAGGACCAATCTGAACTTACTACTGTGGCCAGTTACAAGGTCTAACATGCTAATCCAACCTCATGCTGTTACACTTTTTCTCATTCACTTTTTGCCAGTGCCCTAGCATTCTTTTTATTTCAAAGACACACAGAGTTCATTACCATTTTAGCGAATTTGCACTTGTCCTTTCCTCTGATTGAAATGTTCTATCTCCAAATCTTTTCATGGTTACCTCCTCCTCATTGAGACTTCAGGCCAAAGGTTAGCTACCCAGAGAGGGCTTCCCTGACTACCTTTGGCAAAAAAATGATGTTTGTTTCCCAATATCCCTTCTCCCTTTTATTCCTTGTTAGGCACATTGGCACACAGCCAAGCAATTATATTACCCAAGCTCCCTTGCAGATGCATGTTGTCCTGTAACTAAGTTCTGGTCAATGAAATGTAAACCGAAAAGTAACGTGGTGCTTTGAGACAATTCCGAAGAGGAAGGAAATGGTTCTTTTTTTCACCCCTGTTCTGCCCTGTTCCCTGAAATACCAAATGGTGACTGTGTCCTAGCAGCTAACTTGAATAATGGGAAAGGGGCATTCACTAGGTATGATGAGTAGAGATCTGAAAAGCCTGAGTCCCTGATGAATTTGTGACTCTCTAAAGCAGTCCTGGATTGTCTACTTCCTGGATTCTTTTAAATGAGAGAGAAATAAACTTTATTTCATTTAAGCCACTTTTATTTCTTTTTTTGTGTGTGTGTATATTCAGCTAAACCTATGCCAAATTAATTTAAAGTATTCTTCTCTTGCCAGCATATACCATACTTTATGATACCGTTATTCTCTGGTTTGTCTTCATGGCACTTTTAGCAATTGGAAATTCTCATTTCTTTCTTTTTTATTGTTTGTCTCTCCCATGTAGAATGTAACATTGGTGGGAGAGGGACCTTATCTTCTTTGTTCAGTGTGGTGTCCTCAGAGCTAAAACAATGTAGGTACTCAGTAAACAATTTATTGAGTTAATGAAATCTGTAGGCTAAAATTCCTCCTACTCATATCAGCATTTTTCTCTGTGATTCTGTTTCTGTGGGTGACCAGTCCTCTTGTGAACCACACCTTCTTTCTGTAGATATAGTAATGTGTTTAAATAGGTCTTTCTAGCTTTGATCCATCACGTATTTACTACTTAATTCAACCTTCATTTCTAATTATGATTTGGGAAGGGGGCATCTATTGTCATCTGTAGGTACTTAAAAAGATCAAATTTGAGTTATTATTAGCTTCCCTACAATGTAAATTACACATTCATTCTAAAGAAGGTGGAAAATACTAGGTTTATGTTGTACTCACCTCATAAATGTTGCCTCAAATAGAACAAAAGGTTTTTTATTTCATTTATGAAATAAGTTTGGTACTTTGTAGAGTTATGTTCCCAGGTTTCCAGCAGCTACATGTTGCTGACTGGTATTCAGCTTGCTGTCTCTTTTGACTTCATGCATAAAAACCCCACATTAAATCTCCCTAAAAGTGAATAAAAACCAACCACTGGTGGTATGAAAAAATGTTCAGAATATTTTGCAAGTAGCTGGAAACCAAGGGACACTTGTTAACTTTGAAATATTTCTAACGTTTTAAGGGAGAAAAATGAATACCCAGGATGAAATGGTTTTAGTATGTATAGGGAATCTCTGAGAAGAGGTGATAACATATGATGCCCTGTGCTCATAGAGGTAAGAATGAGACTTCTGTACCCAGTAGGGTGAAGGTAGATTTTGAAAGATAAAGAGGTTTCATGGCTTTGTTGCAGAGAAAGGGGTGGCAAGTAGGATTACGAGAGTAGAAGGAAATGTAGGGAGAATGTAAGAAGATATTACTCCAAGTACAGAGCTGGAGAGCACAACTTTCCTTCAAAACATTCCTCAGCATTCACACAGGGCTTGCATTTAGGGGTACTCAGTAAATAGTGAATTGGGTAGAAAAAGTGGAGCCTGTCTCTTCTGTGTGGGCACCGTCAACACTCACCTCATCTTATGTTTCAAAATGAAGGAAGCAGTTTCTTTTATTATGTTCTTTCATATGAATCAGTAAACTCCTTAAACCAAAGTTACAAAAGCTATAGAAAAATATCTATATTAAAATCAATCTGAAGATTTCCTTTTTATTACAGAAAAGTGAAAACTTAGGAAATAAAGAATCTTTAGAAATGTCAGAAAGCAATTTCAATGGATTGGTGATGGTAAAGCTTAAAAGTCATTGTATTCTCCCCAATACTGCTTGAATTGTCATATTTTTAGGAAACCTTGGTATCTAGCTATTACTGGTGTTTAGTCAAGATGATTTTTAGTAGCATATATGGTGTCACTAGGGCTCTCAATAGAATGGAAAAGGGAATGAAAATTGTAGGCCTTCCTACTTTACTTCCCATAGCCCTTTGCAAACGCTTACTGCCCTTTTCCTCCAACTCTATGTTCTTTCTTATTAATAATAACTACTATTTATTGAATGCTTAGTATAGATTTGACACCATACTCAGCACTTTGCTTATATTATCTTTTTAATCCTGGCAAACCCATGTGAATTTAGGAATTCTATTCCCAGTTTAGAGGTGAAAAAGCTGAAGCTTAGAGAAATTAAGTAAGGTTTTTAATGTTGCATTGTGACCAATTGGCAGATCTGAGATGAGGACCCTGGCATATAGGACTCCAAAGCCTGTTTTCTTAACCAGTCATTCTATCATATGGCATGTTATACTCCCTCTTTGATGCCTGTTATTATACTCCCTAGTTATGCTCCAGACTAGTATGAGTCAGCTGTCTAACCATCTGCCCCAATTCCTCAAGCTCCAAAATAGGCTATCCTTACCACTACCTCAGTGTGGAGGCTGTGTCCTTTTGCTCTTAAGCATGTGGGCCCACCAGCATCAAGCAGGGCTAGGTAGATAATACAAGATACCACAGTGCACAGACGTGGGCTTGGGGTAGAAGAGGCCAGACCCAGGTAGTGTGAACACAGTTTGGTGCAGTGAAATGTGAGTCTGCCCAGGTCCCTGCTGTGTTAGACAGAAGCATGGAGAGGTAAGCAGGCATTGATGAGGCCAAAAGATCACAGTCAGAGCAGCAGAATTGGATTAGACATGTCCATGTGGGATACGGCCAAGACAGCAAGGTTCCAGTCATGTGGAAAGACTCAAGGGAGCACCCAATGAATTCTAATTCCCACTGTGATCTTCCAGTGGAAGTCTTTTATTGGGCATCTCAGAGCTGCCAGGTCAACCCCACTACCAGAAGGAAGCCCAGCTCTCCTGTTTAAGAAATATTACCCTTGTCCACCAGGAGCCTTTGGCACCTTTTTGCAGCTATACCAGTGACTTGGACTTATTTGGGGCTCTGGCAGAGTGGGTAGGGGGCAGAAAGGGTGGGTTAGGTGTCATTATTCTTTCTCAGAGCTTACTACCACTACTGTTTTGGATTGAATTGTGTTCCCTGCGAAGTCATATGTTGAAGCTCTAAATTCCAATGTAACTGTATTTAATAGGGCTTTTAAGAGGTAATTAGGGTTAAATGAAATCATAAGGGTGGGATCCTAATCCTATAGAATTGGTGGCCTGATAAGAAGAAATGTCTCTCTTTCTCTCTATGCACACATACTGAGTAAAAGCTGTGTGAGGACACAAAGAGAAGGAGGCTATCTGCAAGCCAGGATGAGAGTTCTCACAAGAATCTGACCATGGCACTCTGATCTTGGACTTCCAGCCTCCAGAACTGTGAGAAAATAAGTTTCTATGTGTAAGCCACCTAGTCTTTGGTATTTTGTTATTCTGAGCTGATGAATACAACTACTTGATTGTCAGAGCCTTTACCCTCAGTGGCTGGTCATTTTCTTTGGCAAAAGTGGCAGGAATTCTTTCAGTCCCTAAAAGGAAAGCAAACTGATCAAAGTAATTCACATGGAGTTGTGAATGAGTGACAAGTTAACCCTGAGGGCATAGGGACACACACACACACACACACACACACACACACACACACACACACGAGCAAGGAATCCTTCCTCAATGGCCCTTGGCTTTCTTGACCTCTCTCTTTTTATATATGAGGCACTGTTGGGGTATGAGAAAAAGAAGTGACCTTCTTAGTTCCTCACTTGTGAAAGGGAGCCCACCTCTGACAATAGATTATTATTTTCTGTGCAAGACTTGTGAAAAATAGAATTCTGTAAAACAGAATCAGGAAGATCCCTCTCTGGAACTAAGAGCAGCAATTGAAGTCAGCAGTCATTTGGTGTAGGGTTAAGAGTGGCTAAGGCTTTGGAATCAGCTACCTAGGCTTAAATCTTGGCTCTACAGATTATAGCTATATGATCTCTAAGCCTTCATTGTCTCATTTGTAAGGTGGGGTTTATGATGATAATTATTCAAAGAGATGTAGAGATTTAGTTGGATAATCTATGTTAAGTTTGTAGCAGAGAATCTGTTTATATATTAGTAAGTAGGCAATAAATACAATTTACAATAATATAATTTACTAAGCACCTCCTGTAAAGGACACTATATTTGGAAATACACAGAGAAATAATGCTCTGTTCCTGCCCTTGGGGATCTTACAAGTCTGAAAAACAGCATGCAGAATTCCTATGAGATTAAGAGACCCTCATAGACACCAAGTCTTTTAAAACATCTTCAAAATCCCTGTTTCCCAGTAAACCTACTGTCAGGTTTTCAGCACACTCAGTTTATCTGTCTTCTTAAACCGTTTGAAGTCAGCTACATTGGCTTTTTTGAATCTTTCCTCCTAGCCCTGTGCACAATGTGGCCAAATATTATACCTCATGTATTATTTTTTCTGTCACTTCCCTGGTGCTTCTCCAAAGCAGACCCTTCTCTTGCATACAAAGGAGGGAGACTTTCTTGGAAGAACATCTAGTCCAAAGGCTCCACGTATGCTGACTTTGTCATTTCTTCACAAAGACAGTACGTTTTCTTGAAAAACAAACAAACAAACAAA
This sequence comes from Myotis davidii, assembly GCF_000327345.1. Lineage (NCBI taxonomy): Eukaryota > Metazoa > Chordata > Mammalia > Chiroptera > Vespertilionidae > Myotis > Myotis davidii. The sequence continues at coordinate 5,437,993 of NW_006285779.1, forward strand.
ATAACTCTATAAGAATGATCAGCATATCTTAATGTTACCAATTAAGATGAAAATACTTTGCTTTTCTTCTTCAATAGAGCCAGGACTGTGGTATTTCTGTAGTCAAACTATTGTTCAGACAAGGTTATTGCAGTATGCTTTGGTTTGAAAAAGAAAAGGAGTTAGTGTTTGTCTCCTAATGCTTATAAAATGGCTCTCTCACCTTCTTCCTTCTCTAGTTTAATTAGTAGAACGCAAAAGGGGCTAACTACCACTTCGTCACTTGTGTATACAGGCCTGCCTGGCTTAGATAGCCTTCACATGAACTTTCCTTTATTACAGCCCTTATATGAGATGGTGCAGAAAGCTAGACAGAGGTCAGTGCATGTGTAAACAGTGATGTCAATAGTAGAACAAGGGGAAAAAGTCTTACCACTTCTCAGTGGGCTGAGAATCACAGTGGTCTTTGTGAAGAGGGAGCATATTGTTAGCTCATGACTAATCATTTGAATTGCTTATCCTCTTGAATGAGTTATTTGAGATGGGAATGTTGATTTGTTTATTGGGTTAGCACATGTTAATATTACACTAAAAAAAGGTGCTGGTACATTCTGCCAGCACATGTAAAACAATTATATTGTTTCTGTGATTGTGTTTTTAGAAAATCAATTTGAAGGAAGTTGGTATAGTCACAGTGACAGTCAGAAACACTTGGAAATATTGATAACACAGCAGGAAAATTGTCATTGATTATGTGAAAAAGGACAGTGTTATTTTCTCTTTTTCATTCATTTTAACCATTCAAGAAATATTTACTGAGTTCTTCCTACTGTATTTCAGTGAATCTAAGACTTTGTCCATTATAAGATGCATCATCATTTCAGCTACCACTCGAGTGGCAGGTAGCTTCTGAGATGATTCCCAGTGATCCCCCACTCCTAATATTCATGCCCTTGGATAATTATTAAGTGTGGGCCGGGCCTAGTGACTTGCTTCTGAAGAATAGGATATGAAAAGTCACTTTATGTCTAGGTTACAAAAGATCATGAATTTACTCTTGCTAAGATTCTCTCTGGCACTGTTCTTTGCTTTCTTATTATATATTTTATGCTCTATGGAGAGACTCATGTAGGAGACCCTAAGGCAAAAGGCTCAGTTAAGCTGCTTCTGGATACAGTATAGATAACAAGTAAAAAGAAAAAACTAAGATGGAATCAGCTGTTACTATAATTTTTCAATTGTTAGGTTTTCCTAACTTAATATTAGAAATACTTGGTCTTTTCTCAGTTTCAACTGGGCATAAATTCTGTGTGTGTGCTAACGTATGTATACAGTTTTTTTGAAACTTTTATTTTTCTCCATTTGACATACTTATGCCTTTCTATTTTATGTTTTCTCTTTTTGTAACTTTTTCCTTTAGCTGCCTTTTTTTCTTCCATGAATGCAACTTGCCTTTATAGAAAAAGTAGTGCTTCAAAGCCAAAGCTTACTAACTTTGTAATACTTAATTTTTCTGAATTTTAGATTTCCTATGTGTAAAACGGGAATAATAATAATATCTGCTATATTAGGCATGACCTTTTTATTTCAAATGACAGAAACCCATCTAAGAATAATTTAGGCAAGCATGAAAAGAAGAAAATTTTTGTGTGAGACAACTCCAGAAAGGGGTGCAATTGAGACTCAGGGATCACTGACACCAATGTCATAAGAACTGTCTGTCCCTTTCCATCTCTGAGCTACTACTTTCTGGTCAGCTTCATTTTCTCAGTATGGTTTCTTTCACACGGTTACAAACTTGGTTACCAGACACTCCTATTTCTTCCATCTCAGACACAGTTTAGCCACCAAAGAGGAACTGAATTTCTTTCCCAAGGTCTAATTTAATAAATGCCAAGGAAAGACTGATTGGGTTTCATTGGTTGTGGGACAAAGCAGAGGCCTACTTTTGGCAATACTCAACAAAACTACTTGGTTATAATGTGTGTGTGTTTGTGGGAGGCATCACACCTTTTTTGAAGGATTATTATGAGAGTTAGTAATAAAATTCTTCTAACATACTTGGTTTATATTGCTATTTTTTCTATAAGTGTGAAATGTTACAACGTTTGGTAAGCATGAATGGTAAATGTAAAATAAGAGGTTAGTATTATCTAATTGTCTCTCTTAAGGTACCATTAAATTTTATCTAAAAAGGGTTTGGACATTGACAACAGTCAATATAAGATTAAAGAAAAATTTTGAGGAGGAAAACCAATTTTCCACAATCTCATTTACTGAGTGTATTTTTGCATGTTTCCTGCCAAGCCCCAAACATCTACAGAATTAATCATTGTATTTACCTGTACTTTGTATCCTGCTTTCAATATTTATGTAATAAACATTTCCTATTTTTCTAGGTAACAATCAGAATAACATAATGTCTATGTATTATTCCATTATGTTGATATATCATAATTTATATTGTACTTCCCCCTTTATTGGTTGGATTTTACAGTTTAATATAAAATAATTTATTTTTGGCTGTTATTGATGTTGTATTGTAGATTCTTAGTAGTGTACTGGATTAAAGATAGGTTGTACTAGCAAAAAATTGTTCACAAATAGGCAATTACTAGACTCAAAAAATTACTAGTGTTCAATAAATATTTAACATGGAAGGAGCAATTGGCTGAGGGTAAAAGGAGAAGGGAAGTTTCAATTGCACTTGAAATTGTGATGAGGGTGAGATGTTGTATTGCAATGTGAGACGCTTTCAGTATCAAGAACTTTGACCTCTTTATCTGCCCAGCACTATGACATTGGACAAACCCCTTTACTCTCCAGAGCCTCCATTTCTAGAGGACTTCTAATTCCTTTCAAATAAAAATATTATTTAATTGTCTAACATTGACTGTGTACAGATATTAGTAGTCTGACCAGAAAAAGGACGTGAAAAATGCTTTCTAATACATATTACAAAGCTGAACAAAGCAAATTATAGTAATTGTGACAACTATTTTGATGGCTACTAGAAGCTAGTGTCTGCGAAAGACAGTGCATCTTATGTTTTCTTTTTATTGTTTAAAGTATTACATATGTCTCCTTTTTCCCCAATTGGCCCCACACATACACTGCCACCCCCAAGGGGAGGCCCCACTGGCCCAGGGTCTGTTAGTTGGTTATGCTGATATCATACATACAAGTCCTTTGGTTGATCTTTAAAGCCCCCTCCCCTGCCCCTTGTCTCCGGATCTATTTTTCTTCACCAGTTTATGTTCATCATTATATCCCACATATGAGTGAGATCATGTGATATTTACCTTCCTTCAACTGGCTTATTTTGCTTAGCATAATGCTCTCCAGTTCCATCCATGCAGTGGCAAAGGATAAAAGTTCCTTTTTTTTTTTCATGACAGTGCAGCATTCCATTGTGTAGATGTACCACTGTTTTTTAATCCACTCATCTGCTGATAAGCACTTAGGCTGTTTCTAAATTGTAGCTATGGTGAATTGTGCAGTTGTATGAGTTCTCTGTAAATTTTGGACATTAAACGCTTATCTGAAATAGCATTGGAAAATATGTTCTCCCATGCAGTGAGCTTTCTTGTTGTTTTGTTGATGATTTCTTTTGCTGTACAGAAGCCTTTTATTTTGATGTAGTCGCATTTGTTTATTTTCTCCTTAGTTTCCATTGCCCTTGGAGCTGTATTGGAAAGATATTGCTATGACATATGTCCAATATTTTGTTGCCTATGGAGTCTTCTAAGATTTTTATGGTTTCCCATCTTACATTTAAGTCCTTTGACCATTTTGAGTTTGTTTTTGTGTATGGTGTAAGTTGGTGATCTAGTTTCATTTTTTGCATGTATCTTACCAAATTTCCCAGCACCATTTATTGAAGAGACTGTCTTGACTCCATTGTATGCTCTTGCCTCCTTTGTCAAATATTAATTGAGCAAAATGGCTTAGGTCTATTTCTGGCTTCTCTGTTCTGTTTCATGGTCTGTATGTCTGTTCTTGTGCCAGTACCAGGCAGTTTTGATAACTGTGGCTTTAAAGAAAAAAAGAAGAAGGAGGAGGAGAAGGAGAAGAAGAAGAAAAAGAGGAAGAAGAAGAAGAGGAAGAGGGGGGAGGAGAAGGAGAAGAAGGAGGAGGAGGAGGAAGATGAAGAAGGGAAGAGGAGGAGGAGGGTAGGGGGGAGAAGAGGAGGAGGAGGAGGAGGAAGAAGGAAGAAGAAAAGAAAGAGGAAGAAGAAGAGGAGGAAGAGGAAGAAGAGGATGAAGAAGAAGGAGGAAGAAGAAGGAGAAGAAGAAGGAGGAGGAAGAAGGAGGAGGAAGAAGAAGGAGGAGGAGGAAGAAGAAGGAGAAAGGAGGAAGAAAGGAGAAAGGAAGGAGAAAGGAGAAAGAGGAGAAAGAAAGGAAGGAGAAAGGAGAAAGGTGAAAGAAAGGAGAAAGGAGGAAGAAAGGAGAAAGAAAGAAGAAAGGATAAAGAACGGAGAAAGGAGAAAGGAAGGAGAAAGGAGAAAGAGAGGAGAAAGTGTGGTCAGAGAAAGGAGAAAGAAAGGGGAAAGGAGAAAGGAGAAAGAAAGGAGAAAGGAGAAAAAGGAGACCACGAGCATGGCTTTGTAATATAGCTTGATATCTGGTATTGTGGTCTCTCCAAATTTGTTCTTCTTTCACAGGTTTGCTGTGGCTGTTCAGGGTCTTTTTTATTCCATATGAATTTTTGGAGAGATTGTTTTAGATCTGTGAAATATGCCGTTGGTATCGTAATGGGTATTGCATTGGACCTATAGATCGCTTTGGGTAGTATAGACATTTTAATGATTTTTGATTCTACCAATCCATGAACACGGTTCTTCCGCTTGTTTATGTCTTCTTCTATCTCTTTTTTCAATGTCCTGCAGTTTTCCAGAAACAGCCCAAGAAAGCAAACAGAATCCAATGATATAAAAAAAATAGCTCATTTGCTTCATCACACGAAGTGTGGAAATATATCTGTGAATTGGGGATCAGTAAGGTAGAGTTGTCCATGGAGGAATTGAAACCATTTTGAATATACTCATATGATGGGAAAGTGGAGATGACTATCATCGCAGCAAAGGAAGGCACAGTTGGTAGTATAGACGGACACATGAAACTGTACGGAGCCGTCAATCCAGTCATCCCACATATGGGCTTGGTCCGGGCCCCCTGTGGACTCTGCCCGGTTTTTGACAACTGCGAGGAAGGTGATGAGATTTCACCATCTAACTGTATTTACATGACAGAATGCCTTGAATTTTAATAGAGATCTAGGAACTTTATGACATCTTTCAAATGAAGTTAGTTTGGGAACAAATAATTTAACTCATGATGGAACATCAAATTCCCTTGAAAGCAAACTTCACAATAATGGATACAGACTTACTGTTATGAGAATATATTTGTAAATCTATGAAGACTAAATTTATATTGTAGAGTAGCCACCAGAATATGAAGCAGCTAAGTGAAATCCATTCTTTAATAAACAAAATACTCTGAAGTTCTGGAGGACAACATCTGAAACTTTCAAGACATGACTGTCCAAGGAAAAAGAAGCCAACAAATGCATATTTACCAATAGATAATGGCTAGAGCCTAAAAATGCTTGTTTTGAAGCTATTTATTAAGGTCTTCTTTGGAAATTGTTTATATCCGGTTCAGTATCACCATTTCTGTTTTTTCAATGGTCCACTGAGAACAAATTAAAACAGGAAAGGCAGGAATAGCAGAGCAGTCTGTGCAAACTTGGGGTGTGAATGGAGAAGATAGTTGGAACATCCTTTTCCACATTCTGTTCCTTTTTATGTCAGAAATATTCAGAAATATTCTTTTGGAGGATTATGCCACCACCTTTACCTCAAACCTATGTGATGACTATTGTCAAGGATGTTTTCAGTCCATAAATATTAATTATTATTCTCATCCAAAAGGATTTTTTTTCTCTAGACCTTCTTTGTTAAAGTCTTACAAGTTCACTCTGTGGCTCAATTGTATTATTCAATAGAATTTTTACTATATTTTTATTATTTAACATTAAAACAAAATAATCCATTGCAAAAAAAATGAAAGGTTAAAAAATAATAAAAATAATAAAAAAATAAAACGAAGAAAAGAGAAAAACATAAAAAAATTTTAGTTTCTTAAATAAAAAAAAAGTGAAGTAGTGAAGTTTGTTCACTTCAGCATGGTTTTAATGTCCCATGGGGGCTGGCTTAAGACCCCTATCTATGTTCTGCCTGCCACGTCTCTGTTTTCTGTTAGGTAGTCAGCACCATTTTGAAGTTCCCAGTGATCCACCGCTCCTCTGTGTCAGACGCCACAACCTTTGTTTCAGGCAGGCGGGATCAATCTGCCCACTTTGTTTTTTCTGCCTGCTTTCAGTCTATTTACACAGGCATCTATTTCTGACATGGCCTCTAGGTGGTGGTGTTTCTGTATTAGTTTCTGGATCCAATGGCCCCTCAACCCACTCCCCAAGGGCTCCCTGGGGGTATTAGAATCTTCGTTTCCCTGTTGAGCTCAAGGCTGGGTGTGGCTGCGCTGTTAGGAGGTGTCTGGTCTTTAGAAGAAAAATCTATCTTCAGGATTGGAGGGATTGGACTGTCCTAAAGCTGGCTTCCTGATCGTCTCTCCCTATTTTGCTTCCCAGCTTCCACAAAACCACCTTCCCCTGCATCGCAGCCTCGGTGAGTGTTTGTAATTGAAAGATCCTATGCACTGGGTTTAGTGAATAAAAGTAAGGAAATTATAAAGACAGAGCAACTGTGCCGATTCGTGCCCTCCCCCCGCCCCCCTTACACACACACACACACACACACTGCTTGGCCCATGAAGAACTTCAGGCTGCCTTTCTGGGCACGGCCTCTTACGGCTGTGGGCTTAGATCTAGAGTCCCTGCTGCCAGCAGCCTTGTGGACCCCCTTTCACAGTGGAGCTCTGTACTTTCCACAAGGGACTCGGATTTAATGAAATGCAGTCTCCCTCTGAGACTCTACCAGCCGTGGGCAAACTACGGCCCGCGGGACGGATCCTGCCTGTTTGAAATGAATAAAACTATTGAAAAAAAAGACTGTACCCTTTTATGTAATGATGTTTACTTTGAATTTATATTAGTTCACACAAACACTCCATCCATGCTTTTGTTCCGGCCCTCCAGTCCATTTTAAGAACCCATTGTGGCCCTCGAGTCAAAAAGTTTGCCCACCCCTGAGTCCCACCTGCCTGTGTTTCTCCCTCCAGCCTAGATCCCCAAACCCACCTCTCTCCAGGTGACCTCTGACCTTTCTGTCTATGGATTGTCTTGCCAGCTGTGTTTAATTCACCAATTCCAGATGGATGTTATTTGATTCACCTGTTTCTTCAATCTGCTTTGAGAAGGCGCAGGACCCGTCTGCCTATTCGGCCACCATTTTGTTTCCCCCTGGACAAACTTTTTAGGAGCCTGCAGTCGGGGAGGCTGGAGTATAGGTGTTGGTGGGTTTGCAGCTGAGGTAGCTGGTCCCTGGCCGGTGTGGCTGTGGGGTCCCGGGTGGTGTTTGAGATCTCTCCTGGTGAAGGTGAGGCTGGGCTCCAAGTCACAGCTGCTCTCCCCTTCAAGATGGTGTGGTCTGTGCAGCAGAGTCGGCCATCCTGGGAGAGATTTCAGCGGTAGTAGAGGCTGCCTGGCTAGGGGAGCCTGATTGCCAGTCCTGGACAGTCCTGTGGAATATAACTGTCCCTCACTCACACATACTCACACCCCACACACATCCACGCATTCCCCTTTCTCTCACTCACACTCTCTTCCTCACTGCTGTCCTGTAGGCCACCATCTTGGATCCTTCTAAAATCTGAATTCTTTTCTTGTTTTATTGACCGTTTTATGTCTAAGAGATAAAGCAAGAGGTCAATGAGAGGATCTTTCTGTCGTCTACAAATGTGATAACTAGAGAAAGCTATCAAGATCAAAGGTGAACAAAAGGTTATTTTTTTAAAGGGAAAAGGAGTGAATTTTGGAAACAACGTCATTTATATGTTTTAAAAATGTAAAAAAAATGTAGATAATTATAAAGCTTGTGCTTTATGTACATTTAGAAGACAAAGTGGTGATCAGTATGAACCAATTATATTCACTAAGAAACACTACCAAAGTAAATTTGCTTCTTTTGGGGGTGTGGTTAGTGGCTTGATGTATTGGAGAATTCCTTATACAGTGGGTGAATTGATTTCAGAAAATCAATTTACAAAGGTTTCAATGTCATACAATCTTGTAGCTAAAATGATGAATGTGTATCTAAGTAAATTTGCAGTTGATTGAGCAACCATTTTGGTGTGACAGCAATTAAGCAATCTTAAAGTTCCATTAAAAGATGTGTAATGTTCATTAAAAGGGGAATAATGTTCTCCATAGTTATTAAAATGAATAGAACTCAGGAAAGTCCTTGACTTACCAGATGCCCTTTCTTCCAAAGCCAGTAATGTGGAGAAGATAAAAGAATAGATGTTAGAGCTTAAAAGTCCCAGAGATGAAGAAATTGGAAGCTAAGGATCTCAGATAGATAAAAGAAAGTGGAACCTTTCTACTTAAGCCAAAAAACAGATGTTGGGTTAGTGCCAGATCAGGTAGAATGAGTGTCATTGGTTTCCTGAGGAATGGTATTATGTCTCATTGACCTTTTAAATCCATTTTCACTCCTAAAACCTAGTCCATTATGCCTGGAACAGAGGAAATAGTAAACAATTATTGAGTAAATGATACATGTGTAAAGCTTCCAATCTAAGAAGATGCCCTGCCAATACCTCTGTCCCTCAAGACCACTGAAACAGTATAAATTATAATTTACCCAAGGCAGTGCTACCGCCTCTAGCATTGTGCAAAGAGAATACTTTAATGGCAGAGTTTATAAACATCTTATCCAACTCCTTTTTAGATAAGGAAACTGAATCCTCAGAGAGGTCAAGAAGCTAGTCCAGGATCCCATAGCTAATTAGAAGCACAGTAGATTTATGAAATGCTAGCCTCATGGACCCTAGTCCAGTAAAGCTTTACCTGCCGCCTTCCTGTTCTGCTGTTCTCTGCCTCAGCTGCTTCAAAAAAAAAAGTCCTTTTTTCCCTATTGTTGACAATAATACAGATGTCCCTCATCCCCCACCTCCTTGCCCTTCTCTACTCAGTTCCTGCCCTACCCCAAGCCTTCAACACAATATTGTCTGTGGCTATGCATATAAGGTCTTTGGTAAAACTCTTCTCCCCTCCCCCACCTTACCCCCAGACCTGTCAGTCCGTACCATGCATCCATGCCTGTGGACCTATTTTATTCACCAGTTAATTTTGTTCAGTATATTTCCACCTGAGTATTTGATGTAAATGGACTTCAGTCAATCACTCCTGAACTCATTCCCTATTCCAACCCTTTGCCTTTTGAACTGATTTGCATTTTTTGTTCTTGTACCTATTTGGCTTCTCAGTAGAGGTCAGCTGAGAGGCCTTCCATGCAACTCCTATCTGCTCCCATCTTAAATTTTGATCTTTAACACTATCCCATTTTTTAATTTGCTCTTAGAAAGCCAAAAGTAATGGTTTTATTAGTTATCTACTGATATGTAACAGTCTACCTCAAACCTAAGTTCCTAAAGCTACAAACATTTATCATCTGAGTTCCTCTGGGGAAGGAATCTGGGAACTGTTTAGATGGGTAGTTCTGGTTCAAGGTTCCCTCACGAGGTCTCTGTCAAGAAAGTGGCTGGGACTGCAGGTTCATCTGAAGGCTCAGCATGGGGAGGGTCCCTTTACAAACTCATTCACATGGTGTTGACAGGCCTCCGTTCATCACTGGCTATTGGTCAGAGGCTTCAGTTCTTCATCACACGGATCTTTCCATAGGTTGCCTGAGTGTCTCACAACATGGGAGCTGGTTTCATTCAAAGCTAGTGAGTGAAGAGATAAGAGAGAGAGAAAAAGAGAAATGGAGAGGGGAAAAAAACCACCATTGTCTTTTATAACCCAATTTTTTAAGTGACTTATCATTTGCCACATGTTATTTGTCACACAGACCTTCCTGGTATAGTGAGAGAGGGGATTACACGAGAGTGTGAATCCCAGGAGGTGGGGATCACAGGGGCCCATCTTGTATGCTGGCTACCATAAGGATACAGGAGCGCTTTTTAGTGAAGAGGTACAGAAACAAAATTTATTTTAAAATTGTTTTCATGGGGTCTACATTCATGCAGTCCAAAAAAAAAAATACAATCATGCACTGCATAATCATATTTTGGTCAATGTTGGACTGCATATATGACAGTGGTCCCATCTATATATATAAAAGTCTAAGCGGTAGCTATGATGCACACTGACCACCTGGGGGCAGATGCTTAACACAGGAGCTGCCCCCTGGTGGTCAGTGCACTCCCACAGTGGGAGTGCTGCTCAGCTGGCAGACGGGTGCCAGATTCCAGACTCATAGCTGGCGAGCGCAGCTGCAGTGGTGCCAGCCTCTCGCGCAGACACTCCTACTGCACACCCCAGCAGCAGCAGCAGCCCCAGGCTCAGTGGGGTCGGGATGAGCGGGAATGGCGCAGCGCCCAGCCTGGGCTTAGGCTTCTCCCCGGCTGCCTGCTGCTTCCCACTCTACTGTGCGGGATTGATATGGACAGGCGTCTGGAGCCCCCGGAGCTGGCCGGTAAGGCTGGACTGCAGTGGCATGGAGGTCCACTGACCCCCACAGGCCAGGCCAAGGGACCCCACCAGTGCACGAATCTGTGCACCAGACCTCTAGTAAGATTATAATAGAGCTGAAAAATTCCTATTGCCTAGTGTTGTAGCTGTCCTAAAAGCATAGCACCATATATAACTGTTTTGTGCTGGTCTTGTTCTAGTAATGCTATTGCTATCTGCTAGAAATGCCTGGGAGCACTCACCTAGCCCCTGGTGAGCATTGCTTAGATATCTCCCTTTCCTAACCAGTATTACAAGTGAATCTATCCTTGTGGTTCTTATTATAATTGCAAGACACTACTCTTCAGCAATGAGCTTTAGAACCTTCGAAGAAAAAGAGAGATTACTTATAGATCCTAGGGTATACAAGGTATGGGTGGGGTGGGGGTCATGTGAGAATGGGCCTAGGGTTCTGCTTTTATTTGGGTGGGTTCAGGATGGAGGCCTAGTGTTTGGTAGGCTCACTCTTTATTGGTGAATTTAAAACATAAGGGGGAATTTAAAATGCAGAAAGAGAAAACAAAACAACTGGCCCAAATGGTTATTGAAATCAACCAAGATCTCTAAAACAAGGAATCTCACTGGGGGGAGGTGGCCTGGATCTTTAGCTAGTCTGATGGCTGGCCATGTGTTTATTCCCTATAGCTTTACTTGAGGGGTGCCTCTTTGAAGTGAATACCTGAGCAAGCAAAGCTTAAGACAGGCACTTGTGTTACAAAAAGAAACCTACTGTCAAGGTTTAGCTACTATTATTCATGTGTTTGTGGTGATGCTGGTGCAAACAAACCTACTGTGCTGCCAATCATATAAAAGTATTGAGCGTACAATTACAGTAATAGGCTATACCAGTGGTTGGCAAACTGTGGCCCTTTGATTGTGGCTCTTCCACAAAATACCACATGCGAGCGCGCATGTACAGTGTGATTGAAACTTTGTGGCCACACTCAAGGGGCCAAAGAGCCACATGTGGCTCGTGAGCCGCAGGTTGCTGAAAGGGCGAGTCATCGCGGGGCCTACGTGGGCCAGCCGCCAGGCCCACAACCTGACTGGCCCCTGGAGCCCGGGCTCAGCTCGCCCTGGTGGCGGGGGGGTGGCTAGGACTGCGCCCTCCATCTTGCCCTGGGTCCTCCATTTTCCCGAGCAGCTGCCATGTGCTCAGGAGAGTGCCTTCTTCCCGGGAGCCCAGGCCCCTGCTGGCCACGCCCGGGATTTCTTTAAACTAACCAATGACAATCAAGGGACGTGCGCGCCATAGAGATGACCACATCCTGTGTAACAAGACCCAACTCGCGCCTGGCCAATTGGCGGGGCCCACAGTCCCCTCCCCTGCCCTTACTATAAAACCCACAATCCCATCAGGCCTCTCTCTCTCTGCCACTGGGGCTTACCGTTGCATCGGTGAGTGTGGTTGGGGAGCCGAAATAGTTCGAAATGAAGGACTCTTGCTTTTGCATCGGACTCGCTGGCTCCCTGGTGGGCTTTTTAGGAACCTTGAAATCTGGGCACAACAGTTGCCGACCACTGGGCTATACCATTTAGGTTTGTGTAAATGCAGTCTATGATCACAGGACAAAATCGCCTACTGATAGATCTCTCAGAATGTATTCCTGTCGTTAAGGGGCACATGACCTTAATATTCAATACAAGTCTTTTATTCTTTCATCCTTCCCTCTTCTCATAGTTACATTTTAAAAAGTTTCTTGCCCTGACCGGTTTTGCTCAGTGGATAGAGCATTGGCCTGCGGACCTGAGGGTCTCGTGTTCGATTCCGGACGGGGGCATGTACCTTGGTTGTGGGCACATCCCCAGTGGGGAGTGTACAGGAGGCAGCTGATAGATGTTTCTCTCTCATCGATGTTTCTAACTCTCTATCCCTCTCCCTTCCTCTCTGTAAAAAAATCAATAAAATATATATATTTTTTGAAAAAGTTCCTTATATGGTAATTTAGAACAGTTTGGAAACATTTTTTAAATAAAAGGTCAGATAGTAAATGTTTTATACTTTATGGGCCATACAGTCCCTGTTACAACTACTTAACTCTGTTGTTGTAGCATGAAAGCACCCATAGACAATAGTAAACAAGAGGACATGGCCATTGTCAATAAAACTTTACTTATGGACACAGAAATTTGAAGTTTTTAAAACATTTTGTCATGAAATATTCTTATATTGATTTTTTTTCAGCTGTTTAAAAAGCAAAACAAAAAAATCCTTAGCTTGTGGGTTATATTAAAGCAGGCTGGTCTTGCCCACTGACAGTAGTTTGCCAACCTCTGATCTAGACTTTTTTTTATGCAAATGTAAACAAATACATCTTATTTTTTTCTCCATTAAGGGTATGAAATATTTCTGGGTTATTCCCTCTAGAGCAAGCTTCTCATTTGTAGTATCTCAGTTTTCAGTTGGAAATTCTTCTTGCAACCACCCTAGATCTTCAGTAGCTATTCAACATTCATACTTCTTTACAAAGCTGGCTTCTCTCTCCCTTGTCCAGAATGAGGAAACTCTAGTGTGTAGTATCCTGAATCAGTAGAGCCAGAGGAGACCTTGGATATTATCTTGCCCACCTCCTTACTCCTTTTTCCAATTTATAAACAAGTAACCTGAAGTATAGAGCTTTTTTTAACTTTTATTTTATCAAAAGTAGAACTGGTACAGTAGCCCTAGTCAAGGAAAGCCTTAATTTGATATAGGTCATAAAGAATGGGAAAGTCGATGAGTATAGGAACCCCAGTGTCCACTCTCAGTGAAGCTCCCAATTTCCTTGTTCCTTTGCCTGGCTTGATTACAGTGGTGTATGTTTCTGGAACTTTTGTCTGCCATGTGTGCTTGCAACGGCATGTTCAGTGCACCATGGAATAGTAAAGTGGCAGGATGTCGATCGCTGCTAGGGACAATCAGAGGCCAGGGAGGATTAAAAAAAAGGGTGGGTTTGTGGTGGAAATATGAGATTTGTTGGTAAATGGATAGATAAATAAGCTTGTTTGTATGTCTAGTTGGCTTTTTTTGTTAACTTAGTTTGGGGCCAGGATTTCAGTGTCATGGAAAGAATAAAGATGAGTAAGGGAAATGATGTATTATAACTTTCATTTAATGTGTCCTAATAACTGCCTTTTTTTTTCTTTTTTCACCTTGTGGGTTTGGTGGGAAAAGCATGTCTCAGATTTAATAGTGCCTTGAAGACATGTTGGTATTTTTTTGTTATAACCATTGTTGTCAATGCTGGGAACACTGACTGATTAGAAGGACAGACAATGAGAAGGTATTTAGGCAAATAGGTTGGTGACAATTTAAATAGACCAAACTTTTCCATTACCTAAATAGCTAATATGAAGCATGCCTCCTTTTACTGATCATATGTATACTAAATCAACATCTGTCTCCATGAGTGGATAATCCTAGCTGTATAT
>NW_006285779.1:5452117-5465126 GCF_000327345.1 Myotis davidii
TTTTACACAAAGGGAGAGAACACTCTATATACTCTGTTTCACTGTTTGGTTTTTTTTGGTCATACTTAATTTTAAATTTTTTTCCTACCTTTAATTTGTATTTAGACCTTTTCTTTAATTCTTCCTATTCACCTTCAAATCTCCCAATTTAAAAAATCAGAACGCTTTTTTTAAAAAATATATTTTTATTGATTTCAGAGAGGGAGAGAGAGATAGAAACATCAATGATGAGAGAGAATCATTGATTGGCTGCTCCTGCATGCCCCCTACTGGGGATCAACCCCTCAACCTTGACCAGAATTGAACCTGGGACCCTTCAATCCATAGGCCAATGCTCTATCCACTGAGCCAAACCAGCTAGGTTGTGTCGTTTTTTTCTGAGAGCAGTCATTTTATAGCTTCATAAATCATTTATCAAGATACTATTGCCAGTCAAAAAGCCTGCCTGTTTGAAACTTGCTTTCTAGCAGGGAAGATAGACAATAAATTATAAATATTATTACTGAATAAATAAAGGTCATGTAGCTTACCTCCACTTCCAGGCGGATAGGGTAGATGTACTTTTCCCTATTCTTCTTGCTAAGTGCAACTAAAATCTGTGGATACTATGTGTATAAAGACTCTGAAAGGTAGTGAGACTAAGGCAGACCAGGACTCAAGGAATGACATGGTAGTGAGTCCCCTGAGTTTTCTTTTTGTTTCACATATCACAGACTTGGAGATGAAAAGGCCAGCAACCTATAAATGCCAATAAAGCAGACCAAAAAAAAGTCAGTTCTCTATAGCCAAAGGACCGGTAAAGGAGCAACCTAGCAACACAGAAAACTTTTACACAACTGCTCTATTCTAGCAAAACACCACAAAAAATTGTGTACCCACTCCATCATGCTACCAAAGGATAAGTGGCCAGTCTATACTCTACTATAAAGCTCTAGTGTTTTTCCCCAATACCCTCATCAGAGTGATGTCAGATAAATACAGTCAAGAACCTGGACTTGCATCCCTACTGACTGCCAATGAGGTGCTCCTTTCCTCCTTTACTGTGATGTTGGTGGAGACTACAGGGAGCTGAAACTTCCACCAAGCAATGACAAGGAGCTGCCCTTAGGTGTCAGTGGAGGCTGAATGGGTAACCTGGACTTTTATTTCCACCTGGCAGTACTAAAGCAGGGCCTTCACATCCTCAACAAGAATAGTACAAAAAAAAGCACCAATTAAAAGGGAGGTTTAAAGAAGACTCAGAGTCTCACAACAAAATATGGACATGTCCAGTTTCCTACCAAGAGCCAGATCTTGAATGAAAAAAGACAATTAATTGATGCTATCTTAGTTTTTAAAATTTATTATGTACTAGAGGCCCAGTGCACGAAATTCATGCACTCGCGGGGGAGGGGAGGATACTTCAGCCCGGCCTGCACCCTCTTGCAGTAAGGAAGCCCTCGGGGAATGTCCGACTGATGGCTTAGGTCTGCTCCTCCTGGGGAGAGGGCCTAAGCTGGCAGTCGGACATCCTTAGTGCTGCCTTGGAGGCAGGAGAGGCTCCTGCCACCACCCTGTGCTTGCCAGCTGTGAGTCCGACTTCTGGCTAAGCGGCGCTCCCCCTGTGGGAGTGTACTGGCCACCAGGGGGCAGCTTCTGTGTTGAGCATATGCCCCCTGGTGGTCAGTGTGCGTCATAGCGACAGGTCATTCCGCTGTTTGGTCAATTTGCACATTAACCTTTTATTATATAGGATTGGTTTATGGTGTACAGCTTAGTTGTTAGAAAATCATATACTTTACATAGTGTTCCCCTTGATATTTCCAGTACATAGTCATCACATTATTGTCTACATTCCCTATGCTTTACTTATTTCATGTGACTATTTTTTAACTACCAATTTGTGTTTCTTATTGCCTTCACCACTTTTACCCAGTGCCTCAATCCAACCTCCCTTCTGGCAATCACCAGTTCTCTCTCTATATCAATGAGTCTGTTTCAGTTTTGTTAATTTATTTTGTTCTCTAGGTTCTACATGTAAGTGAAATCATACAGTGTTTGTCTTTCTCTGACTAGCTTATTTCACTGAGCATAATACCCTCCAGGTCCATCCATGCTATCTCAAATGGTAAGGTCTTATTCTTTTTTGTTGTTGTTTGTTAATCCTCACCTGAGGATTTTTTTTCCATTGATTTCTAGAGAGAGGGGAAGTGAAGGGGAGAGACAGAGAGAGAAACATTGAAGTGAGAGACATTAATTGGTTGCCTCCTGCATGCGCACCCTAATCTGGGCCCCCAACCATAAAATCATTTTCGTTGCTACTTCATAACTGTAATTTTGCTACTGTTATGAATCATAATGTAAATATCTGATATGCAGGATGTATTTTTATTGTTACAAATTGAACATAATTAAAGCATAGTCATTAATCACAAAAACAATATGTAATTATATATGTGTTTTCCGATAGTCTTAGGCGACCCCTGTGAAAGCGTTGTTCGACCCCCAAAGGGGTCGCGACCCACAGGCTGAGAACCGCTGCCATAGAGGTCCCGGATTTAGGGCTTTCCTTATAGCTGATCACTTGTATCTAGCACACAAATCTTTCTCCCCAAATTGTCACCTACTAATTTATAGATATTAACCCTTACCTTAAAAGAGGAGCATAGGATAGGTGACAGAACCATGGAAATTATTCCCTTAATAAGATTCCCTGCACCCTTGGGAGGAGGTCTGTGACTGCATTGATTTTAGAACATTTCCTCACATTTAGAACATTTCCTGGATCCAACTGCTAGAGAATAGACTTTGAAAAGACAAGGCTGTGCTGATAAGTGATGTCACAGTTGGGCAAAAGAGCATGTGCTAATGAACCATGCAAAGCCCCAGTCACTAAAGTTGGGGTTTTACACATGTGTTTTTATGGATCTTTATTTACCATGAACATTTAGATGGTAATTGGAGCACAAATTGTCTGTTAAAATAGTTATTTCAGCTTTCCCCTGACCATTGTAATCTTTTGGTAATCCCTCTTTTGGCCCTTTCCAGCTGTCTGCCCTTTATGCAGAGAGGGGCCAGCTTCCCCTTTACTGCTGTGAGTGAAGGCTGAGCCTTAATGTGTGGCCACTTACATAGCTTCTCAGCTTTCTAGTGAAAAAAGAGGCCAGATCACTTTATATGGTAACTGGCTTCTCCAATGTGGAGAGCAACTCTGTTCACTCCCAGAGCAGATGTTCACATTGATGAAAATGACATAAATAATAGCATTTTTCAGTTACTGAGTACTCAGTATATACCAGGAACTGTACTAAATGCTCTATCTGCCTTGGCCCATTTAATTCTCACAATAAGTACACGAGTGGGCTCTATTGTTATAATCAGCTTACAAGTGATGTTAATTGAGGATGAGAGAGGAAAAAAATTGTGCCTAAGGTTACCCAGTTTGAGCACCTAGTGGACCCAAGTGTGTAGGAGTACAGAGTCTATACACTTAACTATCATGCCAGACTGCCTCCCTTGACTAGAATTCTTCTGTGTTGACTTTGAGGCAGTGTCATCCAAATATTCTCCTGGCAGCTGGATGAAGCTGCTTGCAGCAGGAAAGGCAAATTCTCCTGAGAAGCAGATGAACGTTATACTCCAGAGAACTCTGTTGTATGCCTGAATTGCTTCTGCCCTTGGGGCTCAAAGAGAAGACTGTGATTATTTAAGTTGAGAATTCACTTGATTCAAGACACAATTCTTATGTATAGAGTTTTCACTATTTTTAGTTACCTGTTTTTTTATGGGGAGTTTAACCTAATTTAATTCAATTATATGAAATGTTAGTAAAAGATGTTCTGGAGCTTAGAATGAAACATGTGACTCAAGGGAGGTGGGTAAGTCATTAAGAATAAAATGTCTGACTGAGGGCTGTTAAACACTGGGTCTTGGTGTAATCTCTTGAAAATCCTGAGGCCCAGCCATATTTCTGTCTCCCAGAGATGGTCTAGGTGCGAGGTTCTCCGCAGAGGACCTCAGGTTTCCTTGTGATTCTTAGTCTTCATAAATTTAACTTAAACTACTGTGCCAGTTTCGGTCCTCTGAGAAGCACACGCCAAGACAGGAATTAGACATCTCCGAGTTTTATTTGGAGAAACACCCATTAAGGGGAAACAAGAAAGGATCAAGAGTAGGCAGGGACAGCCTTCAGAGAGAGATGTAGGTCTGACAGTTGTGAAAGGTGCAGAAGGAAAGAAAATCGGGCAGGAAGAGCTTCAGTCCACAAAGCAATTCTGAGAAAGTCTTGGCTAGGCCGATGGGAGTCTTTAGGAAAACATCCCCCCATTTAAAGAAATTTGTGCTGGGGGGGATGGCCTACCTCTCTTCACCTTCTGTACTTAGTCATTGCCTGGGAGCAGCATGGAGTCAGAGGGTGGAGGGTAGGGTGCGGAGCATGACCTCAGAGTGAACACTGCAGTAGATCTAAAGTACAACAGCTGGACGCTGTCAGACAGCTAGCTATGCTTCAAACAGCAGGCTCTCTTGAAGGGACGAGAGCTGAGTGGACCATATCCATGTCTACTGCAGTTGCATACAGCATTGCTAAACTGGGGTATTTTCCTAAAATTTACTGCTAGTGTCAAGTGAACCAAGAAGTAAACTATTTTTTTCCTAAAAATAAATCCCCTGGCATCAAAGCACATTGTCTAATAAGACTCCTTGATCCCTTTCTTTCTAGACCCCATACCCAATTCTTTGGCTGTTTATTTTTATTTTTTTCTGGAATCTGCTATTGCTTTGCCATGTTGGTATCTAATAATTTTTTTAAATGCTTCAAATTTATGTTATGTGTGTAGGAAGAACACGTTTGTACTTACTTTTCACTTTCACTTTTCCATAAATATTAATCTAAAATGATAATTTTGTCTTTTGAATATATTTAAAATGTGTTCTTTCTCTCTATTCCCTCTACTATTAGATTAGGGCAGTTCTCTCATCCTTACTTCCTTGGATTTTTTAGTAGCTTTCTATCTGTTCTCTCTGCCTCTGTCTTGTCGATGTTTGATTCACCTTCTGTACAGTACAAAACACAAATGTGACCTTTTTAGAAAACCTCCATGGCTTATTAGCATTTAGAGGGGGAAAACCCCAAGCTCCTGCTCACCTTGCTAACCTTTTCTCCTTCAATTCTCCTCCATGTGCTCGCTCTTCTAGTGCTATGGTAAATATCATAGTTCTGCTTATTGCCTGCCTGTGTATATACACTGCTCTTTGTCTAAACTGTACTCTTTTGTATCCACTTGACACACTGCTACTAAATATCTGGTTAGGTAGCATATTCTCTTGGAAGCTTTTCTGGATTTCTGTTCAGAACTGACCCTTCATCTGTATTTGGAAGCTCCATGGTTTGTATTATAATTATTTGTACCCTTTCCATATGGGCCAGGTTGTGTTTTATTTATATTTATAATCCTTGCCCCTAGCACAGTGGTTGGCCCATCAAAGGTGCTCAATAAATAATGGTGAACTGAACCAAAATTGAGTTATATTCCTTGTATTGCCCACAATGTCTATCACAGAGTCTATTTGAACAAATATTTGTGAAATGGGATGTAAATGAATGAAATGAAAATGTATTTAAGGAACATTAAGAAAACTCAATTTCAGTATTCATTAACTGGACTTGTTGATGCTATTTACATCTTAACGATTTTCATTATTTGAGAGCAGTTGCCTTACTTGTCTTATTATGTATATCACATACGTTTATATAAATATGATGATGCAATAGGCAAGATTTGAGGGTTTGAGTTACCTGGCAAGCATGGCCTTGACATATCATTTTCATTTTCATATAACTTGTACCTGGACAATTATATTGGGTTATATCTTCAGAACAATGTCACTAGTGATGTATGACTGATCTTCATTAAAATTCCCAGTGGGTATTGTCTCTAGAAAGAGATACAGAAAAGAAATGAAACTTTATTGCTAGATGCCTACCAGAGTTCCTTTTTATAAGTATGGCTACATATTTATTTATTTTTGTTTCATTTATCATTTCACTTATTCATTCACTCATTCATTTATCTTTTAGCTTATAGTGGTAGGTAAAAACAGTCCACAAAGAAAGAAAGTAAAGATCAGATGCCAATTATTAAGTGTTCATTCAGGTGACATAATCTCAGAACAGCTCTATGAGGTAGTAGAAACTATTATATTCATTTTAAACATGAAGAATTGGACGTTCAGAGATGTTAACTAGTGGAACTAGCTAGGATTTGAAGGTAGGAGTGCTCTGAAATAGCTCTATTTCAGGATTGATTTCAGAATTATTCCCATCTAGTCACATGAAGATTGCTTCTGTATTTTATATTGCTGAGTTGTTTCCCACTCAATCCAGGAATCTGATGATACCAACTTCCATATTAGATGGCATACAGAATTAAGTTCTCAATCACCGTCATACTTATTGAATATCTAATGTATATAGTTAGAATTTTATAGATTAGTTCTTAATTTGCCTATAAGAATTATTTCTATTGAAATGGCTAATGGTTCTTTCTCAAATTCAACTAGCTAAAAGTGAATTGGGGTGGTGGGGAGGGTGTCTGCATTTAAACAGACCATGATAAATTGGAATCTGTATTTGTATACATTCATAAATGGCTTCCTCCAAGCATGAGGGAGGAATTCCATTTGGAAGAATGTTTTGAGTTCTCTGAGTAGACATCATTAGCAAAGCTTACCCCCTTGAGTTAAAAACACTATGGATAAGAAATTATCACTGAAATTAAATGGTGGCAGACATGTCCAAGGACTAATATAGGGATTTGATCCCTTTATGAATTTTGTGATAGATGAATGTGTGGAGATGGCAACTAGTGGGCAACAGAACAATATTGAAATGGTGATAATACGAGGAAATAATATAATCATATTAGAAGCTTTGGAATGACTATTAAGAATGACTGTGTTTACCAGAGAAATCAACTGCTTCCACAAGTCTCACCACAACACCTGTTTTATAATATGAAAATTTGGTCATGTACATTTTCATGCTGAACGTTTTTGACAAATAAACTTTTGTAGTAGGGGAAAAAAAGGCCTCATCCTTCCCTATATTCCCCACCAAAAAAATAAGAATAAGAAAACCTGGTACAACCTGACATAGTTGCTAACTCCCCATGTGAGACCTATATTTTGCTTTTAATAAAGACAGGCCACAGTATAGCCCAAGAGGAACTCCAGTCAGACCTATAGCAGCCTCATTTCCTCCCAGTAGGAAGCCTGGTGAAGATAGATGCTCTAGATATACAGCACTGCTAATGTGGAAAGGGTTGACTGAGGAGGGAAGCAGGGGTGAGCCCTGTGTAAAGGCAGGGGCCAGGCCTATGTGTTAAGGCTAATCAGAATAGATGATCTGATTATCTCTCAGAATATAAACACTTCCAAAAGTTAATGGTTCTATTTATGTTGAAAGAAATCAAGAAACAAACTTGGTTATGTTATTTGGAATAAATCTGTGCAGATGGTAAGCAGAACCAGAAACTGTTTGAAGTTTTCATGACAAGTTAAGGCATACATGAATATGGTAACTTTTCCTTTTTGAAAGCGCTTGATTTTATCAGCTTGTTTACCTATCTGTCACAATAGAGCATAAAACCAAGAAGCGTTTGCATAGACTGATATCTGAGAAACATGTTCCTGGTAGCTGCGAAGCAGCAAGAAAGGCATATATCAGTTTTCCGCTCTTTATTAAATGCAGTAATAAACTAGTTCTTCAAAAATCACCTAACTGGGTGTCAAATAGAGTGTGACAGTGGGCAGATTTATAGCAAGGGATAGATATTGTCTATGTAACAAATTGCTCTCTTGCATCAGTATTTCATGCCCTGTGTAGATAAATCAAAAGCAATTTGTCACATTCTCAAAATTCACTCCCATTAAGTTGTTAAACAAAGCAAGTAATTGTTACAGAATTTTCTATTCTTTAATCTTTAAGCAAAGGACACCATTTAGGTCTCTGACAAACCTGGCTGTTTATTGCAGCCCGAACAGAACTGGTTAAGTCTTATTCTGCCTTCCAAGAGGGAGCTAGAAGTAATTGCAAAATATTTTGTCCCCCTTGGCTCTGTGCGTAGATTTAAAATTAAATTGGTTCTGGTTAGTAAGCTAGAACAGGGCAACTAAATTGAATTTTCTGAGGAATGTTGTGAATCCTATGTGAAAAAAAACACCATACGAAGTTTGTATGTTTCCTGCTATTCTTTTTGTACTCTGCTCTCTCTTGTCCATTGTAATCTTTTCATACTTTCCTACCTGTTGGTAAGGCCAGCCTCAGTTGTATCTCATTTGGAGTCTTATAAGCATTTTTACCTGTGACTATTTCTGTGGAAGTTTCAGACATTCCTTGTAGTTAACTTTTCCAAACACTCTTCCTTTCACAAGTGCAAGTTACCCTCTTTCTTTTCTTCTGGTACACACTTTTCATGGAATGAGATTATTGTTAGCATTTTATGGAGTTTGCACAAAGGAAAAGCAAAGATAAGACCAGAGACTGGGGCATGTGAAGTGTTAGTCTGTTGGTTATGTTTTTAAATCATGATCACAGATTTTAGTTCTAACTATGACATTCTAGAGAAGATTCTAGAATTATCCCCTTACAATTAAACCTTTCCCTGCTTCTCATTTAAAAAAATATTTTAACATTTATTTTCTTGGTGTAAAACTAATGCTTGCTCATTGTAGAAAATATTAAAAATTTAAAGGTATAGAAAGAAAAATATAAAAATTGTTTCAAAGCTTAGTGAGGTATATAGAAGTATGTAGGAGAAAATAATTTTACTATCAAAAGATAAAAATATGAGTTTCAAAGCTTAGTGAGGTATATAGAAATATGTAGGAGAAAAAATAATTTTACTATCAAAAGATAAAAATATGAATGATATCATATTTCCTTCCAATTTTTTTAGTGCATAAAATTTTCTGTATTGTTGAGCTTATATTGTGTATACATTTTTGAATTTTTTTTTAAATATTGGGAAGTTTTATAATGTGTGTGTGTGTGTGTTGTTGTTGTTTTTCTTAAATTGATCTTTGCTGTAGGGGCCTGGCCTTGGGTATGGTCTACCACATAGCGCTCTTCCATTTTTCTTGAAATGTTTAGGTAGCAGAGCATCTGAAATGTGATAAAATTAGCTTCAGTTTGATGGGAGATGGATGTCTATCTTCTAAGCTCTTCTCCCTTTGCCCTTGAATGTAGAGGGCAGGTATCTTAGTGCTGCCACAGCTCAGATGTCCCAGCTTTCATTAGGTTGATTTTTTAATAAACATTCATTCTCTATGTAAGAAGATCAGACATAGATCTGATGTTACAGCAAATTACTAAATGTGGCTGGCCTGGATTAAGAAGTGTTTGCTATTTGGTCTTTAGACAACATATTGGAGCAATCTTAATTTTTATTTTATGGTTTCTTCCCGGAAGATTAAGGCTTCAACTGACACTAAATTGTGTGGGTTTAAGAAATTATAGTGCTTTCTGTTTTGTTTTCTTTTGCCTTTTATTTTTGTTGAATAGCACTAGGCCTCATAATGCTTAGTACTCCATTTTTTATCTACTAAAATTTCACTTCTCTCACTGATCTTATGAGAAACAAACAAACAAAAAAATTAACTGCTTACTTGATTCCCCTCAGTTATTTGTGCATTTGAGGTTCCACCAGTCATTCAGCTTGGTACTTTGCTCACTTTTGTGAAGGAAGCATCCCCTTCTTTTTAATTCCTTAAATTGTTTCCTTTCAAGAGATTGGTTTAAAATTTTTTGAAGATCCATTTTACAGGCTCCCAATGAAAGCTTTACTTTCATTTTATCTGCTCTGATTCAGGCATTTGAAAGTCATGGTAGGCACTCAGTGGTTCACATCCCCAGGCTCTGTCAGTGGCATTTGGGCAGCTCATTTGGGAAAATTTTAGACCAGTTTTTCTCACAAATAAAGTGTTTTTTTTATGGTATTTTCTGATAAAGTTTCAGTCTTCTCTGACGCCAATTATTTTTCAAAGCATTTCTGGGCCCTGCTTTGCCTATACTATGCACTAACTAAAGATACCATAAGAGGTTATGGAGATTTACACAAAATACACATCATTGCATGAAGATAGATTGCAAATGATTTCTGTCCTACAGCTCATTTCAACAGTTCTACCATTAAAGGAGATAAATAATTTAAACTGTTAATTGACTTCCAATGTGTACAATATGCAAGCTTTAGGGGCAGTGACTTGAACCATCTCAATTTGATTACAGGACCTCTTTAGGCTACTTAAGGTTTCAGTATAAAGAGATGGGGTTCTTTTTTTTTTTTTTTAACATTTTGCAATGTTGTTGTTTAGTTGATTATAACTCTACTTTGGCTAATATAATTCTTCAGTACATTTCTTTTGAGTATCTGAAATCTTTGAATAGAGCTTCTTTAGCTAACGTATAAGAAAGAAAAGGGAGATATAAGAAAGAAGAGAAACTTAAACTCATACCAAATGGCATTACTAGAGAATTATGTTCTACAGAACATGGTGTCTAGCTGAGGCAGATGTTAACAATTCACTGGGTTGATATTAGAGATGTTTATTACAGAGAACAAAGTCAGTTGCTAAGTATAGGACTTTTCCCTCTTTTTGCATCTTCCTTAAATTCCATGTCCACTCAGTCCCCAAGACTTATTCATGGTAATCTCTATCTTCAGTGCCACTGCATTATCAATGTATTCGTTATAAACATTTATTACTTAACTAGTGGCCCATTGCACGAAGATTTGCTCAATAGACCTTCCTTCCCCTGGCTGCTGGCACCAGTTTTCCTCTGGCACCCAGGACCCAGGCCTTTGGTCTGGCTGCAGCAGTGAGGCTTGGCTTCTCCCCTCTGGCTGCTCCCAGGCCCTCCTTTTTTTTTTTTCCAGCTCCTCAAGCAGAGCCCAGGGCTGCCTGGAAGCCTGGGTTGCCCCCGGCTTCCAGGCTTCCAGCCAGTCCTTGAGTGGAGCCCAGGCTCCCAGCCCCTCCTAGAGTGGAGCCCAAGGCCAGCGGAAAGCTTGGCTTCCTCCGTCACCGGGAGCAACCCAAGCCTCCTGCTCGCTCCAGCTCCATGGCTGCCGCCATCTTCAGTCATCTTCAGTCTTTGCTCTGAGCCTGCGTATGCAAATTAACCACCATCTTTGTTGGATTAATTTGCATAGTTTCTCTGATTGGCTGGTGGGTATAACGGAGTGGAGGAGTGATGGTTAAATTGCATGTTTCTCTTTTATTAGTGTAGATACCTAGAAAAAATAGAGGTTTGGGTAGATTATGTCATTTCACAAGGTTAAATAATGTGTAACTTTTTAAACCCATATCCATCTGGACCCAAAACAAATTCATCCATTGCTTGTTCTATTTGTGAAAGCCTTCTAATTTTCCTGCCTTCACCTCCATTTAATTTCTAACTCCTTTCCTTTTTTAGCAACAAAACTATGTTAATATTAAAATATGCAAACATCACTGCCCTCAGTTGCCTAAACAATGAAGTCTAAACCTCTAGGCTTGTTTCAATTCGATCCTAGCTAGATCCCTCTTTCATCTCTGACTACTCTTTTACCCATTTCCTATTTGTCTACCTCCTGGCTCCCTGTGCTTCAGCTATTTATGGTTCAGATTTGTTGGCATTATCTGAATGTTTCCTACTCGTTAACATTTTTGTTGCTATTTCAGTTGCCTAGAACACACTTTGCCTGACTCTTCTTAGTTTGTGAACTCCTACTCATCTTTCTAGACCAGCGGTTCTCAACCCCTTTCACAGGGGCCTCCTAAGACCATCGAAAAACACATGTTTTCGATGGTCTTAGGAACTGAGACACCTCTCTTCTATCCATCTCCAGGCAGGTCCGCCCACATGCAGATATGCCCACATAGGAGTACCCGGTGTGATGACATCATTGTGCCAACCCCATCACATACACCCCATACAAATACAGGTGTATGTGACAGGGTTGGCACCATAATGTACTTATGCGGACCAGTCACACATGTGTAGAGAGCAGCTACTGTGTAGAAAGCAGCTGCTGTGTTGAAAGCAGCTACTCTGTTAAAAGCAGCTACTCTGTTGAAAGCAGCAGTACTGGAGGTAAAACAACACTTCATGAATTATAATTACTGGGTAAATGTAAAATCATGTATTGTAAAATCATCAACTACTGCAAAAAAAATATATATCTATACCATGGGAACTTAATCTGGATGCTGATTGGTCTTTTTATATTCAGCTATGGTTAATGTAAATACTGCCCCCTTGTGATAGTAACAGATTTGTAAACAACAACAACAACAACAACACAGAGAATGGTAAATCATAGGAAACTTTAATGAACTGTGTTGACTGAACTTTGCCATGTATCATCTTTTGTATTATGAAAGCTATTGTTATATATTATTTTCATTAGCAATCTATGGTTAATGAATACTGCCCCCTTGTGATAGTAACAGATTTGTAAACAACAACAACAACAACAACACAGAGAATGGTAAATCATAGGAAACTTTAATGAACTGTGTTGACTGAACTTTGCCATGTATCTCCTCTTGTATTATGAAAGCTATTGTTATATATTATTTTCATTAGCAAACCATCCCATGACAGTGGATTGTGTAGAGAAGAACGTTAAGAAAAGAAAATATAGTGAGGATTTTTTACAGTATGGTTTTACCTCAGTAAGTACAGCCAGAATTGAGAAACCGCAATGTGTTATTTGTTGTGAAGTTCTATCAGCCGAATCTATGAGGCTGAACAAACTAAAATGCCATTTTGATAGCAAGCACCCGAGCTTTGCCGGCAAGTATACCAACTATTTTAGAAGCAAAGCTGATGGACTCAAGAAAGCCAGACGTGACACTGGTGGCAAGTACCACAAACAAAACGTAGCAGCTGTTGAAGCTTCATATCTGGTGGCACTCAGAATCGCCAGAGCTATGAAACCTCACACCATTGCTGAGGATTTACTGTTGCCAGCGACCAAAGACATTG
>NW_006285779.1:5466427-5469536 GCF_000327345.1 Myotis davidii
TAGAAATAAATATTTCACAATATATAATTACATATTGTTTTTGTGATTAATGCTTTAATTATGTTCAATTTGTAACAAAGAAAATACATCTTGCATATCAGATATTTAGATTATGATTCATAACAGTAGCAAAATTACAGTTATGAAGTAGAAACAAAAATATTTTATGGTTGGGGGTCACCACAACATGAAGAACTGTATTAAAGGGTCGTGGCATTAGGAAGGTTGAGAACCACTGTTCTAGACCAACCCCTGTGCTATTTGAGGAAGATAAGTCATTCAAAAAGAAGAATAACTCATCTATATGGAAAAGCTTAACAACATCTTTTTATGAAGGCTGGGGAATAGCTCAGCTCAGTGCTTCCCAAAGTTTTTCATTTTGAGGCACAAGTGCAAATTTTCCATTTGCCATAACACACACCTGGAGGATTAAGAGACCACTGTGCTTCCATTAAAAAACAAAACAAATATTTTATGCACTGACAAATAAGGATATTTACAATGTATTGTGAGTTGGAAAAAATTGCAAACATATATTTATATGTATATATGTATGTGTATGCATATTTGTGTATGAAAAAGGCTTAAAAACTTTCATCTAGACACTTTCAAAGATACATACACACATACACAGAAACATGTATATACATATATATTCTACAGTTGACTTTTGAGCAAATCAATTTGAACTGCATGGGCCCACTTACACGTGGATTTTTCCAACAAATACTGTAAATGTATTTTTCTCATTATTTTTTATTGTTCCCTCATCTTCTTTTCTCTAACTTACTTTATTTTAAGAATAAAGATTATGATACATATAACATACAAAATAATGTTAATTGACTATGTTATTGGTAAGATTTCTAGTCAATAGTAGGCTATTAATAGTTAAATTCTGGGGGAGTAAGAAGTTATATGTGAATTTTTTATTCCATGGGGATTGGTGTCCTAACCCTGGCATTGTTCAAGGGTCAACTGTATATTACTTTAAACATTTCTCATACTTATGAATTATTCATATAATTTTTAAAATTAAAAAACACACACCAATGTTAGAACGTAAAAACAGGATGAACTTAAAGATCATTATCATTTCACTTCCCATTCTAAATGCAGAAACAGATAGAGGAAGGTTAGTCTGGGACTAAAAGCCAAGGCTCCATAGTCCAGGGCTAGTATTCATTCCATTATGTCATACTAGAGGCCTGGTGCATGAAAATTCATGCACTCGAGGGGGTCCTTCAGCCTGGTCTGCGCCCTCTCACAGTCTGGGAACCCTCAGGGGATATCCACCTGCCAACTTAGACCCACTTCCTGGGAGATCGGGCTTAAGCTGGCAGTCAGACATCCCTTTGGCAGCCTGGGAGCCCTTGGGTGCTATCTGACTAAGCCTTTAGTCCAACATCCTTAGCACTGCCGCGGAGGTGGGAGAGGCTCCTGCCACCACTGCTGCACTGGCGAGCTATGAGCCAGCTTCTGGCTGAGTGGAGCTCCCCCTGTGGAAGAGCACTGACCACCAGGAGGCAGATCGTGTGTTGAGCGTCTGTCCCCTGGTGGTCAGTGTGTGTCATAGCAACTGGTCGTTCCACCGTTAGGGTCAATTTGCATATTACCCTTGTATTATATAGGATACCTCTATTGTCTTTTCCATAGATTGATCTGCCAGAGATAATCTAGATTAGTGGTTCTCAACCTTGGCTGCACATTGGAATCTTCTTTTTTATGGGGTGGGGCCACAACATTCGTAACAAAGAAACAGAATTTCTGGAGGATGAGGCCCAGAAATCAGGATTTTAAAAAGATTCCCAGGTGATTCCAATGTGCAGCCAAGGTTGAGAACCACTGATCTAGATCAAGTGTCAGCAAACTTTTTTTCTGTAAAAAAAAAAAAAAGTGAATATATTTGGCTGAGATCTATCATGTCTTCTCCTTCTCCTCCCCTCTCCCCCAACTCTTTAAAAATGTAAAAACTGTTCTTAGCTCTCAGGACAATGAAAAAGCAGGTCACAGACTGACCTAGGTGAAGTAGGAGAAAGAAAAAACACCAGAGGAAGGACGCCTGTTAGAAGGCTATTACAGCACTCCATAGTAAGGACACAGAGACCCCAACGAGGGTGAATGAGTGTAACTGGTAGGAGAACTGACAATACTGGGTGTGGAGAAAAAGCTTAAATAATTGTGCTCAAACCTCCCCAAGTTTCTGTACCAATCCAGACTGTGTTTTAAATGTGTAGCAAGTATCACACGATCTCATTTATATGTGGAATCTAATGAA
The DNA here is from genome assembly GCF_000327345.1 of Myotis davidii. Classification (NCBI taxonomy): domain Eukaryota; kingdom Metazoa; phylum Chordata; class Mammalia; order Chiroptera; family Vespertilionidae; genus Myotis; species Myotis davidii. Next base: position 5,468,706 of record NW_006285779.1, read on the forward strand.
CATAACTCTCAGTTATAAGAAAAAATACTGTATTTATTATTTTTCTCAGATCTTAGAGCACATTACTAATTTGATTCTCACTAATTTACAAAGAAAGTCGATAAAGCAACAATTGTTTGTAAAAAATATTAATATGTCACAGTGTACTATAGCATATAGTTTACAAAATAGTTTCATATCATGTTTACATTTAATTATTACAATAACCCAATGGGCGGCATTTACTCTATTTTATGGTTTAAAAACTGGGACTCAAGGTAATTAAATAACTTGTTTAAGATCACAAAGCTTTTAATCCATATTTTCTGACTCTAAGTCTAATGGCAAAGTCTGTGCTCTCTTAGCACTTTGACATACTTTAATTATGGTACATGTTCATTTATACTTATAACTAGAGGCCCGGTGCACAAAAATTTCTGCACTCGGGAGGTAGGGGGGTCCCTCACCCTGGCCTGTGCCCTCTCGCAGTCTGGTACCCCTCAGGAGATAATGACCTGCCGGCTTAGGCATGCTCCCAGGTGGCAGAGGGCAGGCCCAATCCCTTGGTGCAGCCCCTGGTCAGGCTCAGAGCAGGGCTGATTAGGGAGTTGGGGCGCCGCCCCGTCATGCACAGAGCAGGGCGATCCGGAGGTTGCGATGCCACCCTCAGTCACTCTCAGGGTAGGGCCAATTGGGGGTTTGGGGCACCGTCCCCTGTCACACTCAAGGCAGGGTCGATGGGGAGGTTGCGGCGCCACCCCTGTCATGCACAGAGCAGGGCCAATTGGGGTTTGGGCGCTGCACCCTGTCACTCACAGAGCAGGGTCCGTCAGGGGGGTTGTGGCTGGGGAA
>NW_006285779.1:5470735-5475892 GCF_000327345.1 Myotis davidii
ATCTTGGCTGGCAGTTAATTTGCATATCTCGCTGATTAGCCAGTGGGAAGGGTAGCGGTCGTATGCCAATTACCATGTTTCTCTTTTATTAGATAGGGTAATAAAAAGCATAATATGCTAATTAGGCTGGACAACCTTCCAGATGAAGCCAGGGCTTTGAGGGAAGCCCGGGTCCCGGGTGCCAGAGGGAAGCCTGGGTCACAGGTGCCAGAAGGAAGCTGGTGCCGGTAGCGGGGGGAAAGAAGGCCTACTCTTGCACAAATTTCATGCTTTGGGCCTCTAGTTTTAATTATGTATTTACATATCTGCCTCCCTTACTAGACTGTAAAGTTTTTTAGGGCAGGCACCAGGTCTTATTTGACTTCATACCTTTGATTTCTTTTACTTTCTTGCCAGCTCAGTAATTTTACAAGATATTCTTATATTTTATTCAGAATTTAATTTTTATGCAAGTGAAGTTATGTTCAGGTTATCTAATTTGCTGTCTGATTAAAAATGTGATCCAGGTATATTCTTTTAATATTTGGCATTCTGGTTCATGACTTTCTTATAATTTGACTTTATAAGTACAGATGTTTGCATGGAATGCATACCCTTTCATGTTCAGCTTTGTGACTGTGTGACAGTTACTTAATTTTTTAAAGCCTGATTCTAAAAGTGAGGATGAGCACTAATCGGTTTGGCTCAGTGGATAGAGCGTCAGCCTGTGGATTGAAGGGTCCCAGGTTCAGTTCCAGTCAAGGGCATGTACCCTTGTTGCAGGCACATCCCCAGTAGGGAGTGTGCAGGAGGCAGCTTATCGATGCTTCTCTCTCATTGATGTTTCTAACTCTCTATCCCTCTCCCTTCCTCTCTGTAAAAAGTCGATAAAATATAAAAATAAAAATAAAAATAAAAATGAGGGTGATAGTGATACCTACTTCATAGTATTATTTGCAGGAATTGAATAGGTTAATGTGCATAAGGCACATAGACCAGTATATGGCATTTGGTAGTACTCAAGTTACCTACTCACTTCCTCCCTGCTCCAGGAAAGAGGACAGCTCTACAAAGGTTTAACAACAAAATAAAAGTGTTAATGTCTTTTCAACAATGTACTTCTCACTTCTGTCACAGAAGTTAGCCACAGTTCTTGGCTTTAGGAATAATTAAAATCATTCAGTGGGAACAAGCGACTTGTCATAAGGCAATTTATTTTCATTGTCAGTTAACTGGTTGATGAATTAGTTTGTGGTTTTTGGATGTTGGGACTGGAACTCAACTCAGTTGTAAATATCTTGTTTGTTCCTATATTGTTCTGCAAAAGATAGTAGAGTGTTCTTTTGCTCAGGAAACATCTGAGAGTTCATAAATTTGAGAGAGTAAGAGAAAGGTTCATATTTGTTTATTTCTGATAGATTTCCCATATTTACTCTCATGCCTTGATCATGATAAGCACTTAGTAAATATTTGCTGAATTAAGCAGATGATGGATTTGGTGGTGTCAGAACATATTGAATAATTTTATTCCAAAGTTCAGTTAGGATCTTTGGGATTATGATGGGACCTTGGTTGTCATTTTAGGGGATGACCTTTGACAGTAAAGGATTTGAATGAAACAATAGAGATATAGTGCACCTAATCCCAGTGCGCCTCTTGTTTTCTGATAACATTTATTTTACTTAAGTTTTTCTTTTTTTTCTATTCCTCTCACTTAATTTTGATAAGAATGTTTTTCAACTTTATACTCATATTTATTTTATGTTCCCAATCCCTAGTATTATATCTGAAAGATTTGTGACAAAATGCTAGAAGTATAAATAATTATCTCACACTCTCAATTTAAGAATGTAACAATTATTAAATTTATTACTTACATTCCATGAATCAGTTAGAAATAAATGTTCTATATTTATGGGTTTCAAATGCAGTGGTTTTTATGGTTTGAATTATTTATTCCATTTATTCTTTTCCTTGCTTATGGGGTTATTTTGACATTTTTATGACCTGTTGTTTAAAATAGTTTCCATTGGTTATTGGGGCTGATTTGGATATGGTTCTCTTTTATTTGTTTCTTTCTGAGTTCAGTTGATATTTAGAGTAAATATTTTGATGGACTGACCAAAGAAGTTTAAAATGTAATCCTATCAGTAAAATAGCTATGCCAAAAGTATATCGTCTAGTCACTGTGCACACACCGTAAAGATGTTCTAGCTATCAAGATGGCTGGGCTTGGTGCCCTTTTACAACAGAAGTGAGCCAGAACTGTCATTGATTAAAATATTTTTTACCTGGAAGGTTTTGTCTGTTTTGTTTCATTTGTTTGTTTTCATCTACTGAATTAATTTTTAATTGCATTACATAACAGTACCATATTAATATTAAAAAGTATTTAAAAAGAAAAAAAACAGAGTAACTCAATTTATCCAAATAGATCAACTATTTTCATTTTTCCCCTGTTCTTTCTAACCCTTATATAAATGTATGCGCATTTTTGTATAGTTGAAATCATAGTACACAAGCAATTTGGGTCATGCTTCTTCACTTAGCATTATGTCATACATATTTTCCCATAATATTAAATATCATCTACCCCTTATAATAATGGTAATAGCTTCTCAATTATTGATTAGGTTTTAGCTTGTTTGTTTTACCACTTTTCATTGTTGAACATTTAGATATTTTTTTTACTATACTCAGTGTATCTACAAATTATCTCCTGAAACACCTTGTTTCTTTTTCACAATTATTTCTTAAGGGTGAATTCTCAGAAGTGAGGTTATTGGGTCAAAGCTATCCTATATAATAAAAGGCTTATATGCAAGTAGACCAAATGGTGGAACAACTGAACAACCAGTTGCTATGACCACCAGTGGGCATGCGCAGAACATGGCGATCATCAGCCACAGCGGGATGGTGGAGCAGGTGAACAGGGACGCCAGACCAAGGTGGGGCCCTGGTTGCTGTCATTGGGGTGAGCCTCTGGTGGTTACTGAAAATTCTTTGCTCCCACACGCCACGGTCCTGCCCGGCACTCGTACCCACTGCCAGCACCAGCCCTGCTTGCACCTGCAGTCGGTGCTGGAGCTGCTGCTCGCACCCACTGCGGGTGCCCACTGCTGGTCCCAATTGCTCAGCACCATCTGCGGGTGCGAGCGGTGGCTGCTGGCCCTGATCGCCCCTGAGGGCTTCTCCACCTCCCCCTGCTCCTGAGGGGTGGGTGATCAGGGCAGCAGCCACCTCTTGCACCCACTGCTGGTGCTGGTCCCAATTGCTCTGTTCCATCAGCGGGTGCATGTGAGGCTGGTGCTATCAGTGTGTGGGAGCAGCGACAGCGGGAACAGGGCTGCTGGCAGACAGGGGACAGGGGCCATGGCAGGAGGAGGCCTGGTGCCAGCCCCAATCGCTCTGTTTCGTTAGTGGGTGCAAGCGGGGCCAGCATCATCAGTGTGTGGGAGTGGGAGTGGGGCTGCTGGCAGACAGGGGACTGGGGGCCGCAGTGGGAGAGGATGGGCAGAGGCATGGAGGATGGACCGAATCCCGCCCCTGTGCCTACCGCAGCCTCGCGGCCCACAGTTTCTCTCAGGGTGCACAAATTCGTGCACTGGGCCCCTAGTATTAAAATAATAGTTTATATGTCTTCAGTTCTTCCCATGTGCCAGGTTATGAGTGGAGCAGGGTGGAGCACATCTTTATCTGAATTTAATGTAATCTTTACAATAACCACACAGAGAGTTACATTATTTTTATTTTATCATTAACCTAATTAGATAGGCATTGAAACCCTGTCAACTTTGAGCCACGATGTAAGTCTCATATTCTGGATGTATTTATCAAATTACTCATCTAAAGAGTTACATTAATTTATAAATGGTTCTCCACCCTGTCCTGTCCACCCAAGCTGTGAACTTTAGTAGGAAAGTTTATGCATTCCTCTCATACTCCCCACACTGCACCCTCCTCTCAGTTTTGTTAATTTAATAAAAGCAAAAGATACCCCATAGTTAGTCTAGAATTTTGGAGTTTGATGGGAACTCCTGGAATATTATTTTATTGATTATCAAACAGAGGTTCAGAGGAGTGAAGCAATTTGTTCAAGATTAACTTGGGATACTTGATTTCCTGGGCTAGTGCCTTTTGCAGACTACTTTGCTGTCATTTAGCTGTTTGTGCTTCCTTCTATGTTCTCTTTCTTCTTCTTACTTGGTCCTTGCCCACAGATACCAACTATTAATGCTGCAGAGCAAGCCCAAGAAGAAAAATTTAAGAATCAAAATAAATTCAGTGATATGACTGAATCAATCTCATTTTCAGTTCATTTTTATTGGTGATTGGGCAAGAGAAAAAAAATCTAAAACTAAAAGCCTTGTTTCAGAAGGGAAAATGACACTGGTATCCCTGGCAAGATTGCTAATTCTGAGGATGTGGATCCAAATGACTAGTTTTCACATATCTTTTAAGCAATTCCAGATTGAAAGAAGTACCAGATTTAATTGGCTTCCCACAATTCCTTGGTTTTGTTGAAGAAATGCCTTGTTCATAGTTAACAGAAGGTTTACTAAAGCTTTATGGATTGTAGAGAAACAATATAGATATATAAATGAATTATGTATTTCAGTGTGTTTATGCTAATGAGTTTTTAGAGGAGAAAAGGAGAGGTTAATTGAGCACTTAATATGTGCCAGATTTGTATTTAACATAACTTCTCTTACATAATCCTCAAACAGAGGATATTATTCCCGTTTTACTGGTGACAAAACTGAAGCTCAGAGAATTTCACTGCTTACTCAAGGTCATAACAGATAAATTAAGAGGTGAGATGGGATCTATCTGATTCCACTATGGTTTCTTCTGTCATTGAAGCTCACATATTTTTCCTTAACTTCCTAATAAAAAAAATGGGATAGTCAATTACCATCCTTCCTTATCTAATAAAAGAGAAACATGGTAATTGGTGTATGACCGCTACCCTTCCCATTGGCTAATCAGCGAGATATGCAAATTAACTTCCAGCCAAGATGGCAGCCAGCAGCCAGGCAGCTTGAAACTAACATGAGGCTTGCTTGCTTCAGTGATGGAGGACTCCAACGTTCCCCGCCTCCCTTGCAGGCCTCTGAACTTGCAGTTTGAAACATAGTTACAAATATAGAAGCTAAACAAAACCCCAGAAACCTGCTT
>NW_006285779.1:5477196-5482868 GCF_000327345.1 Myotis davidii
TTCTAGCCAATGAGGGGCCTACAACCCCCTAGCCATAGAGGCTGATTGGTTCCAGTTGAGCATGCGACCAGAAGTCAGCTGCTCAGCACCATAGAGTTGGATTATTTTTTTGTTGGAAGATCTGGGGGAAATACCCCATTCTGAAAGTGGAGGTGAAGCTGGGGTGATGTAAGCTTGGTACTACAGGTGGCCACCTTGCCACCAGGAGGGCGGCTTTTGGCTGCCAATGAAGCCACCACAAAGAGAAGCAGCGATGGAGAACAGCAGGTTTGTGAGGACATCTACCTGAAATCGGTCCTCCCCCGGCTTCCATCAGTGGTTTCTGGTACTATTGCTGTTTGGGGTCTGGGGGAGGGACCTGCAGTGGAGATTGAGAAGCAGCAGCCAGCCAGGCGGTTGGAGAATTTAGGAGGAAGAAAGGGAGGTTCCCAGAAACCCCTGCTCTGGGGCTTGTCCTGGAGCCCCATTGGCTGGCACTGGGGCCCTGCCCAGCACCCTGACTGGCCTCAGGCCCGCAGCTGAGTTAGCACTCACCAGGTGCCTGGCCCTGTGCGCAGTTCCTTTCAGGCATCGTGGCACTGACTCCTCACAAAGACGCCGGGATAAGTACGACTGACCCTGTGCAGGGCTGGCTCCATGGACATGCAAACTGTGCCCTCACCCAGGGCCCAGGAGAGGACCCTGCACTTGGTGTAATGCAGCCGCTGCCTTGAAATTCGTAATCGTTTTCTCTCTGAACTTGGACTACGTAAGCGAAGTTGACTGTGCATGTGTTGCAAGGAGGACGTGGGTAATATGCTGCCCCATTCAGAGTGTCTACTCTGCTCCGATGCTCTGTGAGCACAGGATTCTCCCAGACTCACGATGCGTGGGACTCAGTGAGACTCAAATTAGCATAAGGGAAGCAGGGCAGGCCTGCAGCTGAGTAAGTGGGGGGAGGACATGCTTTCCCTTTGAGCCAGGACTTGCTTCAAATGTACAAGGAAGGCAGTTGTGTTCTAAGAAGCACAAAGTATCGTGGAACCCTCCTGTGCCTTTCTTACATTACTTCCCTGCCTTCACCAAATATTTAATGAAATACTAGAAGCATGGTGCACAAAATTCATGCACTCGGGGTGTCCCTCAGCTTGGCCTGTTCCTAGGCCCACTCCCCACGTGGGCCTAAGCCAGCAGGCAGACATCCCTTGAGGGGTCCTGGACTGCAAGAGGGTGCAGGTTGGGCTGAGGGATCCCGCCCCCCTCCAATGCATGAATGTCGTGCACCAGGCCTCTAGTTTTACAATAAGTATACAAAGTTTTTTGGCCTTTTCTGTGTTTAGAAAAGGTAATTTCTGAATAGTGACTCTGACTAAAAGTTATTCTGAAGCAATTTCCTTAACTATGAGAATGTAAGTGATCAGCCTCCACTAACAGACTCCAATGGAAAATAAATGTAGAGATAATGGAAAGATGGATCTATTTACTAAATTCAGCAGGGCTGATTACCATGTACTGCTGGGCTTTCTTTGGAACTTATCTTCATGTCTATGTGTTTTGTGTGCTTGTGTACATGTGTTCAAAGACCTGTCTATCTATTAATTTCTGCAACTGGTCTTTTTGTGTTCCTACTTTTCTTTTTAAATTGATTTTATAACTTAATAATTAAAGTTTAATTGTATTTTTCTGGACATCATATTTTTTTTTTTGCCAACGCTTATATTTCCTGTTTTCCAGAGGGTACATTTGCACCAAGTTTGACAAATGCATGTCTTTTATTTCTCTTCCATTCAGCTTCTCTTACTCCTCCTTTGATAGATTCTCCATTTAACTTTTCAAGATTGCATAATTTCTGCCCCTCCTCCTTTTCCATTTTTTTTTTTTGTTGTTGTTGTTCATTTCTGGTCTGCCAAATTGTTTTTCTTGAAAGCTTATCCCTGTGAATATTTCTTGGATTAATCCTAATTTACTTTTGAACTCTTGCCACACCTCAGATGCTTTCATTCCTGACCCTCTGGCTTTCATAATGCCTCTCTGTCTATTCTTGCTTCCCATTTGCTAGACTCACTGATCCTATGTTGTCCACATGGTTCACATTTTTAAATCAGAAACATCTGCATGGGGAGGAGATGCTAATAATAAATAATTAAATTTAGCACTTTTCATGTCTTAGTCCTCTTTATCCATGTTATTTAGTTATTTCACACAACAGAGCTAGTGGATAATACAAATTTTTTTCTTCCACTGCAGAAACAGAGGGTGCTAATAACTTGAAGAAATTGAGGTAAATTGAGATCCAAACCTGGTATTCATGCAATATTAAAGCTGATATTATGATTCCTGCTTTGGCTTTATAAAAATTAACTTATACTGTATGTTTGTGTTCTATAGAGCATTATCAGAGGTAATTTTATAGATTTTGTGATACAGGAAATCTCATTGTTTAGCATTGTAATCATTTGAAATTTGTGACTTTTTTGATAGTTAGCACTGAGGCATTACTTTATGCTATTACTAGAAATTTACAGAGAACTCCAAACCATAATTTCTGCTTTGCCTTCTTCAGAACACAGAAGGTTGAGAAGTATTTGGCTGTATTGTGTTTTTTACATGAATCTGACTAATTTCAAATTAAACACATTGAGATTTGGCAACTTTTTTTAAGCAACTAGTTATACTAATATATCTTCCAAATTAATGATTCAGTCTATCACTCCACTGCTTAAAATATATATATTCTGGAGTCCCATTCCCTGCTGCTGAATTAAGGAAATACTCTAGAAGCCATACCTGGCTTTCTCTTCATTAAATATATCCATCTTTTCTTCTGCTTTTCCAGTCCTCTCAACCCTTTCCTTACTCCCTAATCTCCATGCCTGGTAAATCTGCTCATTGGGCCATTCCAGTATCCAGCACTCAACCTTGATTATGTTAGGATCTCATGTTCATTCAACTCTTTGTTGAATGGATGTATCTTAAAAGCCATTCTAATGAACCTTTTTATCTCTCTCCTTTGAATCTTCTTAACTCTTCAGGAGTTTCCTATGGTGCTCTTCTCTTAGTAGGCTTTGTATCTGAGTCATTAGCATATATCTCTTCTGACCCCTGGTAGACCTTTCACTCCCTCTGGCTAGAAATTATGTATTTCTCTGTGTTAAGGCATTATACATAATAGATGTTCTATAAATATATATGGAGTTGGGTATATGTGAAAGTAAAAATCTTTATTAAATATATTCTACTAGATCAGATTGTCAAGCCTTTTATTTAGTCTAAGCAAATAAGGTTTTACCTTATGAGTTTTGGATGTATCAGTGCATATAACTCATGTATAGATTTTACAAATATTTATAATATTTCTTCTTCAATCTTGTTTTTGAAAAACCATGTGGCAGATTTATGATAGAGAAATATAAAAGCTCATGGCAAAAATAGTCTTAGAAGGACTAAACTAGTCTATAAATGTCTTTATAAAATTCTTCATTTTGTATATCTTAATATTGATACCTCAAAAAAACTTTTCAGATTTTTTTTATCCTAAAGTTTTAACAAGATACTCATAAATTGATTGTTTTTTTTTTCACAGATAATATGGACACTAAGAGGATATTTATTTTTCTATAGCTGGTTTTTTGTCTAAACTTTCAGCAACTTTCAGGTTGTATGCTCTGTCTTCAGGTTTTACTATGATCCCAGAGATTAAGATATTAATTTTGATACTTTGAGAGGAAACACAAAACCCAAAACAAAAAATACAGATAGGTTTATTTAATATACTCTATGGAACTAAGTAAGCATTTCCCAATTCTTGTAGGCCTTAGCTCTGTTCATACCAGAGTATATTTTTTAGCCTCTACTCTACATAATTTAACTTCTTTTTCCCTAACAAATTAAGAAAACAATTTCTAAGTCCTGGATTTACCTTCTGGTGTTTCCTTTATGTACTTTGAGGCAGCATGGCAAAAATGTCTACTCCTGCTCTGCCAACATTTTTACTTTTTAAAAATTTCCAGTACTATCCTTTTTCTGGAGCACCCCCAAATCAGCTGCTTAACATTTGCATCTCTGAACAGTTATGAATATAAAATTTAGCACCTATTGGAACCTTCTCATCACCTCTCCTAAATTCACTCACTTTAAAGCACCAGCAAACAATGTACTTGGTTGCAGATTTCCTGAAAAAGCAGAGTAGTTTATATCATTTATTCCACAGCAACACCTCCAAAACCCTTATCAGATATTTCTACTCGTCAAAGTCTCTCCATAGCCTTGCAACTATCAACAATTTTCTTTCCCTGTTTTTTCTCCATGCACATATCAGCTTTCTTGGCTCCTTTCTCTACCAGGTTTTCTATGAGAAGTTTTCAGTTTCTCATCCCTTATTATGCAGATTTATTGAGGTTAGTTCTAGTTCCTACCTGCAAAATTATATATCTAAATCCATCACAGGGCTCAATAAAAAAAACAACAAACCCAAAGGACCCTTAGTAATAGGATCTACGTTGCTTAGGAGGCATGATCTTCTTTTATTATTTGAGGGATCTTACTCCAAACTCTAAGCATATAAAATATTTATTTCAATTAAGTCCTGTGCTCTACCCCAAAGAATCTGTCTTATCAGTTTCCAAGAGAATAAACAATTCTCTATATTGTTGTTATGTCTAATCTCTCCAACAGAGTGGCTTAAATGGAACATATTTTGGAATTTGGAAAAGGAAAGATACACAAAAGTCTGCTAGAATTTTGTCCAAAGTACTAGGTGTTGTGAAGGAATTCCTGTTGGGAGTATTAAATAAGACAGTTAATAGATGCAGTATCTGGCTCTACTTATTGTTATTTATTATTATTGTTTATTATTTATGGTTGTAAATTTTACTAGATGCCAGAGTAAAATAATATGCACTAATCTTTTAAAAACCAATACATTAGAACTCTAATGTCTAAATGAGTTTTAATTCCTTAAAGTAATTCTTATTAGAGGTCAGACACATACTATAGCAATGTTTTTATAATGCTAAACACTTTTGTTCAGAAGAATTAGCTTTCAAGCAGCTATGTCAAGACCTCATCTGAAGAAAACCAAGTTCACTCTAATGTAATTAAGAATTGTTTTTTACTCCAAATGTAATTAGGTAGTTTAGTCACAAACTTTCTTTACAAGGCTCCAAATTGCTTTTGATTTATCACCAGTAAGAGTATTTATTTAAATCTAGAGGCCCCTCGGCCTCGCCTGCACCCTCTTGCAATCTAGGACCCTTTGGGGGATGTTGGAGAGTTGGTTTCAGCCCAATCCCCACAGGGTAGGTTGCTTAGGCTTTTATCTATACTAGGGGCCCAGTGCATGAATTGTTTGTTGCACCTTGAAAGGAACTGTGGGCTGTGAGGCTGGGGTAGGCACAGGGGCAAGTCTAGGCCCATCCTCCATGTCCCTGCCCGGTCTAACCCGCTGCAGCCCCGGATCCCCTGTCCGCTGGCAGCCCTGCTCCTGCTGCTGCCACTCCCACAAGCGGCCGGCACCGGCCCCTTTCACACCCGCTGACAGCGTGGAGTGATTGGGGCTGGCACCAGCAATGGGTGCAAGCGGGGCCGGCGCTGTCAGTGGGTGACTCTCCCACCTCCTCAGCAGTGCTAAGGATGTCTGACTGCAGCTTAGGCCTGCTCCCTGCTGGCCAGTGGACATCCCCCAAGGGCTCCCG
>NW_006285779.1:5482957-5495719 GCF_000327345.1 Myotis davidii
GGACCTCTAGTATCTATATAGAAGCATAAGTGACCAAACGACTGGTTGACTGGTTGCTATGATATGCACTAACCACCAGCGGGCAGCTGTTCAACACAGGAGCTGCCCCCTGGTGGTCAGTGTACTCCCACAATGGGAGTGCCGCTCAGCTGACCAACCCGACCCAGCAGCCCACCAGCCCAGCAGCAGTCACTCACTCTCTCGGTAGTCCTGCAGGTCCAATCTCTGGAGAACGGGCCAGGCACTAATGGACTGGCACCGCAGGCATGATCCCGACAGTGCTGTAGGCCTCCTGAAAGTTGGCCTTGGGCACTGCAGCCGCTCCCCCTCCCTAGACACGCTGCAAAGAAGAAGTGATATAAAAGTGGCCCTCAGGTGGCTCCTGACAACTGGCATGAACATCAGCAGTATGGATCTAGATCTTGGGCTGGCAAGGGCGTCTCACGGCCTGCCCGGAGGGCTGATCTCATCCTAGTCCCCCCGCAACCCCCCCTGGGGACAGGCACCAGACACAGGGCTCACGGCAGTCAAGTGCTGCTGTGGCAGCATGAGTCTCTCCCGATCAGGACTGACTGGGCAGGAAGCAGGAGCCTGCGGTAGACATAGTGGGGCCGGGATGAGCGGGAGTGGCAGGCAGGAGTGACAGGCAGTGTTGGGTTGCCAGTTTCGGCCCAATCCCTGCAGGCCGCATTGAGGGACCCTGCCCGTGCATGAATTCATGCACTGGATCCCTAGTATATATAGATAATGTGCCACAGGCTCAGAAGTCCAAGGTGAATTAACGGTAGCAAATTTGGAATAAATACACCATTTTCTAAATACTTGTGTGGTCTTGGACAAGTCATTTCTCTTTTCCGCTTGGCCTCAGTTTCCTTCTTTAGTGTATTGAGGTGGTACTATCAATGATGACAGTAGAAAATCTATAGCATATGAAAGTCAGGACCTGAGGTGACTTGAGTTGGAGGTTTAAGACAAGGAAGAGAGAGGATAAATGTGTATTAACAGTATGATTTTAAGATATACTCTTGCTTGTTTTTAATGCTATAAATTCAAATTTTAACTCTTTAAATTTGGGAAAAAATAGTTCTTGCAACTGTCATTTTATTAGGAGAGGCGGCTCTAAAATATATAACTAAGAGTAGGTATTGTATCATGTAAAGGCTGTCATAAAGGAATGAACTATCCGGTGAAGAGTTTAAGGCCGAGTTGCTGGAGTGCATCTGCCACCTTATGGAAGTGGGCAAATGGCTAACTGTGAATTTGAACGAAACTGAAGTAGAACTCAGGAATCCAGTATTGTCTTTAAAAACAATTTTATATATATATATATTTCAGAGAGAAAGGGAGAGGGAGAAAGAGATAGAAACATCAACGATGAGAGAAAATCATTGATCAGCTGCCTCATGAATGCCCCTTACTGGGGATTGAGCCTGCAACCTGGGCATGCCCTGACTTGAATCAAACCATGATCTTGGTTCATGGGTCGATGCTCAACCACTGAGCCACACCTTCCGCTTGTCTTTTTTTATTACATTGTCTTTCAGTGATCAGAACCCAAAGTTAAATGTATAATTTAATTGGCAATCAAGGCAGCTGAGATAGAAGATAGGAGCTGGCTTTTAGAATATTTATTAATCAGGAGCCAGGGCTGAAGCCATAGTGTCCCTGAGAAACTCTCAGAAACAGGAGATAGTAGTGGAGAAAGTACAGGCCTTAGAGTCTGATATGATCTAGGTTTATATACTGGCCCTGATACGTATAGTTTAGTGATTTTGGGAAAATGATCTCACTTCTTTCAACTATAGCTTCCATATCCACGTAATTAGAATAATTCTACTTACTTTGTGCTGTTGTTGTCATGATAAAGCATATGCAAAGCATAGACCCTCAATAAATGGGATTTTATGTTCTTGGGTTATTCTTTGGGGCTCATGGAAATGTAATTCTAATCTATACACCCCCAGTAGTGGTTAAGGACAGGTAAAACATAACCCTCTTGGCTACACCCTGGCATTGTTGCTACAGAAAGCAGTTAGGAGCTGCACCTAAATGAGGTCCTTACCTTTTCACAGTGAGATTAGACATAACCACATGTGTTAGTATCACTGAGTCTTGGTCTTCAAAAAAGACAAGGAAAACTCTGTGTACTTTTTACCTAAAATAGCTTAGATTCTTGGATATGTTGGAATAATTTAATAGTATATAATATTATTTATAATTCAACGACATTTAATAGCAAATATTTCACTTAAGATAATGTTATGTAATTGTATTCTTATTTAAGATCATTTATTTATTGATTAAACAAATATTTATTAAATTCATGCAGAAAACATGATACTGTAGCATTTATTTTTTTCTAAAGGATCCATTAAGAGCTTTTTATTTTTTTATTTTATTTTGTTATCCATCACTATTTATCTCCTCTATACCCTCTTTCACTAATACTATAGCTTTTAATCACTAATAGCTTTTAATGAAGCAAGGATTTAGACATGCAGATTTAGTAAAGCAGGTGATTCCAAGCAGAAAAACAGCCTGAGCAAAGGATTTCAGAAAACTGGCTGCTGTCTATAAGGAGGTAAAATGTTGCCTATCTTTGGTAGAATAGATACCTCTTTGAGCAGTAATCCACTTTGCCTTATTAGTAAAATTGGAGACTATTTCTATTTTGAAAATAATCTCAGCTATAGAAGTTAAAAACCTGGCAATTAGGTAGGAATTCATTGAAGATGCAAAATAATAGATGCAAAACCTCCACAAAACCACAAAACAATAAAAATCATTGCCACTTTGGGGACATGAGTTTTACATTATGATTGTTTGCCTTTCCGTACATGACTGCCTTCAGCCTTTCTCTTATTAAATTATTCATGTATTAATTCAACAAATGTTTACTGAATATCTATAATACGCATGCATTTTTCTAGTTGCTAAGGTGGCAGGCTGAACAAGACAGGCAATGTAGACAAATGGCTCTCACGGACTTTATTTCCTGGTGGATGAATAAGAGATAAACAGAACAAGGTGGTTAAAGTCCTGGAATGCTCCAGACTGAAGAAAGAGAAGGTTCAATGACCTAGAAGTGAAAGAGATACTAGTATGTACAATAGATTAAACATTTAGTTTGATTAGAATGAAAATAGAGAGACTTGGCACGTGAATATCTATGATGAAGCCGCAGAATGATGCAGAGATCAAAAACTGGCAGAGGGTGATTATGATGCTTTATCCCAGTGACAGTGGGAAACCTCTGATGTTTTTTAAACAAATAAATACGTTGAATAAATTTTGTATTATAAAAAGATCACTCTGACTCCAAGTCAAGAATGAACTGGAATGGGCAAGAGGCAGGGAGATAAGTTAGGAGGCTAATGCAGATGGGTGATTGTAGAGACTGGATTGCAGTATGACAGTGGAACAGGAAGAAGTAGATGAGTGAGATAGATTAGGTGATAAGATCGTGTGTATGCGTCTGGGAGGGAGGGAAGAAAGAAATAGATGTGAGGGATGACCTCTCTGTTTTTGTGTTCAGCAAATGGGAGAATGTTGTTCTTTATTGAAGAGACAGTTCTGAAAAAGGAATATATTTGGGGGAGGACAAGATAAGTTTGACTTGGAACGTATTGTATTTGAGATGCCTTTGAAATACCCATGCAAAGTTGTCAAGGTCGTGAGTACACAGTCTAGAGCACAGGTGAGTGTGCCAGTCAGATCTGGGAGGCTTCAGCATGTAGATGGTAATAGAAACTATGGGTGTTGGTAAAAAGTATCCCTGCCCTGTTCTCCAATGATCTTTTTTTTTAACTTCTCTTTATGTCTAGTAGTTATTTTAAGGTATTTCACACATCTATATTCCGTAAGAGATGCTTTTAGTCTTTAAATTTCTTTAGAGAACTTCTGTTTCTTCCAAGCTTTTGGTGTAAACTATGATGCATGCACCATAAACATTTTTGATAGAGAAGTCAGGAAGCATTATTCTGGGGACTGGTAAGGACCCACTTTTCTCTCTAACAGGTATATCATTCCATATTTGAGCCAATAGATTTCTTAGGAATTACAGGAATTTTGAAGGATTTTTCTTCTACCATAATGTATATCCTGGCAAAATAAATATGCATTCACTTATTGGATTAGGCAGCCAGGAATGTGGAGCTCTGGGAAATCCCTGAAGAAATGAGCTCTGCAGTGTATAGACCCATGTGAATCATTTTCAGGCACAAATTGATTGAGCTTGTCCCCAAAGTGGCAATAGTTTTATGGAGCAAACATCTGTGGCCTTGGTGAACCTCAAGAAAATAGATTTACAGTTGATAGTTTTTGAATTAATACTGGGGAAAAAATGTTACTAGGGAACAACTGTAGTTTCTCTCTCTCTCTCTCTCTCTTTCTCTCTCTCTCTCTCTCTCTCACACACACACACACACACACATTTCTGCAGAATTCTATTCAGCAGGGAACATGAGTTTTATATTATGGTTGTTTGCCTTTCCGTACATGACTGCCTTCAGCCTTTCTCTTGCTAAGCTGCAGTGCTGGTCTACTCTGATGTTTCCTCAGTGCAGCTGGAGGCATGTCTTTTGGCAAGGTTCTGTGTTTATTATAATCTCTGTGATGTGCAAAAGTAAATTTCTTCTTTAACTTTCTTTTTAAATACTTAGAATTATGAATGTGGTTTTAATTAAAGATTTCAAATTGAAACATTTCCTTTTTCTTAGGACAGTTTTAGGTTAAAATATTTTAGGGTTTTGAGAAATACCAGATCCCCAACTCACAAAGTGCAAAAAAAGAAATCATCAGTCACCCTTTTAAGCTGCTATCTATGGTGTGGCTAAAGTTGTAGGGCATGGATTTGGGTCACAGTCACAACCAAACAACCCTTTTTTGCTCCTTTAAATGACTACCACCTATTTGCAGTTTGGAAAATCTCCCCAAAATAGTATGGTGGCTGTTTTTCCTTTATGTAAACTCATGCCTGTTATGCTTAAGTCTTACTCCAGGTCTTGCTTTCAGATTAGATACTGGCTTTTCCTCTTAATAGACTTAAGACTTTGACAAATCAATTAGCCTTTGTGAACCTTGGGAACTTCATATGTGTAACTCAGATGTTCTGCTCTTGTCGGGAACAAAATGAATATTCAAAAGTAAATGAATCTATATGCTCTGCTTCATTTTGATTATTAAATACTGTATGTATAAATATGCTTGTAATTACATGGAAATAATGCTGCAGAACTATGACAGAGCCTGAGTAATGATTGTTGCCTCGAGAGGTTGGCCAGATGGAAGAGAGAAACATTTCCCACTATATAGCCTTTTGTATCATCGAATTTTTTCCCATGTTCAAGTATTACTTTTTAAAAACCAGCAAAGCAAAAATCAATATGATTACAAACCGCTATCTTGTAAATTATGAGAAATATTTTCTATTCTTAGAGTTTGTCTTTTCAGATATTCCTAAGTTGCCTTACCAGTCTAAGGGTCAGTCTTGACTGTCAGTAGAAAGTCTGCCATTCCAGCAAAGGATTTGTACCCCACTGCTGTGGCTGCTCTCTCTACCCCATAGTGTTGCTCCTTTATTTGAGGACAGCTTGCAGGACCCATTTATTCCTACCCAGAAGCAAGCTTTCTTTGCTTCCAGATTTGACCCTCTACCCTTCTCTCCCCAAAGACTCATGGCCTCAGCACAGGCTGCAAACAGCTGCTCAGGAAGAACACAGAAAGAATGATAAACTCATAGAATTGTCAGGGTTTTCAGGAGGTCTACTCTTGTGGAAGCTGTCAGCTCTGTTTTTATGGGTAGGAGTTCCATAGCTTCTCTGAGTAGATCTGGTCCAGTTGAGTCCTTCCATCCTATGTTGTCAGTGAAACATTTTTATCAATTACTTGAATAAAGATAGAGAGTACCTATATGACATGAAAGTGATAAAATCAGGTCCCCCAAATATCTGAATAGGCTGCAACTACATTTAATTAACAAGATGGACTTAATTATACATATAGCTAAGTGATCTATCACTTAATGGGAAACGATGTTTAAGCATCAGTCTGTATGAAAGAGAACTATGATTTTAGGTGAGTGATGGGTTACCAAAAACTTGAATGTGTAGGTCATCTATATATAAAAACGCCTAATATGCAAAGTATCCCCTCGAGAGTTCGACCAACCGGGAGTGCAATTGCTCGCTATGACATGCTCTGACCACCAGGGGCGTCATGGAATGAAGGAAGGCTCTGGCTGGCAGCCGGCAGCTGGGGAAAGGAAGCCACAGCCAGAAGAAGCTGCAGCCTCTAGTGACCCTACCTGTGCACAAATTTCGTGCACTGGGTCTCTAGTTTTAATATAAGAAAAATACCTAGAACGAGAAGTACTGCTTCCTGTATCAATGCCTTATTTTTGAGAAGAATAGTAACAAACTGCATTTATAGGAGAGTAACAAAAATATAGAAAAACCTGAGTTATTGTGATGATATTTAATTATGATAGCTAGAATTTGTTTACCAGTTGCTATGTACCAAACATTCTGTTAAGAGCTTGTATTAGTTTTTGCTGTATAACTGTAGTAGATTAGATTATCATTTAGTTAAATATTCACTCCTCCCTCTCCCCAAACCCATTAGAAGAGTAAACTTTCCACCCCATTAATGCTGAGCACGGCTGTGTGATTGTTTTGGACTCAAGGTCCATAGAGTTTATTTCCCCTCCTATTGACTTTGGAGTTGGGTACATTATTTTCTTTGACCAATGGTAAGCTAGTTGATATGACAGGCAAAAGCACTGCTTTTATTCTTTTAGGATTTTTAGTCGGCTTTGCCCTCTTACACTTTCTTTTCACCATAAAATGAACAGGTCTTGGATAGCTTCTGGTCTGGGAAGGACAGGACATGTTTGGAGCAGACCCAGACCCAATATGTAGCTTTTGGAGTGAATCACAGCCAAGACCAGTATAAATCAGCTGAACTCCAGTCAACCTGGGAAGAGAACTAGAAATAAATGCTTATTGTTGTACACTGAGTTTGGGGGTAGTTATGCAGCATTATTGTGACAATAGTTGACTAGTGGTATAACAGACAATCTTAAAGTTTCAGTGACTTGCAACAGAAAATGTTTTTTTTCCTCAAAAGTTTGTGAATCATATGTAGCTCTGCCAGACTTGGTTATGATAGGCTAAGCTTGGATTCAGAATGCAGGTTGGGTTTATGTCTTCTTTGTGTGTTTTCTTATTTTCCTTGAACTGGTGAATTCCTGAGGGCATATTCTTATGGAAGATCATCATAGCATAAGAGAGCAAGCAAACCATGCAAGCATGTTTCAAGTTTCTGATTATATCACTTCTGGTAACATTATATTGGCTAAAGCAAGTCATTTGTCTAAACTCAGCATCTCTGGGATAGAGAAGTATGCTCCACCCATAGTGACTTTGCATACATGGCAAAAAGCATGAATGCATATACTTCTAATACAGGGAGAATATGAAAGGTTGGGAATAGTAATCACCCAATCTACCCAGTGCTTTGCACAACATTTATTTTATTCTTTGAAACAATACTATGGGATAAATACCATTACTATTTTTTCTTTTATTTTTTTAAATATATTTTATTGATTTTTTACAGAGAGGAAGGGAGAGAGATAGTCAGAAACATCGATGAGAGAGAAACATCGATCAGCTGCCTCCTGCACATCTCCTACTGGGGATGTGCCCGCAACCCAGGCACATGCCCTTGACCGGAATTGAATCCGCAAGCCGATGCTCTATCTACTGAGCCAAACCGGTTTCGGCACTATTTTTCTTTTATAAATGGGGGAAACCGGGATACAGAGAGGATAATCAATATCCAAATATAACATAGTCAGCAGGTTGTAGTTATGAGATTAAACCTTCAGAGTATGATGCCATTTACCACTATGATTTCCTTCTCCAAGGCATGTGATATGAGCGATGTCTAAAGGAAGCAGAGCTGCTTTGCTTGAAGAGGAGAAGCCATATGTTCACCATCCTCTTAGCTCTGAAGGGAGAGATAAGATACATTTTATGTGTTGTCAAAATGTAGTATCCTTGGTAGGGGTAGTGGATAGAGAGATCAAAGGAATGTAAGTTTGGATAAAATTAAAGAAAATCCTTTTAACAGTCAAAAGTTCTCAAAGATGGAATGCATCCAAACAGATACCTAAGTGACCACTGGGCATGGATGTTATAGAGAAGAGTCCAATATAATATATAGAATCAGTTTAGCTTGAAAGAAGATTGAAACTTTAAAAGTCCTTCCAGCCAAAAAAGTCAACAATTATGTGAAAATGTAAATTGTTCTGAAAGTGGATATTCATTCTCAGTTAATAAAAACATTACCAGCAGTAATAAATCAGAGTTTTCCAATGTTTAAAATGACTAGAAATTTTAACGCTAGCTAATAATTAAGAATCTTTTTTTTAAAAAATATATTTTATTGATTTTTCACAGAGAGGAAGGGAGAGAGATAGAGAGTTAGAAACATCGATGAGAGAGGTACATCGATCAGCTGCCTCCTGCACATCTCCTACTGGGGGTGTGCCCGCAACCCAGGTACATGCCCTTGACCGGAATCGAACCTGGGACCCTTCAGTCCGCAGGCCGACGCTCTATCCACTGAGCCAAACCGGTCTCGGCAATAATTAAGAATCTTATGTCATGCTCTGAGTCGGCTGTGCCCCATTCTATAGTATTCCAGACGTGTGCAATAGATAACTTGGACATGGGTTATTTATGGCAGTGATGTCTAAAGACAATTCATTGAACTTCACTGTATTAAAATCACTAATGTACATCCTTGTCCTGCTCTGGAGTTTAGTTTTCCTTCCATGTAAAATGGGTGGTTTTAGGTTGGATACTCTCTAAAGATTTTCAACTTGGCTCTGATAGTCTGTGATTCTATATATTAAATATGAAGGATGTAGAGATTTATTTTTTGATTATTTTAAAAATAAAAGTAATTTTGTGCATTCAAAATGCACACTACTGTTCTTTTTCTAAAAACCATCTATAGCTAGGCATCTAGGAGAGCATCAAGTGTGCAGAACAGGTGTGCTTGTGTGTCTTTCTAGGTAATACATAGGAATCTGCCTGTCTCTTTTCTCTTTCTCTGCTCATTTATCTTCTCCATTGGATTTGTGACAAACTTTTAAGTTTAAAGTTTAAAATTAAAAAAAAAACTCATAATGAAAGTAGCATTCATAGTTTCTACTACCTGCTTCAAGTTCTAAAGAATACTTTTTAATTAGAAAACATGCTAAAATATGTGTTTGATAGCAAATTGCAATTTCTCATAGAATTTTTTCTTGTCCAGCAGAATGTTTTGTGAAATGATAAACTGAAATTTGTTGACAGGGTCACATGCTAAAGTCCTCCTGCATTAATGCCACTTAACCTTTCCACCATCACAATCTCTTACATAATACAGGCTATCAGCTGAAAGTCAGAGAACGTCACAAGACAAAAAAAAAATTGCTGGGTGGTAACAAAAGCTCCCTACTACACTTTATATTTTCCAGGAGAGAGTCAAAAGACTATCTAGTATAATGATATTTGAACCTTCTGTTTCTGCTGAATGTGTCGGTTATAGTAGAAATACCACTTTCTTTGAGCAGTGCTTAAGTAGCACTGCTTTCTTTGCTGTGCTTAAGTAGCATGGTCCATCACAAAACTGTATTTTTTATAACAAATTATGAGAGGGATAGCTTCTTGAAGTCTTTATGTATTAAAATCACATAATTAATGGTATACATTCTCATAGAAGTAAATGTGAAGCCTTGTAATTATAGAAAGGTTTTGAATTTAATAATGACTTTGTTTTCCTAACTTTATCATAACATAATGGAAGTAACTCAGGAGAAACTGCACTTTCCTAAATTAGCAGCATGACATACTGTGGTGGCTGTCTAGCATTCTTCATGGCATTTTATCAGATCTAATTTTCCTGAGTATAGTTATAAACACAAGTTTTACTATTGAATAGTGTTGGGACAGCACTGTTATAAGTAGAAATTATTTTAAATGGAAATATGGCTACTGTTAAAATAAGTGCACAATAGTTACCAAAATATTGTGTCAAATTTTAATATACATACATGAACAGTATAGTTTTCACCTTACTGCTGTCAATTTCTGGTCAATCTGTTTATCAGCTCAAATGGCACCATTAATAAGCAAATATAAACTGTTTATAATTCACTTGGCCTGCCTGGTGTGAAATTGTGTTTTCTGACCTTTTTTTCCAAATTTTGCACATAAAGTGGAGATTTATTTCTTATCTTTTATTTTTAGATTACAGTGACATACAATATTATTCAGGTGTACAACCCCATGATTAGATAATTATGTAACTTACAAAGTGATCACCCGGATAAATCGAGTACCCATCTGACACCATATGTAGTTATTATAATATTAAAATATTACAATATTATTGAATATATTCCAATTACAGTGACTATTCTGTAATTGCCAATTTGTACTTCTAAATCATTTTACCTTTTTTGCCCCCGCCTCCCAACCTTTCTCCCATCTGGCAACCTTCAAAATGTTCTCTGTATTTATGAGTCTGTTTTTGTTCTGCTTGTTCATTTATTTTATTTTTTAATATTTCACATGTAAGTGAAATTATGTGGCATTTTTCTTTCTCTGTCTGACTTATTTCACTTAGCATAATACCCTCTGGGTCCATCCATGTTGTCGCAGATGGCAAGATTTCATCCCTTTTTATGGCTAAGTCATATTCCATTGTACAGTATATATGCACCACTTCTTTTTCATCCATTCATCTATTGATGGACTCTTAGGTTACTTCTAAATCTTGGCTACTGTAAATAATGCTGCAGTAAACATATGGAAGTATATGTCTTTTCAATTTAGTGTTTTGGGTTTCTTCAAATAAATAGCCAGAAGTGGAGTTGCTGGGTCCTTCTTTGTCTCTTGTTATAGCCTTTATTTTAAAGTCTATTTTGTCTGGTACAAGTATTGCTACCATAGCTTTTTTTGTTGTTTCCATTTTTATGGATATACTTTCCCTCCCTTTACTTTCAGTCTGTGTGTTTCTTTTGATCTGCAGTGAATCTCTTATAGACAGCATATGTAAAGGTCTTGTTTTGTTATCTATTCAGGCACAGTATATCTTTTATAAAAATAATTTGGTTTTAATCCTCACCCAAGGATATGTTTTTATTTATTTTAGAGGAAGAGAGAGGAAGAGAGAGAGAGAGAGAGAGAGAGAGAGAGAGAGAGAGAGAGAGAGAGAGAGAGAGAGAGAGAGAGAGAGAGAGAGAGAGAGAGAGAGAGAGAGAGAGAGAGAGAGAGAGAGAGAGAGAGAGAGAGAGAAAGAAACATCAATGTGAGAGAGAAACATTGATCAGTTGTCTCCTATACATGCCCTGACTGAGGATTGAACTCGTAAACTTTTGGTGTACGGGATGACACACCAACCAACTGAGCCACCTGGCCTGGGCAATCTCTGTATGTTTTTTGATTGGAGCATTTAATCCATTTGAATTTAAAGTAATTATTGATAGATATGCATTTCTTACCATTTTATTATTCATATTTTAGATCTTTTTCTTTTCTTTTTTTTAAGTGCCTTTAATATTTATTGTAGTACTGGTTTGGTGGTGATGAACTTCTTTAGCTTTTTCTTGTTTGGGAAGCTTTATATATGCCCTTCAAATCTAAATGATAACTTTAGTGGGTTGAATAATCTTGGTTGTGTTTCCTTACTTTTTATCACTTTGAGTAGTTCTTACCACTCCCTTTTAGCCGGCAAAGTTTCTGTTGAGAAATCAGCTGACAGTCTTATGGAAGCTCCCTGTAGGTACACTAAAAACTACAATGTATTGCTGAGAGAAATTAAGAAAGACCTAAATAAATGGAGAGATATTTATTGAGTCAGAAGACTCAATACTGTTAAACTATCAGTGCTACACAAAATAATCTATATACTCAGCCCTACCCCAATCAAAATCCCAACTAGCGTTGTGTAGAAATGGACAAGTTGCTACGACATATAACTGATATTTTGCTGCCTATGGATTCTTCTAAGATTTTTATGGTTTTCCCATCTTACCGTTAAGTCCTTTATTCATTTTGAGTTTATTTTTGTGTATGGTATAATTTGGTGGTCTATTTTAATTTTTTACATGCTTCTGTCCAATTTTCTCAATACCATTTATTGAATAGACTATCTTGACTCCATTGTATGCTCTTGCCTTCTTTGTCAAATATTAATTGAGCATAATGGCTTGGGTCTATTTCTGAGTTCTCTGTTCTGTTCCATTGGTCTATATGTCTGTTCTTGTGCCAGTACCAGGCAGTTTTGAGAACAGTGGCTTTGTAATATAGCTTGATATCTGGTATTGTGTATTGTGATCCCTCCAACTTTGTTCTTTTTTCTCAAGATTGCTGTGGCTATTCGGGGTCTTTTTTTTTATACTATATGAATTTTTGGAGAGTTTTTTTTGGGTCTGTGAATATGTCATTGTTATCTTAATGGGGATTGCATTGAATCTATAGATTGCTTTGGGTAGTATGAACATTTTTTCTTTATTGATTAAGGTATTACATATGTGTTCTTATCCCCCATTGCCCCCCCATCACCCCTACTCATGCCCTCACCCCCCTGGTGTCTGTGTCAATTGGTTAGGCTTATATGCATGCATACAAGTCCTTTGGTTGATCTCTCCCCCTTACCCAACCCTCCCCTACCTTTCCTCTGAGGTTTGACGGTCTGATGGATACT
>NW_006285779.1:5495928-5497592 GCF_000327345.1 Myotis davidii
ATGGAAGCCATGCTGGCAGATGTGAGGTCATACCTCATAGCAGTTTCAATTTAAATCTCTCTGATGACATTGATCACTTTTTTAGGTGTCTATTGGATATTTGTATGTCTTTTTTGGAGAAGTGTCTATTCAGGTATTTTGCCCGTTTTTTTTAATTGTGTTGTCTTCCTGGTGTTGAGTTATATAATTTCTTTATATATTTTGGAAATTAACTCCTTATCAGACATCCTATTGGTGAATATTTTCTCCCATACAGTGGATTCTCTTTTCACTTTGTTGATGGGTTCTTTTGCTGTGCAGAAGCTTTTTATTTTGATGTAGTCCCATTTGTTTATTTTCTCCTTAGTTTCCATTGCCCTAGGAGCTGTATCGGTGAAGATATTGCTTCAGTATATGTCTTATATTTTGCTGCCTGTGGATTCCTCTAATATTTTTATGGTTTTCCGTCTTACATTTAAGTCCTTTATTCATTTTGAGTTTATTTTTGTGTATGGTGTAAGTTGGTGGTCTAGTTTCATTTTTTTCCATGTATCTGTCCAGTTTTCCCAACACCATTTATTGAAGAGAAACTTGTCATTATTCACAGAAGACATGATACTGTACATAGAAAACCCTAAAGACTCTATCAAAAAATTATTAGACTTAATAAATGAATTCTACAATGTAACGCGGTACAAAATTAATAATCCCATTTACCATCACACCAAAAACAAAAACAAAAACAGATACCTAGGAATAAACTTAATTAAAGAGGTAAAAGACCTGTACTTGGAAAACTACAGGTCATTGAATAAAGAGATAGAGGAAGACAAACTGTGTTCATGGATTGATAGAATCAATATCATTAAAATGTCTATCTATCTATACTAATAAAAGGGTAATATGCTCATTAGATCAGGTTGACCGGCCATCTTCCGGACATCTGACTTCCTTCTGGACAAAGCCATGGTGGTGGGGGCCTAGGAAGAGGCAGTTAGGGGTGATTAGGCCAGCAAGGGGGGCAGGGGGGCAGTTGGCGGTGAGATCAGGCTGGCAGGGCGTTAGGGGCATTCAGGCCGGCAGGGGAGGGCAGTTGGGGGCGAGATCAGGCTGGCAGGGGAGAGCAGTTAGGGGCGAGATCAGGGCGGCAGGGGAGGGCAATTAGAGGCGATCAGGTAGGCAGGCAGAGAGGTTAGGTATGATAAAACATGCAGGCAGAGGGGTTAGGGGAAATCAGGCAGGCAGGCCGAGGCAGTTAGGGGTGATCAGGCAGGCAGGCAGTTGAGCGGTTAGGAGCTAGCAGTGCCAGATTGCGAGAGGGATGTCCGACTACTGGATCAGGCCTAAACTGGCAGTCGGACATCCTCCAAGGGGTTTTCGATTGGAGAGGGTGCAGGCTGGGCTGAGGGGAACCAGCCCCCCCGCCTCCGCCCGCACAATTTTTGTGCACTGGGCCACAAGTATATATATATATATATTTTAATGTATTTTTTAATTTTTATTGTTGAGATTATTACAGGTGTCTCTCTTTTTTCACCACATAGCTCCCACCACCCAGTTCCCACCCTACCCCAGGCCCTTGCCATCCCATAGGTACTACATACATTTATATAAGATCTTTGTCTAATCTCTTCCTGCACCCCCACATCCCCTCCCTCTGAGAATTGTCTGTTCCATTTCCATGC
>NW_006285779.1:5497626-5497923 GCF_000327345.1 Myotis davidii
ACCAGTTTATTCTGTTCATCAGATTTTTTATTCACTTGATTTTTAGATTCACTTGTTGATATATATGTATTTGTTGTCACTTTGTTGTTCATAATTTTATCTTTACCTTTTTCTTCTTCTTCCTCTTCTTAAAGAATACCCTTCAGCATTTCATATAATACTGGTTTGGTGGTGATGAACTCCTTTAGCTTTTTCTTGTCTGTGAAGCTCTTTATCTGACCTTCTCTTCTATATGATAGCTTTGCTGGATAAAGTAATCTTGGTTGTAGGTTCTTGCTATTCATCACTTTGAATATT
>NW_006285779.1:5498948-5499657 GCF_000327345.1 Myotis davidii
GACTTGATTCTTGCGCTCCTCTGGTCTGCTGTTGGGAGTCTGTATAATATTCTTTATTTCAGTCAGTGTATGCTTAATTTCTAGTTGGTCCTTTATCACAACATTGAGGGTCTCACTAGATTTCTTGAGGATCTCACTACATTTATCGGCGGTCTCACCAGTCTTTTCGAGGGCCTTACTAAATTTATCGGCGGCTTCTAGATAGTTCTTGAAACACCCTAAAAGTGTGGTTTTGAACTCTATATCCAGAAGTTTGCTTTCCTCCATTTCTGTCATTTGTATCCTCTTTCTTTGTCTCTGCATCTGAGGTGGACACTCTTGGTG
Source organism: Myotis davidii (assembly GCF_000327345.1). Taxonomy (NCBI): domain Eukaryota; kingdom Metazoa; phylum Chordata; class Mammalia; order Chiroptera; family Vespertilionidae; genus Myotis; species Myotis davidii. The sequence continues at coordinate 5,499,273 of NW_006285779.1, forward strand.
CACCCCCTTGTGGTCTTTGTGCAAGTCTTGTTGTAGTTAAGCCTTGATTGTTGTAGGTAACACTGAGGGGGATTTGACCTCTAGGCCAATTGGCTGTGAGAATCAGCTGTGTCTGCAGTGGGAGAACTTCTGTCCTGATCTCTAGGGAGGTGCTAATCTAGTCTCTGCCTAAGGCTATCCAGCAAATGCCTCCATGCAAGACTTGGGCAGGGCGAGTCCCAGGAGATCAACAGAGTGGGCGGAGCGAGCAGTTATGGCTGCTCTCAGTTCCGTCCCCAGGGACTCTGCCTCACAGAGTCCCAGCAACTGCTGCAAACCTCGGAGAGAAAGCTGCCCTCAGTCCCACTTCTCCCGTTTGAGTCTGAGTCCCTAGCGACTCGCCCCG
>NW_006285779.1:5499856-5504079 GCF_000327345.1 Myotis davidii
CATTGACTTGATTCTTGGGATCCTCTAGTCTACTGTTGAATCTCTGTATATTATTCTTTATTTCAGTCAGTGTATGCTTAATTTCTGACTGGTCCTTTCCCATTATTTTGGCATTCTCACTAAGATCCTTAAAGGTCTCACTAAGTTCCCCGGAGGTTCCTAGAAGATTCTTGAGTAACCTTATAACTGTGGTTTTGAACTCTATATCCAGTAGTTTGCTTTCTTATATTTCTTTCATTTGTTACATGTTTCTTTGTCTCCTCATGTTGGCTGCTTCCCTATGTTTGTTTCTATGTATTGGGTAGCTGCTGTGTCTCCTTGAGTTGATAAAGCAGCCTTGTGTAGTAGGTTTCTTATAGGGCTCAATGGCTCAGCCTCCCCAATCACCTGAGATGGACACTCTTGGTGCACCTCTTTCTGGGCTGTGTGCACAGTTTTGTTGTAGTTGAGCCTTGATTGCTGTTGGTGTCACTGGGAGGAATTGACCTCCAGGCCAATTGGCTGGGAGACCAGCTGTGACTACAGTGGGAGAGCTGCTATGCAGGAGACACTCTTATGGGGCAGGACTCGCTTCAGTGGGGCTTTGGTGCTCACTGAGTCTGACCCCTGATTGTGTCACTTACGTATTTGAAGAGTTGTAATCTGGTATGGTCTCACACTGACCAGTGGGTACACTGGCTCTTGGATCTCTAGGGAAGTGCAAAGTCAGCTACTGCCTGGGGCCACCCAGCAGGAGCTACAGAGAGATCTGCAGATTCCTCCTCTTTGTATCGGGTTTGGAAGTGCCCAGATGAGGCCTACCTGTGAAGCAAGGCAGGCTGGTGCTGGTGCCTGGTCTTGGGCCTTTTATTGATAGCTTCAGGGCTACCTGACCCAGCTGTAGCTTGTTTGACAGGTTTTAGGCTGAGAAATAACAGGCCATTCATATGCAGAAGCCACTGCACACAGCTTGGGTGCGGTTATAAATTGGGTGAGGCAGGTCTCGGAATCTCCAGGGAGAAGCAAACAGAAATGTCTGCTAGTCAGCCCTGTACCCAGGAGGTCCCAGCACAGGAACAATGACCACTGCGAGCACCTCTGTCTGGAAGAAAGCTGCCCCCTGTGTTCCTGCCCCGATACCAGACAGTCCAGTTTCTTCCTGTATCTGCCTGGGTCCCCCAGAGCCTCTCCTGGCACTGGAGCTCAGAGCAAGCGGGAACTTGTAAATTCAGTTTGCAGTGCTGGCCATTTAAGAGGAGCAGCTGGGTCTCTAGCAGCCTGTGTGTCAGTCACTCCGCCCCAATCCGTACTTGTTTTTACAGTCTATATTTCTTACTGCCTGTAGGGACTTCTTTCCCCAGCTCTGGGACCTTGGGCTAGGGTTCTGGTGTGGGGTTGGGACCCCTGTTCTTCTGGGCAGCCTCCACAGAGGTGATCTCCCTCCTGATTAAAAAAGCAGCACACGAAAGAGGCGATCTCCCTTCCGGTTAAAAAAGTGGCACACCCAGGTGGTTGACCAGCCTGTTCCGTGCCTCTGCACCTTCTACCAGTTTCAATGCGCTTTCTACTTTACCTTCTTCTAGTTGTAGTACTTCTACTCAGCCAGCTTTCCTGCGGTTCCAGATGATAGTTGTTCTGTATTTTAGTTGTAGTTTTGATGTGGTTGTGGGAGGCAGCAAGTACAGCCATTTACCTATGCTGCCATCTTGGTTCCTCCTCTGAAACCACACATATATTTATGCAGCCTGGTGCCTAAGGTAGTGCCCTCTGACATGGGCTCCCGATCTCGCCATTGCAGAATTCTGGTGCAGAAGATGCTGTAGTTCATGGCTCTCAAACATCAGTGTGCACCAGAACCACCTGGAGGGCTCTTTAAAACAAACCACTGAGCCCTATCTCCAGAGTTTCAGATTCAGGAGGTCTGATGTAGAGCCTGAGAATTTGCTTTTTAACAAGTCCCCTGGTGATGCTGATGCTGCTTACCTGGGAACCCCACTTCGAGATTCTTTCTTTCTTTCTTTTTTTAAATATATTTTATTGATTTTTTACAGAGAGGATGGGAGAGAGATAGAGAGTTAGAAACATCGATGAGAGAGAGACATCGATCAGCTGCCTCCTGCACATCTCCTACTGGGGATGTGCCCACAACCCAGGTACATGCCCTTGACCGGAATCGAACCTGGGACCTTTCAGTCCGCAGGCCGACGCTCTATCCACTGAGCCAAACCGGTTTCGGCGAGATTCTTTCTTGACCTCATATCTATCAAAATATATTCGCCTTAGTCTGGTTGGCTCAGTGGATAGAGCATTGGCCTGCTGACCAAAGGGTCCCAGGTTCAATTCCTGTCAAGGGCACATGCCTAGGTTGCGAGCTTGGTCCAACATGCAGGAGACAGCCAATCAATGATTCCTTCTCATTATATATATACACACATATATATATATAATCTTCACATTATATCAACAGGCAGGTATCAAATGTTGATTGCTTCAAGGACCTGTCTTATTCTAGAAATAGCTAATTCTCTAAGAAGTAATAAAATAATAATGGATGAAAATACATGACTACATTAACATTTATTTCAATATGGTTTCTAAAACCAAATTGTGCTCTGTGTCCTACATGTTCTGTGGTAATGCTCCAGGAGTCATTTGGAGGTAATAGGATACTAGATTCCTCACTTTCCCACTTCTCCACTCTTTACTGCTTCAATCACAAGAATTTTAGCTTCCTCTGTTTTATAAATTGAACTTCTATGTAGGATTTTATTAAATAAAATATTCAGTGAATAAAAAAGATTGCAAGAGCATTTTATTTTTTCCTTTTTTGTTAATCCTCAGCCAAGGATTTTTTCCATTGATTTTTAGAGAAAGTGGAAGGCAGAGGGAGAGACAGAGAGAAACATCAATGCCTCCTGCACACACCATAACCAGGGCCAGGAAACCAACAACCCAGGTATGTGCCCTTGATTGTAATCAAACCCAGGACTCTTCAGTCTATGGGCCAACACTCTATCCACTGAGCCAAACTGGCTGGGGCTGGAAGAACACTTTCTTAATCCCAAAGTGAGATGACTATAAAGAAAAGAGCTTTTTTAAGGTCCATATATGGCTATACTTAAAGTTTGCTTTAGATGATTGTGGGTCAGAGAAGAATATCTTAATTATGATTCACTTTGAATAGCAAATGAAACCAAGCTCCCCACTTTTCATAATAAGAATATATTAATATCTTTACCAGTTGAAGAATTTTCTTCATTAGAATTTATTGTTTCATATCAGAGGCTATCTGCTTTTGCATTCATCCACTCAATTAGAAAGCATTTATGACGCACCTGTTATATACGATATAGTGAATTACATGTTTCCTGACCTCAATAAGCCTAAAGTTTACATTTTCTTCGTATATGTGCCTATGGAGGTGGAGGGGGGTGCATATCAATTAGAATACAGAATAAAATGAACTGAATGCTTTTATAGACATGCAGAACACTTATAAAATAATTAATGTAATTATTTTGAACTTATGGGCTTAGGGAATGTTGGAGTAAGGCTTCATGAAGAAGCTGGCATTTGAATTAAGTCTTAAAAGTTTAAAGGGCTTTCAAAAGTTGAAAAAAGAAATATAGCTTTGTGGTCAGTGGATAATAGCACCATATCTAAGATTGTTCTAGATTGCCAGGGTTTATGTCCTGGATATAGCACCTACTAGAAGTGTTATTTGGAACAAGTTTTTAATTTCTCTTGGTCTCAGTTTTCCCACCTGTAAATGGGCATATTAATAGAAACTGTTTCACTTAGTTGTTGTGAGAATTAAATAGAACAATGAATGTAAAATACTTAAAAATGCTCAATTTGTTAGCTCATAAAGGTTGACTATTTTTATTTTTGTTTTGTTGGGGGAAGGGTATTCCAAATTGACTGGACAGAATAAGCAAAGGTAAAAAAAATTATGACTTTGAAAGCTTTGATATTCACTGCTTCCACAGCTGGAATGCCACTGGAGTAATCAAAAAGTGGTATCATTTCAAATATGGTTGTACTAAAGTGTTAATAGCATTGCCAAGTACATCAGGAAACCAACATGGCGGCATAGGTAAACACCTGAAATTGCTGCCTTGCACAACCACTTCAAAAATACAACTAAAAGACAAAACGGACATCATCCAGAACCACAGGAAGGCTAGCTGAGTGGAAATTCTACAACTAGAAGGAAAGAGAAAAGCACACTGAGACTCAGAGGA
>NW_006285779.1:5505373-5509062 GCF_000327345.1 Myotis davidii
GATAAGAAATACTCAGTGATGAATAGCAAGGATCTACAACCAAGATCTACCCAGCAAAGCTATCATTTAGAATTGAAGTTCAGATACAGAGCTTCACAGACAAGAAAAAGGTAAAGAAGTTCTTCACCACCAAACCAGTATTACATGAAATACTGAAAGGTATTCTTTAAGAAGAGGAAGAAGAAGAAAAAGGTAAAGATAAAAATTATGAACAACAAGTACATATCTATCAACAAGTGAATCTAAAAGTCAAGTAAATAAAAAATCTGATGAACAGAATAAACTGGAGAATATAATAGAATCAGGGGCATAGAAAGGGAGTGGACTGACAATTCTCAGGGGGAAAGGGGTGTGGGGGGGTGTAGGAAGAGACTGGACAAAAATTGTACACCTATGGATGAGGACAGTGGGGGCGGGGGTGGTAAGAGGGAAAAAAAGAGGAACAACTGTAATAATCTGAACAATAAAGATTTAATTAAAAAAACCCCAATATGTAATTATATATGTGTTTTCCGATGGTCTTAGGCGACCCCTGTGAAAGGGATGTTAGACACCCAAAAGGGTCGCGACTTACAGGTTGGCGACCAACAGGTTGAGAATCTCTGCTCTACTGTATATTCTTTTAGCAGCCCCCTCTGCTGGTTGATTTTATTCACAAATAGATTATCATGAACAGATTTCTCAGGAGTTCATTCCCCTTACAAATAATTTGTAATACCAACTCACATTTACTAGTAACATTGAGTTTGGCAGCCTTCCATACAATTCTAAAGAGGTTTTTTCAGCAACTTTCCTTCTCCAACTTTCAGTTTCTGGTACAGACCACTATTTCTTCTCTAAACTTAACTATTCTAGGAAGACTAGGGTTCCAAAAACTGCTGATGGTTGTGGCCTTAAGATCATGGAAATCAACCTACCAAGTACAGGGATGAAATTCTATTTGCCAAATTTGGTCTTCTATTAGATGCCCTAAAGATATTTTAGATATTTAAAGTTGCAAGGAAACAAAGCTTAATAATTATGTATCAGGTTTGTTTGTTTGTTTGTTTGTTTTACAGGCCGCATTCAATAATCATTGTTGTAGCATTGGGCAAATTACTTAAACTTTCCAAGCCTCAGTTAGCTTGTTTGTAAAATAGGAAGAATAACTATTGTGAAGAGTATTAAGGATTAAGAGGATGTATATGATACTTGATAACTACTAATAGCTATGGTTATTATTTGATAGCTATTATTATTTTCATTTAAAATAAATACTGTGTTTTTATTTTTTTAATATTGTGTTTTTATAAACTATGCCTTATTCAAATAGTTTAGTCTCCACAATTTTTTCTATTCACAGTGTTTTATGAAATCATATTATGCTGTGTTTTCTGATTTCTTTGACATCTTAAAACTAGAAGAGATTCTGTTCTCCACAAATGTGAAGTTCCCACTCTGCATTCCCTGTTTCAGATAATGCATAAAAATGTTAAATAAAACTATCCTATGTCAGGTCCCCAGGTAACTTCATTATTAATACATCTTCACTAAAAGTCAAATGCATTTAACTCTTATCTTTGCTTCTGGTCATTAATTTTTTTTTTTTAGTGTAAGACATAAATCCATTGAGATCTATGCTGTAGATTTTTTTTGTCTTTGGAACTTGATTTGTGTGTGTGTGTGTGTGTGTGTGTGTGTGTGTGTATGTTTAGTATTCTGTATTTTAAAACATTCTTTTCTGTTGTAAATATTGTATTTGTATTAATATGCTTTGGGGGATGACTTAAAACTTATGGTGTTCAGTGTTCTTAACCAATCATATATATATGCAAATTGTCCTCTCAGGAGTTCGACCAGGAGACCAAGAGTTCAGTTGCTCGCTATGACATGTGCTAACTACCAGGGGGCAGCACAGAACAAAGGAAGCCCCCCTCCCCCCCCAGAAGCCGGCAGCTGGGGAAGGGAGTTCCCCAGCCAGCAGCCGGAAGGAAGGCCCTGGCCGGAAGCCAGAAGGCCCCGATCGGCCCTGATCGCTGGCCAGGACTAGGGACCCTACCCGTGTGCAAGTTTTGTGCACCGGGCCTCTAGTAAAGAAATATTTTTTGCCCCAAAAGGATCATACTGTTCTACTCCAACTAGCAATTGGAGAGCTGAATTGCCTTTACATTGTAGTGAGCTATTTTCTAGCCTACACAAACATATAAGCATGTTTTATTTTTCTATTACGTATATGTCTGGCTACAAAATATAGATATGCAAATCTCTCTACCTGTGCAAGTAAGGTGGATCATTGAGTCTTGGCCATACTTGGCTTCCTGGAGTAGCAAGGGTTCTCCTGTGGAAATAATACTAAAGTAGTTTCTATTACAATGTTTCTGATTTTTAAGGGGATAATGGATAGCTGCATGTGGGATGACTGTGTGCTTGCTAGCTTGGTTGGGAAAAACAAGGGTCAAGGGGATCATTCTATGTAGTCCTGGTTCAGCCTTAGTCTTAGATAAGTATTGTGTTCCTGGGTCTCAGAGGTGAGGCTTTCTCATCAGTGATTCTACCTCATCCTGGATGATAGAGAATCTGTCTGTTTCCTGCCCTACCCACAGAGATAGTAGGTTTTTTTTCCCCTCATCTCATCCCTCAATTGTAGTTGGTTTTCAACTGTGCCCTGAGAGTGATAGGGTATGCTTTCTTCTAATCCTTTAGCTGTTAGAGCTTTTGTATCTTAGAGAAAATAGGGAAGAAGGACCTGGACAGGCTTTGTGAAGAGTGATTGTTATTCCCCTCATCCCCCCTTCACTTCTTCCAGGCCTGAACCACCAAGTAGAATGCTCCTTAGTCTCCCTCCCCACCCTCCCTGCCACCGCGCCCAATCATTTTAATGCATGCCCAATGAGATACAGAAAGAAGAGCCTGCAAGAGGATGCAGAACTCCCTTTGTATTTTTGTATCTCAGAATCCCAAGAGTTCTATGCTTTTCTGCTAGCCCACACTCTTCATTTTGCAATTTGTTGAACATTTTAGTTGAGTGTTTCTTACCAGCTTATATATTATCTGCCATCTCCTACTCCAGTGCTCTGCCTAAGGTAAGCAAGTGCAGGCATCCTGTCTCTCCTTGAAAGTGCTTGTCTTTCCTTAGAATTCAGGCTAGTTTGTTGCCCTGAGATTTTTTTAAATTGTCTCTGATAGCTTTAAGAAATAATTTTGTAGATTATCTGTTATTGTTTTTCTTATCACTAGGGTAGAGTGAAACTTCCTGCATTATAAGAAGACATCAAAAGTCCAGTGAGTTGACACCAGAATTTTTAATGATAAATAAATTAATTTCTTCTATTTGCCTTTATTGGATATAATAGGTGAATGTTATCTACTAGAGGCCCGCTGCACGAATTTGTGCACAGGTGGGGTCCCTGTGGGTGGCCTGCAGGGATTGGGCCAAAACCTGTAGTCCAATGCCACCTTCACCTCTTACCTGCCGCTCCTGCTCATCCCGGCCCCATTGTGCCCAATCAGTCCCGATCAAGAGGCTTTTGCTGCTGCAGCTGCGCTCGCCAGCCATGAGCCCTGTGTCTGGCACCTTCCCAAGGGGAGTGGCCTACACGATTGGGCTGAAACCAGCTCTCCAACATCCCCCGAGGGGTCCTGGATTGCGAGAGGGCCCAGGCCACGCTGAGGGACCCCACTGGTGCACAATCGGGCCAGGGAGGGATCCC
>NW_006285779.1:5510318-5514649 GCF_000327345.1 Myotis davidii
GCTTCTTCCTGCTTTCCCTTTCGCCTCCCTGCATTGTGCCTACATATGCAAATTAACCGCCATCTTTGTAGCAGTTAACTGCCATCTGAGTTGGCAGTTAATTTGCATATAGCCCTGATTAGCCAATGAAAAGGGTAGTGTCGTATGCCAATTACCATTTTTCTCTTTTATTAGTGTAGATAAGGAACTTCAGTGGTTTAGAATAGAAGCTTGGTTTTCTTGCCCCTCACTAGTAGTGTCTCCCCCTCTTTAGTGCCCTGAATTCTGGTTTTCATATGTTCCCCGGTATACTCCTTACATGTTGTGTGTCCTTCCCTCTTTTGCCTACTGGGATTTTATATCCTTAAGGCCTAGTTATATCTATCATTCATATTTGTCTTTCCACACACTTCCCCCTAGCATACTGACTGTGTGTAGCAGTAGGTTCATACATGTTTGCTAAACTCCAATTAAAAAATGTTATTTAAGCCTTTTGGCCAGAACTTCCATCTTCCAGTAGTTTGTCAAAATGACTAACTCAAAAGGAAAGAGGAGAGGCACTCACAATATGTTTTCTAGGCCTTTTTGAAAACATGGAGTTGTTCCTTTGGCCACATACATGCAAATCTACAAGAAAGGTGATATTTTGGACATCGAGGGAATGTGCACTGTTCAAAAAGGAATGCCCAAAATGTTACCAGGACAAAACTGGAAGAGTCTACAATATCACCCAGCATGCAGTTGGCATTATTGTGAACAAGCACCAGAGGGCTCAAGTGTGTGTCAGACCCATCTTGCTCAGTCCTAATCAGCAGCAATCTATCCTACCGTGTACGTATTGAGCATATTAAGCACTCTAAAAGCCAAGATAGCTTCCTGAAACTTGTGAAGGAAAATGATCAGAAAAAGAAGGAAGCCAAAAAGAAAGTAACCTGGGTTCAACTGAAGTGTCAGCCTGCTCCACCCAGAGAAACACACTTTGTGAGAACCAATGGAAAGGAGCCTGAGCTGCTGGAACCCATTCCCTATGAGTTCATGGCATGAAAAGGGGGAAAAAATAAAAAAGACCTCTGTGCTGATAAAAATGCTTCTCTTAATTGAGTGAAAGTGTGGTGTTCCTTCACCCCAAAGCATAATTAAAGAAAACTTTGGAAGAAAGAGAAGGAGAAGGGAAAAGGGAAAAGGGAGAAGAGAAGGAAGAAGGAAGAAGAGGAGGGAGATGAGGAGCGGGAGGGGAAGGGGGAAGAGGAAGAGGAAGAGGAAGGTTATTTAATCTAGTGACCTCAATTATAGATTATTAGACTACTGGGTCTTTAGAGTCATTTCATTCCCTGAGAGTTGAAATGTCATGCGTTGGCCTTGACAAGCAAAGAAATGCTGACATTAATAGCTAATGATACATCAAAACAAAACAAAAGAAAAGAAAGCAAAACAAAAAAACACATTTCAATCTTCTCTGTGTGAGCCGTACATTTAGCAATTCACAATTGATTTTTTTGTAAGTGAACCTTGAGACAATTCTCTCTCTGCTTGACTACACAGAAAACCATTTCTCATAAAAGAATCATCAACCCATAAAATAGTCATTATGATGCAAAGTATGCATGAAATGTGCAATATAACGAAATCAATCTAGAGGAAATTAAGAGAAAGAGTAGAGGACATCAAGAATCCTTCACTTTTGAATTCTTTTTTTTTTTTTTTTGCTTTTAAGCTCTCAATTCCCAGAGTAAAGGACAAGGGGAAACTTTTCTTGTTATATTATTCCAGTTGGCTTTTCTTAATATAATTTTAAAAAATTATTGAGATACACAAGTCTTGCTTATTGTCTAGATTTTTTTTATTAGCCTACTTAGAATTAGAGAAAAGGCCAGAGAGAAGAAGAGAATACTATTCCCTTTCACTGGTCTAGACCTTTACAGTTTACAAAACAATTTCACATACATTATGGGTGAGATGTTTAGGACCTTTAGTTCCATTTTATACATAAAATAACTGAAGCTCAGAACAGATACATGAGTGGCCCAAAGTCATGCAGTTAGTGAGAAATAGTCAGGTCATCTCTTCTAGCTTAACATTATAAATTGTGTCTTTCTAACTGCTCTGTTTTTGTTAGGATTCATATATATATATATATTTATTCAAGTTCTAAATGTATGAAATAATTGGTGCCAAGGAAGAGATTATTATGGGTAGGTAGGGCTAATGGGGATATAGCACTTTTACTTTTTCTTGGCCATTTCACTCTAAACCATGCCAACTCAGTATACCAAAACATTTTTCCTAATGATATGTATGGAAAGTAGAGGAGATAAAAAGAAGAGATAAGGAGATGAGATTTTAAAAAGAGAGAGAGAGAAAAGGGAATGAGAAACAGATAAGTGCTGGGGTCCTGCCCCAACAGGTCCAGGGGTTCCCAAAGGTGTGGACAGAGTTGGCCAAGAAGGAATGACACAGAGACAGCATTCAGTTGATCAGCATAGCCAGGTTCTTTTTCTATTGTCCTGTTACATCTGTATTTATACCATTTGATCCTATAAGCATGCTTCTATAATCACATCATGGTATGTTTTAGGTAACGTCTTACAGTTCCTTGTTTCTTATCTGACCTTTGCCAAAAATCCTGTCTCTATCTAGTTCTGTTGATTTTAATCTTGTCTAGGTTAATCTCTGTGTTCCATTACAAGGGCTATTCCAAGGTCACTGCTCTACTGATAAGCTACAAGGAAGTGACTGAAGGAGATTCTCCTACCCAGTAAAGGTTATGTCCTCCCAGCCTCGCTGCTTGCCTTCCCTGGGACTGCCCTGTGTCGGTGGGTCTCCAAGGGTATAGGCTTTGGTGCTTTCCCTGGTGGGCAGATCCCTGGGGATGTGGGCCCAACAAGTCCCAAATTTATTGCTAACAGTCTTAGTCCAAGTTCTTCATAAGTAGTACATGGTATTTCTGTAACACTAGGGGGTTTTACTGATTTATTCTCTTCCTTAGTCCTGTTAATCCCTGTTAATATTCCCTGTTTTTCCCTGTTAATCTCCAGGGAAAAATCCTCACCTGGGGAAACAACCTTTCTCAGAGAGGTGGTCCTGGTTAAAACACATAGCGCTAAGAGGGGGAGCAAACATATGCCATATACGCCAGGTCCCTTGAAACATAAGCTGTGTAGATGTTTCTTTCCTTCAGTGACTGTGTCAAGAAGCAAGGGTGGACTGGCTTCCTGCAGATAAAGATAGGAAGCTCTATTTTTCTGTCTACTGTCAATATCAAGGCAATGGCATTGACTGAGAGAACTTGGATTAGAACTCATATCTTGGGGAGCTTTATTTGTTGAAGCACCTTGCTTCTCACCTGAATGTATTATTAGTTTATGGAAAACATAAGCATCTCCTCTTTGTGTGTGTGTGTGCACGCGCGCATGCGCGTTTATGCGAGTTGTTCAAAAGCCCTCTATAAATGCTCAGAACTTTTAGGGGAAGTTTTGCTGTTCCTCCTCATTTAGCTGTGAGAATAAAATGGTTTGGCCTTCTGTAACTTGCTTATTGCATAATAACTTTTCAAAGAAGATTAATGACAAAGATATTTATGAAAATGTCTCTGTGACTTTCATTTGTAACCATTCAGATGTGTGGCTTTTGCCATTTGTATTTAATTTACATTTTAAAACTTTTGTTTTGGAGCTCAGCCAGACTACAGATAGCCCAGCAGAGGGCCTTGAAACTGTGTAAACAAATAAAGAAGTGGTCCAATGAATGTTATATGCATACGAGGGGCCCAGTGCATGAATTTGTGTACCTTGAAAGGAACTGTGGGCCTCAAGGCTGTGGTGGGCACAGGTGTGGATCTCAGCCCATCCTCTGTGCCCCCTCCTTGCCCCTCCTGTTGTGGCCCCAGTCCCCTGTCTGCCGGCAGCCCTGCTCCCACCACCGCTGCTCCCACCTGCTGATGGCGCTGGTGCTGTCAGTGGTGGGTGTGAGTAGTGACTGCTGTCCTGATTGCTCCTCAGGAGCAGGGGGAGGTGGAGAAGCCCTGAGGGGCGATTGGGGCCGGCAGCCGCTCAAACCCCCTAATGGCACTGAATGATTAGGGCTGGTGACGGCAGCAGGTGCAAGTGGTGGCTCCAGCGCTGGCAGCGGGTGCGAGCGGGTCCAGCGCCGGCAGCAGGTGTGAGTGCCGGACAGGACCGCGGTGTACTGGAGCAAAGAATTTTCAGTAACCACCAGAGGCTCACCCTGATGACAGCGACTGGTGCCCTGCCTTGGTCTGGTGCCTCCACTCACGTGCTCCACCATCCCGTCGTGGCCAAAGCCTGGCATGTTTCTCACATGCCTCCTGGTGGTCAGTGCACATCATAGTGACC
>NW_006285779.1:5514907-5528644 GCF_000327345.1 Myotis davidii
CTGCCTTGGGCTGGCACCTCCCGCTCACCTCCTCCACCATCCTGCCGCGGCCAACACCTGCCATGTTCCATGCTCTGCCACCTGCTGCCGACATCCCCCATGTTCCATGTATGCTGCCTGGTGGTCAGCACATGTCATAGCAACTGGTTGTTTGGTTGTTCCACTGTTTGGTCTATTTGCATATTAGGGTTTTATATATATAGATAGGAAACTTTTCAGCCCTTGTTCAAGAAAGTCAGCAGCTGTCTAGTGTCAAGTAGGGAGAAAAGCCTATCTTGTTGTCCCAACTTCTTTCTTCAGTTTCTTTCTTCAGTTGTACATTGTTAGAAATGATGCAGGGTTATATATATAGTCATATTGCCAATTCAGTCTTCCCGTGTAAATGAAAGAGGATTAGTTCTTCCAGTTTTGATAGTGGAGGCTACTATAGTTGGACACCAGTCTTGCTGACATGGTATGTTCATGATAAATCATAAATTTTGTCATTTTAATCTCCCTTTTTGGTTTACCTCCTAATCTATTTCTCCCGGCTTTCTTAGAAGATAAAGTAAAGTAATAGCATTACCAATCTGGCTTTGTCTAGGTCAGTAGTCGGCAAGCTGCAGCTTGCGAGCCACATGCGGCTCTTTGGCCCCTTGAGTGTGGCTCTTCCACAAAATACCGGCTTCTGTGCATGGGCCACGAAGTTTCAATCGCATTGTACGTGTGCACCCACATGTGGTATTTTGTGGTATCTTGTGGAAGAGCCACACTCAAGGGGCCAAAGAGCCGCATGTGGCTCGCGAGCTGCAGTTTGCCGACCACGGGTCTAGGTGATTCTAATTACTTAGAACACATGGTTGTAGAGACAAGATCTATAGAAATAATTGATCTGATCCCATATATAAACTCTCTTGGAAGTAGAAGTGAACTTATTTGCAGCACAATTAAATTAAAAATAAGTTTATTCTTTATCTTGGTAACCTCAAGAAGCCAGCATTCTAGCTTGGTTATAAGGAAGGTGAGTGTAAGATTAGAGAACTTTTTAAAGAAAGAATTCCTCAAAATGTGAATGAATCTGGGAAAGAAGACCCAACTTGCGGAAATCCAGGGAGAAACTACAGAGAAAGGATTGTTCCATATCAGAGAAGCTTGCTCTTTTCAGAAAGAGGAAGAGCAGAAGGATCTGGGAAGAGTCATGATTTTGTTATGTGACATATTTTCTTGAGGAATACCTTCCTGGCTTTATGCCAAACAAAAATAAAACACTTTCATTTTGTAAAAACCTGTGTAGTAGAAGTTTAAGGACAAGTGAAAAGAGGGAGGACTTTGAGATATTCCAGAGAAAAATAGCAGCAACTATAGCATCACTAAAATTCCAGGCTTCCTCTGTTACACCGGGCTCCCTAAGGCTTAGGTAACTTCCCATCTCTGTCATCAAAACCTTTTGGGGTTTCACTTCCAAAGATTTTATAAGGTACAGGTTATATACTAGTAATATTTCTCCTGATGTACCTCTGCCCTTCCAAACTCAACATGTATGGTTGACTGTTTGTCATATTGTTACCATGTAGATCAATCTCTAAATCTAGACTATGTTAGTTCCAAATGTTTAATTTTAGTCATATTGCCAATTCAGTTGACATAGATTCACAATAAATCCTAGTTTTAGAGTAATTTCTAGTGTTCTTTTCTGTTTCATCTGCTAATTAAACAGCTATTTCTCTCAGTTCTCTTGGAAGACAAGATAGGGGAAAGTAAGTATCTACCTGGTTTTGTCTAGGAAGGTTATTTAACTTCTCTGAGATTTCTCACCTACAAAATGACAATAAGATATTCACTTTGCAGGCTTTTCAGGAGGATTAAAGTAATAACTCTAACTCATATAAGCATAATACCTAGATCCTACTAAGCACTGGAGTCCACCAATTTGTTTCAGATAGTTACTTCTTCTAAAGTTGCTAGAACTGTTTTTACTCTTTCCTCATCACTTCTAAACTGTATTTCTCAGTTATGTAAGGGCTTGGGACATCTGTTGAACAGTGCAAATAGACATGGAATGTACGGTCCACTGCCATATGGGATAATTTGTGCGGTACAGAAAGGCTTTTCTATCAGGAAACTTCTCTACCATTAGGTGTATAAAATGAATTCTTCTTGCAAAAGTGATTTAATTGGTATATTTGAATTCATATGTCATATAAGAACAGATACTTTTGAATTCAGTTTTCTTTTTACTTTTTAAAGCTAACTCATAGCTAATTATCACTTCTTATATATTTACTCATATATTGAGAAAGAACAATGAGTCTTCCCAATTTTCAAGTTCTCATATTTCCTCTCTCTTTAGAATATCTCATGGCTATATTAAAGCCTTGACTTTCACTTCCAAAGCCTTTGGTGAATCTGTTCCTTAACTTCCTAGTGATGAATCCAGTACTTTTCTACCTTGGTAGATTTATGAATTAACTTATATTTTTGACCTATTCAGCCAGCTAGGTTTCTTGAATGGTTCATCCTGAACTTTGTATTGCCTTATGCAAGCAGAAGAATGGTTGTCAGATATTTCAAATCTTAGCTTACTATTTTGCTCATTTACTCTGATTCTGTGTAATAATGGTGCTAATTTATACTAGGATGGGTACAGAATACTTTCATATATATGTAGTATTATCCTGTATACATGTATGAGTATATGTATTTATGTATATGTGTGTATACAAAGTATATGAATATTAATTATGTAGCCCATGGTGAAACTTAATTAACAGGGAGAGAAAGCCACATTATATACTGGAGTGTTGATATTGGACAGTTCACTTAACCTATTTGGGCTTCAGTTTCATCATTTATAAATGTAGATAATAATTCCCTTCCCTGTGTGAGATTTTCTTTATAAAGTGCTATAAAATTATAATGGATTATTTTTCATCTTCCCCATTGGATTGTGAGCCTTGAAATGGCAGAGAGCGAATCTGATTCACTTGTGTAAACCCAATGGACTTGGAATATAGCAGGCCCTCAACAATGTCTTGTGAGAGGAAGGAAAAGAGAGAGTAAAGAGGGGAGAGAAGGTCAATAAAGAGAAGGACAGAAGGAAACACAGTTAAGAGGAAAGGGGGAGGGTGGAGGAAAAATCTTCAGTGCATTGGTACTTTCTCATCTTAGTTGAGTTTAGCAGGAGAGATTGTGTTGCAGCTAACGGAATGCTAACAACTTCACTTTCCTGCCATTGTCCAGGGACACTCTCCTATTTCTATGGCCTCTGAAATGTATGTTCCATTCCTTCTATCCATAAGACTAATTCTGGCCCATCTGTTTTGGTTCAGTGATAAAAAATTACCAGAACACAGGCAGTAAGTAAATAATCCTTTTTTTTTTTTTACAATGGACCTGGCTTTTATGAGTTTCTAGCTTTGATCTGATTCTCTTTTTTCTCTAACTTTGCTGCTCTTTGGCCTTTCTTAGTTTTTAGTGTCTTTGCTCACCTCCTGCTAAGTCTAATTTCTTTTTTACTCTCAAATCCTGAATTAGCTTCATTGGCTATGGACAAGTCTGCTTCATCTTAGTCTTAATCATTTTAAGATTATTTCTCACCTGAATTATTTTATGAATGATATGCACAGAAAACATCTAGCTGGTGTATATGGGCTTGTTAACATTTCAAAAACTTATATGCTAATTCTTATTTTTCTCTTACCCCAGTTGAGCCATCAAATTGTTATGGAAAACTCAAGGCTGATCCCTATTACCCACCAATAATAGTGCAGTGACCATACAGCCTGGATATTAGAATAAAGTACTAATTAAGGAAATTCTGTTAAGTAGACAGACCTAGTATTCTGATATTAGTCTAGCAAAATATGGTCACCTAGACAGGACATAAACTGGTCTACAGAATAGACTACACATCATATGTAGAGAGATTAATACTCCATTCCCTACAGCAGAGTTGGCAAAGACTTGATGTGTATGTCACTGCTACCACTTTTCATCCCTTACACATAGCAGACAACAATAAATATCACAATTCTTTTTTCCCACTGAAGTTACAGTTTGCCTAAGAATCCAGGAATATAGTCCCAGTCCGAGCAAATTGGCATATGTGGTGAAATCCAATAGCCATGCTTGGAGTAGTGATTAAAACCACAAGCTTTTTAGGCAATTGAGTTCAATCTTAACTCAGACATTTGCTAGATGGGTAGCCTCTTTTGGCCTCAATTCCCTCAATGTGGATAATAAAATGCCCCCTGGTGTTGTTATAAGTATTAAATGAGATATTATGAAGTACTTCACAAATGCTGAACACGTAACAAGTGTTCAATAAATGGTAGCTGCTGTTACAATTAGAATTTGAAGAGTTATCAAATAAATTGAGGTTGGTAGGATGACCCATCTTTAACTGAAAGACAAGGAGAGATCGATTTTACTCTTAACACAACTTCTACATAGCTCTGGGAAACCTCTTAATAATTTGGAGTTTGTATTTCCTGTCAGATGTTGTTATTGAACCTAAACATGGATGGTGAATTGAAGATATGACTGTACCAGACTGGCAAGAATATGCTTGAGCTAACCACAGTGATCAGTATTCTTCCTCTATATTTTATACTTAAAATTTCTCTAGGCTGTTTTGTGTTTGTAGATGCACATTCTCTAACCTGCGTATAATATTATGGAATTAATTTCTCACACTCATCAGTGTGAACTCTGTCATTCATAACAATGTGCCATTATAGCAGTTTGGCAGCTGCATGAGGGAAGCTTATTTTAAAGCAGCACTTATTTGTTGTTTTAATCTGTTTCTTTGTTTGTTGGCTTGAGCTTTAGTAACTTTTTGATTTCCCAGATTCTACTGAAAGTTTTTTCCTTAATGAAGATGTTCGGAATTGTGCATCATGAATGGGGCAGCATCTGTTGGAGATATCTAGTTATTCCAGAGATATCTCCAACAGATGTTGCCCCATTCATGGATTTCTTAGACAATGAGGAAAAAATGTGTGCAGGAGATATGTAGCAAGGCATGTCTCCAGACTCATCATTTTCACATATAGCTTTGTGCTGTATTTCCAGGTTCCTTTTAATCTAATCATAAATTTCGAAACCAAGATCATAATAAGAAATAAATATAATCAACTGTAGGAAGTAGCAAAGCATACCTAAAATATCTAGAAGCCTTGGATTCTGGTCCCAGATCTGGTCCTAACTAGATGTCTGACCTTTTTGGTTTAAAAATCAATCACACTGGGCCTTAATATCTTCGTCTCTTATATAAAAATATAGGCCCACATTACTGATTCTTGGTGACTTGGGGTAGCCTCTGGGGCATTTGAGAATGCAGTGGAAGGTCATAAGAAAAAGTATATTCTCCTTGGTTGGTAGAATATGTATTAAAATAATTCAAAAGCAAAACTTTTCAGGTATCTCACACCTCTTCTACATTTATTTGCCATGTAAGGGATGCCAGAATCTGTTGAAATTGGCATGTTTAATACCATATGATCTCACTGATATTGGAATCTAATGAACAAAATAAACTGAAGAACAAAATAGAAATAGAGGCATGAATACATGGAACAGACTGACAGTTGTCAGAGAGGAAACAAGAGAGGGGGGGATGGATGAAAGAAGGTGAAGGAATTAGCCAAAGAACATATAGGCATAACCCATAGAAACAGACAACAGTATGGTGATGGCTAGAGGGAAGGGGGAGCAGGAGCTGGGTGGAGGTGGGCAAAGGAGGGGGAACAAGGGGGACACATGTAATAGTGTCAACAATAAAAAAACACGTTATCTTTGTCTTAAAATATTGGCATGTTCAAATGTGAATATAACACAATTTCTAGTCTCTAGGAGCTAGTTAATAGACAGCGATACCTTTTATCCTTTCTAGTCTCTGCTTCTTGAACTCTTAAAATTTTTTAAATTATTTCTTGTTAATTTTACGTTATCATTTTAGGTAATGATAGGCAGCATACTACTGCCATTTCAAAGTTTTTCAAGAACATCCCTTAAAACTAGGCTTTATGTTTTCTATTTCAAAACTCCAAAACATGAATCTGAAAATAAGATAGCAGTCACACCTTTAAATTTCTAATGACAAAGAATGTTATATTTAAAAGGGGTAGAAAGTCTTAATTCACTATTTCTTAGTATTATGAAAAGAAAATTTAAAATGATTCATATGTGACCATGGTCAACAAAGTCATTAGGTTTAATTTTCTGCATAGTCAAATAATTGTGTTGGATTAAAATAGAACATTTTTCTTTTTAAAGCACTTTCAAATAAATAGATTTGTATTGTCATCCTAAGAGGTAGGCATCCAGGGATTATCCAAGGCCACCCATAACTTCAACTTTTACTCGCTTTTAAAAAAAATAAATTTTTATTGATTTCAGAGGGGAAGGGAGAAGGAGAAAGAAATAGAAGTATCAATGATGAGAGAGAATCATTGATTGGCTGCCTTCTGCTCACCCCACTTTGGGGAACCAGCCCACAACTCAGGCATGTACCTTGACTGGGAATCGAACCGTGACCTCCTGGTTCATAGGTCGATGCTCAACAACTGAGCCACACCAGCTGGGCTGATTTGCTTCTTTTTAAAAATTCTCAGAAGATAATACAGGCTTTTTAACCCAGCTTGTTTTCCTGTTAAGCTGTATAAAGACAAAATACAAAATTCCACTAATAAGTTTATAATGATATATTTCTCTGCAGAATCAGCCATAACAACACCTCATGCTGTAAAGGGAATCTGTAAAGTTATCTTGCTTGATAGGAAACAGAAATCCCATACACATGCCAGGACCAAGGCCCTTTATTTTGCATCTGTTCAAGGGGGAAATACTTGGAATGGAAAGGCATTCCTATTGGTTGGGATACACAACTACTGGTAATTAAAATCTCTGATTCCTTTACTGAGCAGTCCCATGACACTCAGTAGGAGCTTATGCACTAAAGATTTCAGCTGACTTTAGCCTGAAAATGACCCATTTCCCAACCTTATGTTAGTCCACGACACACCTGTGCACTGGCCAGGACACACTGGAGAGTAGACGGGAAGTCCCTTGTCCAGCCTGCTTGCAACCACATCAGAGACACACACCAGGTGTGACTGGAAAGTAATGAGGCTCACTCAGAAACAAAACATGACAACTGGACCAAGAACAGGATTTATGCATCCAATTGAGGACTGTTCCTCAAAGTGGTCACCATGGAAAACATAAAATGTTGCCATTGCTCATAAGACTTTTAGAATATCTCCTTGAGGAAGGCCTCTAGAGACTATGATCTTCTCACGAAATTTGTTCATTTCTTTATACTCATGTGTTGGTCTTTCAACCAAAACTTTGTGATTTGCTATATAGATCTGGTGCTCAGAAGAGAGGCCTACACAAGTGGTAAATATCACCAGAGATACCATAATTGCCAACAACCACCTGTAAGAAGCAGGAAAAGTCATCTTTAAGCTACTTAGTCATTCTGCAGCATTGATTTGAATGTAGTAAGAGGAGTAATGAGCTCTCCTGCCCTGACCCCATGCTCCTAACTTTGACAAATTACTTTTTCTTTCCCTTTCTCCAAGTCTTCCTCATTCCTGCCTAGCTCTGAGGCATCTCTCTTGTTCCTAACCCTCCTTTACCATCTTTTCCCTTCCAGCTACAACTTCAGGAATACCTTCATTTCATTTGTGCCACACTTGGCTATGTCTTCACCCAGGAAATTAAAATCTTAAATGGCATTTAAAAACTGCCTTACCTTACATGTAATATAAATGATGTTCTGGATTGAATACAACTTTAACTTGCTAATGGTAGAGGAGTGTACTGGAAGGAGGTTGGGTTTTTTAGTCAGAAGGCCAGGGTTAGAATCTTGGTGTTTTCACATTATGTTATCACTCTGACTTCTCATCAGTACCATGGGAATATAAATACCTACTTTTCAGGATTTTTTAGTCAGATTAAATATTAGAAATATATATGTAACATAAATGCTGAAGTTCTCAAAGGCTAAGTGACTTTCCCAAGGTCACATGGCTGATTGATGTCTTGGTATGTTGAATCTGTGATTACAGCTAATCCATGGTTCTGACCTTTTAATTTCATAATATTTCTCTTTGCTTCTGAAACTTTCCTGTGTACCGGAAAAAACTTGACAAAGGTCTAAATTCTTTAATCTGTCTAGTTCTACATCAATTATTGTTGAATATATTGATACCATTTAAATAATTATCAAGCCACACCAGAATATGAATAGCTTAATATCATAAATTCAAGTGTAGCCCATGGTTCCAAAAGATAAGCCATTCTAAATGCAGATTCTTGGTCTGGAGACTGATCATTTCATACATACTCATTTGTTATTTTTTAAAAATATATTTTATTGACTTCAGAGAGGAAGGGAGAGGGAGAGAGAGATAGAAATATCTATGAGAGAAAATCATTAATCAGCTGCCTCCTGCCCACCCCCTACTGGGGATCAAGCTCACAACCCGGGCCTTTTCCCTGACTGGGAATTGAACTGTGACCTCCTGGTTCATAGGTCAGTGCTCAACCATCTGGCCACACTGGCCGGGCATAGTTGATTTTTCTTTTTCCCAACCATTTTTTCCTCTGCATTTTATGACTCAGTTTGATGATGCAATCCTCCTCTGAGCTACTCAGGCTTACAAATTTGTTTTTTGTTTTTTTAAATATATTTTATTGACTTCTTACAGAGAGGAAGGGAGAGAGACAGAGAGCCAGAAACATCGATGAGAGAGACATCGATCAGCTGCCTCCTGCACATCTCCCACCGGGGACGTGCTCGCAACCCAGGTACATGCCCTTGACCGGAATCGAACCTGGGACCTTTCAGTCCGCAAGCCGACGCTCTATCCACTGAGCCAAACCGGTTTCAGCAGGCTTAAAAATTTGGAGTAATCTCTGAAACCTATTTTTCTTTTGTCTCCTCCCCAATCCAATCCATTTTCAAGCCCTGTAGAGTCTCTCTTTGCCCTTCTATTCTCTATTGCCACTGTCATCACCTTTGCCCAAGCTCATATTATCTTTCTCTTATAATATTGAAGAAGCTACCAACTGCTATCTCTGTTTTTAGTCTATCAACTCTCCCATCTATTTTCAATGTGCTGTCAGATTTATTCTCCCTTCATACTTTCATACTTCATGGCACACCTCTGCTCAGAACTTTTTAACATCTAAGGATAAAGTTCTAAATCAATAGTTTGCTCTTTTAGACCTCCCATCTGCTCCTGGCCATTTCAACCATATTTTTAACTTTTCTTCTTTACTCATTATATAATTCAGCCAGCTGAACTCACTTTTTCTTGTAAATGTTTTTCTGCCCTATCCCAATAGTCAGGAAGTTATCTTAATTAAAGAATAATTTGTTTACTGGAATAAATAATGGCATGAAATAAGTCAACTTGAGTTTAAGTTCACAAGCTGTAGGATCTTGGACAAGTCACTGAATTTCCCCAAGTTTCAGTGTCTTTATGTGCAAAAAATGAAATCCAAATGAAAACTGTCATAATATTTAAATGAGAATATATTTTTAAAATGTGACAGTATATATTAAAGATGCATTGTGAAGTATTTTTAAATGTTATTAGTTCCTCCCATATCTGATTCTCAAAGATGATCTTAAATGCCATGCTTGGAAATTTTAATTTAACATCATCACCTTTTCTTCCAACTGAAAATAAGTCCTTCCTTTTTTTGAACCAAGTAGCACTTTCACTATAATATACTTGGGTTACTTTTAATGTATACCTTTTACTATAATTAGTATGTGTATGTTCTATCTCTTCTAAATTGTAAGGATCTGGAGGACTGGGTTCCAGATCATTTCATCTTGGCATGCACCTTCTAGGACCTACGGTGGTATCTTGAACATTGTGGATGTTCTGTTATACTTAACAGATGAATGATGAATTTGAATCAATGGTTATAAAAGTATTACTCACCTGTTTATAATCTATTTTTCCAATTTTCTTCTCATCTTTCAAGAATAGAGTGATGGTGATCTTTTGGGAAGGGTTTTATTCTGATAAGAGTTTAGAGCCTTATAACTGATATCAAATGCAGCAGCAGTGCTATGTGAGTTTACCTGCCAGACATCAATAACATGAGAAAATGATCTCTCCTAACTTCTGCATTCAAATTGTCAGTCTTAATGTTGCATGGCTTTAGTTTGGCCTTTAATTTACAAAGTTTCTGTATTTTAATTATGTCTATATGAATGAAATGAGTGTTCTTTATATGGCTCATTACCTACATTAGTAATGACATACTTTAGTAAAATGCGAATAATTTTTTCTTGCCTATTTCTAGAACTGATCTATTACAGTTTTATTAACTTCTCTAGATAGTTTATGAATTTTAAATCTATACTAGATCATAAATTTCCAAACTCTTGTAGCTGGGTGAAAACTGTTTCTAGGATCCGCAGATATGCCCCTTTGGCATTGTTAGGAGATCTCTGCCTCGTAGGAAGTCAGCTTAAGGGCTTAGGAAGCCAGTAAGGAATGTACACCTTCCCACAGTTTTAATAATTGTTTGGACACCTAGATCTGTTGCTATGAGAAAATAAAAATGCATTAGACAGACTGCATATATGTTGCTGGTTTCATAAGATTATGATGGAACTGAAAAATTCCTATTGCCTAGTGACATCATTGTCCTTGCAATGTCATAGCATAATGTATTACACATGTGTTTGTAGTGATGCTGGTCTAAAATCTACTGCACTGCCAGACATGTAAAAGTACATACAATTATGTATACTACATAATACTTGATAATTATAATAAATGCCTGTTACTGGTTTGTGTATTTACTATATTATACTTTTTGTTATTATTTTAGAGTGTACTCATAAAAATATTTGCTGTAAAACAGTATGTTGTGTTACTCCAGCAGCAGCCTCACACATCTCCTGGTTACCATGTCTCTTGATTGCATCATTTCCTCTTGAGCTAATTTAATGGTGTTGTTTTATAAATTTAGTCTAGCCGAAGTGTAAAGTGTCTGTAAAGTCTACAGTAATGTCTTAGGCCTTCACATTCACTCACAACTCACTGATTCACCCAGAGAAACTTCCAGTCCTGCAAACTCCATTCATGGCAGATACCCTTTACAGATATATCATTTAAAAAAATCTTTTACACTGTATTTTACTGTACCTTTTCTATGTTTAAATATACAAATATCTACCATTGTGTTACAGTTGCTTACAATTGTATTCAGTACAGTAACATGTTGTACAGGATTTTGGCCTATAGGCTACCAGTGATGGCGAACCTATGACACGCGTGTCAGAGGTGACACACGAACTCATTTTTTTGGTTGATTTTTCTTTGTTAAATGGCATTTAAATATATAAAATAAATATCAAAAATATAAGTCTTTGTTTTACTATGGTTGCAAATATAAAAAAATTTCTATATGTGACACGGCACCAGAGTTAAGTTAGAGTTTTTCAAAATGCTGACATGTCGAGCTCAAAAGGTTCGCCATCACTGGGCTATACCATCTAGGTTTGTGTAAGTACATTCCATGATGCTTGTATAATGAGAAAGTCACCTAACAACACATTTCTCAGAATGTATCCTCATTGTTAAGTGGTGCTTGACTGTACCCCATTTTCAAAAATGGTTTATTTATTTGTAAAATCTATCTTTATTGTTGAAAGTATCACAGATGTCCCCTTTGTTTTTGTTTTTTCTCATTGACCCTCTTCACTCCCCGCTGCACCCATCTCTCCCAAGCCTTTGACCACTATTGTCTGTGTCCATGGGCTATGCATATAAGCTCCCCAGTTAATGTTCTTCCCCCTACCCCCCTCACCCCCACCTTCCCTCTGAAATTCATCAGCCTGTTCCATGGTTATATGTCTCTGGATATATTTTGTCCATTAGTTTATTTTGTTCATTAGATTCCACATATGAGTGAAATCATGTAATACTTGCCTTTCTGTGAATGGCTTATTTTGCTTAGCATAACACTCTCCAGGTCCATCCATGCAAAAATGGTTTTAGATTCTTAAAAAAAAAAGTATGAGAATCCATGATTAGAGAGTTACAGACACAAGAACGTGAGAGGCAGATAGCTAGCATCTAATCTTCTTTTAAATATGTAGTTGAAAAGTTATCTTTCAAGTTATAACACATCCAATTAGTATACATTATGGGTAAGCAGATATACTTTCCATTCATTCCTGCACTGGAAAGGCAGTGGCATGGAAACTTACCATTATTAATTCTAATTATTAATTTTAATATGGACTCTTTAAGACTTGATATGTTATTATAAAGTAAAAACCTTTATAAACCACCATTGAGATCAAGACTTAAAACTTAGCTACCCCAAATCCCTCCAGTATACTTCATTCCAATTAACCCCATCCTTCTCTCTGAAGTAACCAATATAGCAATCAATTTCTTGTGTTTCTGTATATTTTTATTACTCAAATGTGTATCCTGAACACTATAGTTTAGTTTTTCCCATTTAAAAAAAAATTCATGTTTTTGAAGTCTCTTTATTATGTTCTTTCTTCGTTCTTTTCATTTCCTTATAGTTTGCGTGTCTAAGAATCCAGGGCATTTGATCTGTAGTTTCCCACAGTCTGAGTTGTGCTGATTACATACTTATGTCTCAGTTCAACATGTTCCTCTGTCCTCTGTATTTTCTGAAAATTAACAACTGCATCCAGAGGCTTGATCAGACTCAGGTTTGATCTCTTTGGCAAGACCGACAGTTTTCAAACATTTTAATTTCAGGATTTCCTTAAAAAATTTTTTAAAGGTCCCCCCAAAACCTTTTGTTTATTTGAGTCATGTTTGTCTATATTTTTCATATTAGGAATTAAAATTGAGAAATTTAAAAATATTTATGTAATAATTTATTAAAAGTAAACATTAATAAACTCATTACATGTTAACATAAATAACATTTTAAATCATAAATACCTATATTTACAAAATGAAAAAAATGTCTACTGAGAAGAATGACATTATTTTACATTTTTTGCAAATTCCTTTAATGTCTGGCTTAATAGAAGACAGCTGGATTATCATATCTGCTTTTTCATTCAATCTTTTGCATTATGTTGTTTTATTTGAAGTGCATGAAAAACACCTGGCCTTACACACATTTGTAGTTGGAAATATAAGGACCTCACAGATGTCCTAAGAGGGTTCCAGGGTCTTTGGACTACACTGTAAGAATCCCTGGGCAAATCTATAGGTGGTTTTGAGCTTTTTCATCAAGAGGGACATGATGTCTGTTGATATCAACTATTGTTGTTCAGTGCCCAAAACCATTAAATCATTGGAGGTTACAAAAATGGTGATATTCTATGTTTTATTTTTAATTTATTTGTTGGAATCCTATATAATAAAACCCTAATATGTAAATGGACCAAACAGAGAAACGACCGGTCGCTATGATGCACACTGACCACTAGGGGGAAGACTCTCAATGCAGGAGCTGCTCCCTGGTGGTCAGGGGGAGCGTCACTCAGCCAGAAGTCAGGTTCACGGCTGGTGAGCACAGTGGCGCTGGTTGGAGCAGGCCTAAGTTGGCAGGCGGACATCCCACAAGGGATCCCAGGCTGCATGAGGGCACAGGCCGGGTTGAAGGACCCTTCTCCCCCAGTGCACAAATGTTGTGCACCAGGCCTCTAGTACTTTTATAAAAATCTGCTTCCCACACTTACTGGTTACTCAGTGGTACAGTTAATATAGAAAGGTAGGGTAA
>NW_006285779.1:5528707-5535368 GCF_000327345.1 Myotis davidii
CGGTCACCTTTCAAAGGTGGCCAGTTGGTTTTCAAAATCTCACTATAAATGACAAGTGCTAGCAAGGATATAGAGAAAAGGGAACCCTAGTACACTGCTGGTAGGAATCTAGACTGGTGCAGCCATTATGAAAAACAGTATGGAGTTTCCTCAAAATATTAAATATGGAACTGCAATTTGACCCAGTGATCCCACTTCTAGGAATATATCCTAAGAAACCTGAAACACCAATCAGAAAGAATATATGCAGCCCTATGTTCCTAACAGCACAATTTATAATAGCTAAGATCTGGAAATAGCCCAAGTGCCCATCAGTAGATGAGTGGGTAAAAAAAGCTGTGGTAGCTTTTTATGAAGATGACGCCAAAAGCTAATAAGGAAGTACCTGCCTTTCCCAAAGCCAAAGCCAAAGCAAAGGCTTTGAAAGCAAAGATAACAGTGCTGAAATGCGTCCATAGCCACACAAAAAAAGATCGGCATGACACCCACTTTCCGATGGCCAAAGACAGTAAGGCTCCAAAGGCAGCCTAAATATTCTCAGAAGAGCACATCCAGGAGAAACAAGCTTGACCACTATGCCATCATCAAATTACCCCTGACTGCCGAGTCAGATGTGAGAAGACAGAAGACAACAATACGCTTGTGTTCATGGTGGATGTCAAGGCCAACAAGCACCAGATCAAACAGGCTGTGAAGAAGCTCTATGACATTGATATGGCCAAGGTCAACACCCTAATCAGGCTTGATGGAGAGAAGAAAACATATGTTTGACTGGCTCCTGACTATGATGCTTTGGATCATCTAAGCTGAGTCCAGCTGCCTAATCCTATATAATAAAGTGGTAATATACAAATTGACCATCACGCCCTCACACAAGATGGCTGCCCCCATGTGGTCATAAGATGGCCACCACAAGATGGCCGACAGGGGAAGGCAGTTGTGGGCAATCAAGCCAGCAGGGGAGGGCAGTTAGGGGTGACCAGGCCTGTAGGGGAGGGAAGTTGTGGGCAATCAGGCCAGCAGGGGATGGCAGTTAGGGGTGACTAAGCTGCCAGGGGAGGTCAGTTGGGGGTGACCAGGCCAGCAGGGGAGTGGTTAGGGGGGGATCAGGCTGCCAGACAGAAGTGGTTAGGGGCAAATAGGGAGGCAGGAAGGCGAGCGGTTGGGAGCCAGCAGTCCCAGATTGGAGAGGGTGCAGACTGTCCTTAGAGACAGCATGGAGGGACCAGGAGAGTATTATGCTAAGTTAAATAAGCCAGTCAAAGAAAGACAAGTATCACATGATCTCACTCATATGTGGAATCAAATGAACAAAATAAACTGATGAACAAAATAGATCCAGAGACATAGAAGTATGAAACAGACTGTGGAATCTCAGAGGGAAGGTGGGGGAGGATGGTGGGTGGGTGGGAAGAGATCAAACAAATAACTTGAATGCATAAATGCATAATCCATGGACACAGATAATGGGGTGGTGAAGGCCTGGGGTTGGGGGCAAGGGTGGTCAAGAAGAGGTCAATGGTGGAAAAAAGGGGATATATGTAATATTTTCAACAATAAAGATTAAAAAATATATCACTATAGATTCATAACATAAATATATTTTGTGTGTTTCAATCAATTGTAATTGTTATCCATTTTGAAGCATATATTGCTCCATCTTAATTAATTGGAGTCTCTTGAAACTGCCTCCTAAATACTGATCATGAGGAAGCTAGCTAAGACCGGTCATTTTTTCATAATCAACATCTCTGAAATAAGTGTTCCCTACAGTTTATTGGATGTCATTATTTATTAGCAACTATATATATATATAATTGGATAATATAATCAGTAGCATCTTAGATTTGTTGGAAGTACCTTACCACAATTAAGGTTAATTTTTTTGCTTAAAGTCTGATTGAGACATGTGAAGCAGTCCTTATCCATTTGTTATATTATCTGAAGTACTGGCCTCTAAGCTTATTGTGGCAGAGTTATCTGAGGATTGTACCAGGTGCTTTAAAAATTTAGGCCCCAAAGAAGCTATCATTTCTACTCACATTCCTCATTGGCTGAATTTAACCACATAGCTGCAAATTAATTGCAAGTGGTACTGGGAAATGTAGTCTTTCTTTTTGCCTAGGAAAAAGTAATATGATAAACACAGCAGTGCCTCTGTAACATTAGGTAACTTGCTTAACATCTGTGTCTAAGTTTTCTTATCTATAAAATGAGGATAATAACAAGACCTTCTTTATAGGGTTATGTTAAGGATTAAATAAATTAGTACATATAAAATAAAATATTTCTATAGTACCTGACATATAATAAATGCTCAATAAATGTTACCTATTAATACCAATATTTTTGAATAGCAATGTCTTAAAACTAATGCCTAATATGTTCCAGAAGTCCAAAGCATGATTATTCCTTAAAAGGTATTCTTCAGAACATGCTCAGATTCAAGAAGCAGAGAAAGTTTTGACAAATATATTCATGCTCTAAACCAGTCCCCAAATGAAGCCATTTTTTAAAAAATTCACCTTGAATTGTCAGGTCAAAGAATAAAGATCATCAAGAAGAAAACTAGTTAGTAGTCATGGCTTGATTTTTGCTTTTTCCCTAAGGAATCTGGTTCCATTTTTGTCTCTCTGAGAGTCTCATGGATTGTTAGGTGTTTGGAGAACTGTCTGTCTCTTAACTATTTGAGTATGCTTTTAAAAGGTTCCAGAAAGTGCTGTTTGTTGATAAATCAGAATAATCAGAAAGAAGAGTATTAGTGAAACTGTAAAAGTAGGAACAAAATTTTATGCAATGGTGCCAGCTGTCATCCCACTTAGGAACACACATCATAGATTTCAGTGCTTTTCAGACATCTGCTCTCTTAGTCATATAAAACAGTTGTTCTTTCAGCAAAAGTCCTGGCAAAAGAGCTCCATTATTTCAGGAATTACATTCCCAAGCCTGGTGCCTGCATCTCCATAGTTATAGAGAGGGTATAGAGAGGTCCCATAATATTCCCTTGCAAAGTTAGTCCATGACTTAGTACTTGTACATACATTTTCTTACTCCATAGCTGGAATTCAAGCTTCTTTCTACATTAGCTAAATATGAAGCACTAGATCAATGATATCTGGGCACCCTCTCTTCTAGTAATCTAAAAAGAGTAGCCACTATCTAAATCCTTTCCCACATGGATCATGACCACAGGTTTTCTCTAATCATCTGGTCAGATTCTTAGCTACCTCACCTAGACTTATAGAATCCTCTAAGCTGAACTCATTCCTCATGACAATTATCTAAACTCTTAACATTTTGAGATTGAACCCAGATCTTGCAGTTTATTTCAAGCTGTTTGTCAGCTTTCACTTGAACCTAGAAACCATTGTTGTCATTTGAACTCTTTACCATCTGACGATTGAAACCAGACCCCAAGCTGGTCTTCCAAGCTTTTAAATGACAAGAGATTGAATGCAGACCTCATTTCTGACATCCAAAACTCTTACCACTTGAGGATTAAATTCATTCCTAAATATTGTCCTTAGTCCATGCCATTTGGGGACCAAACTTTAGGTCTTAGGGCTTTTATCTAAGTTCTTTACAGTTTCTGGATTTAACCCATGCTGTTCATGTGTTATCAAAGCATTATATCAATTGAAGATTGACTGCACACCACAAGGCGGAAAGCCAAGCTCTTTAGCAGTTAGATATTGAACCCAGACCTCACTGAGGATTGTCTTCCAACTTTTATGCCAGTTGGATTCCAAGCCCAGTCTGTGGCCACCTTCCAACCCCTTATTAATGGGGGAGAAACAGAGCTCCCCAAACCACTTTAAGCATTCTATCCTGAGGGATCAAACCTATCTATGGTCATTATCCAACATCTTTACCAGCACTGGATAGGACTTGGCTGTCAAAAAACAAGCAGAAAGATTGGTTGAAAGCTCTATTTATCTTTTTCAGCTGCTAAAGATCTTAAATGATGATATTAGTAGCTCTGAGGAGCAGTACTTCTCAAAATCTGGTTTCCC
The DNA here is from genome assembly GCF_000327345.1 of Myotis davidii. Taxonomy (NCBI): domain Eukaryota; kingdom Metazoa; phylum Chordata; class Mammalia; order Chiroptera; family Vespertilionidae; genus Myotis; species Myotis davidii. The sequence goes on from NW_006285779.1 coordinate 5,532,721, forward strand.
ACCACCTGCAAGAGAACCACCTGAAGCTGCTTATTGAAAAGGCACATATCTGGATTCTATCCAAGTTATGGCTCTATCAAGAATTCTTAGGCCTGTGACCATGGAATCTCCATTTTTAGAAAGCACTCTAGCTGATTTTCATGCACATTAAAAGTTGAGAACCACTGCCCTTGAGCAAGGTCTATGTTATCTGTTGGAGAATAATCCCAGATCTCCCAGCTGCCATCCAGCTGCTCACCAGCTGGGTCTACAGTGCAGGTTCTTATTAATATATTCTATCAGTACATTACTTTATTAGCTTGGATGTATAAGCCAATTTTTTCCTAACTGTTATTCAGTTGTGCTGGTTTATAGGACGGGGCTCATTCCCTTGGTTCAATAAATATGGGAGGAGGGGAGTAAGTTGAGTTGTGGTATAGCACAGCCAACTCTGCCACAGGATTTCATTTCCCACTCAAACAGGACCACCAATATAGTACCTTGCCTTGGGGAAGCATACCATCAGCTCTGAATGCATGTTCCTTAACACCACACCATCCTGCAAAGATACCTTCTGTGAAGGTAAAAACTGGCCCTCCCCCAGCTTCTCCGCAGCATTCAAGCTGGTCAAATTGGCATAACAGGTGAGACTAAAACTTCTTGTCTACCCTGCTTATCCCCCCCTCCCCCCCACACACACACTCTTCCCATATAAAAATCAGAGTATTTACAAATGTACTGTTTTATAAGGAAATGCTGAGGGGTGGAGAATGAAAAACAAACAATCTAGATGTTAACATCTGGAGCAGACCAAATTAAGACATAAGAACTCATTACTGCAGCAATTACTTACTAAGTCTGGGAAACTTAAACCTAATCTGGGTTGAAATTTTTCAAGCATGCCTTAATATAAAAATAACTTGGGAAAAATCTGCATGGACTATTGTGACTCAAATTGAATTTTATGTCCACTATTGAAAATGCATGGCCCTGATTTCCCATTGATTCTGTGGGGAGAATCATGCTCTCTGGGGCTAAAATGTGTGTTTGCTTTTAACCAAAGGATGTTAAATTAAAGAATATTTTAAACCATCAAGTCTCATGGATGTTTATTTTTTAAACTTCTTGGTTAAAGTGAAAAAAAATTTCATAATATTAGAAGTTTTGTTAATAAGCCTTGCTTGTGTCTACATGAGCACTTTTACTATAGTGTTAGATTTAGGAAGTATCAAGAATAATGTTTGTAAATCCTTCAACCTTTTCTTTTTCCTTTATCTTGGAGGTTCAGGGTTGTCATTAAACTTACTATTTTCAGATGAAGCCTTTTGTTTCTGAGTCATAGGTGTCCTTTGCCCATTAAATAGAGGAAAACATGATCTTGAGAATAGTGCGAGGTGAAAATTATCTCTTCATTAAGTCCTATTCGTTACCCTGATTTTTTTCTTTTTCTTCATCTTCCCCCTCCTCCTCTTAATCCCCCCTTTCCTCCTCCCCTTCTCCACTACACTTATTATTGTTTTCTGTCCTCCCCCACTAGAATGTAATTTCTATTAGGAGGGGAATTGAATCTACCTCATTCACTGTCGTTTCCTCTATACCTGGAACATAGTGGATAATATTTATTGACTAGCCGAAAGACTGCCTAATTAAATAAATGAGAGAATGAGATCAGCCAGAAACAAATAACTTAAAATTCCTAGTGATATTGGAGAATACTGAAGTGGTAAAATTTTCACAATTCAAGGTAGTATTGAAAATCACTTTGAAAATGCAATCCAAGCCCTTATGAGAATATGTCAAAGTTTGAAAAGAGGATAGATGATATAGCATCAATAATCTGTACCAAGAATCTGATGACGATGAGCTCTAGTTCAGGTTCTACCACTTAGCAGCTTTGTGACTTTATTCCAAATTATTTATTATTTCCAAGCTTCAGCATCCTTGAAAATTCACTCTTCCTACCTTTCAAGATTGTGGGCCTCCAATAAGAAAATACATATGAATATTTTTGAAAACTACAAAGCTTTATGCAAAGCGGAGGCAGTGTGTATTAGTTAGGGTTCTCCAGAGAAAAAGAATCAATGACATCTGTGTGTGTAAGTACATATACATAAGTATGTGTATATATATATATATATATGTATTTTAGAGAGAGAAAGGAGGGGAGAAAAAGAGAGAAAGAGAGTTTTAAGAAATTGGTTCTCACTGTTGTGTAAGTTGGCAAGTCCATAACTTGTAGGATAGGCTGGCAGACTAAAGACCTACGGAAGAGTTCCAGTTCAAGTCCAAGGGCAACTACTGGCAGAATCTCTTTTCCTTCAGGAAGGTCAGTCTTTTTTTCCTTTTAAGGCCTTCAACTGATTGTATGAGGCCCACTTACATTATAGAGGGTAATCTGTTTTACTCGAAGTCTACTGATTTAAATGTCGATCTCATCTAAAACATTTTCACAGAAACATCTAGATCAGCCGTGGGCAAACTACGGCCCGCGGGCCGGACCCAGCCCGTTCAGCTGTTCTATCCGGCCCTCAGAGCCAAAAGAGCGGAGGGTTCTCTTGCTCTCCCCTTCGCTCCTTCATCAGCAGCAGTGTTAACATGGCAACGTCGGGAAACACGGTCGCAGCTCCTTCTTTTGAGTCCAGTTTAAGAACCCATTGTGGCCCTCGCGT
>NW_006285779.1:5536504-5538451 GCF_000327345.1 Myotis davidii
AAAGTGTAGTAAAATGAATATTAAAATATTAAAAATAGGGTTAGTTTGTGGGTTTTTTTGCTCCTACACAATACTGACACTTAATATCTTTCAGGTTTTCTCATGTACTCATTCAACAGATATTTACTGAGCATCTACTATGTATTTGGCGCTATTCTAAACACTTGGAACACAATGCTGTACAACAGAGGCAAGGTCTTTTCATCCTTCGGCACACACATTTTAGTGGGGAACAAATACATGATAATCTAATGATTTTAGATACTATTCACAGAATCGAGCTGCAATTATGTGATGAAATGGCTAAAAATATTAAACGTTCAGCTGCAAGTAACAGCTGCAATTAATTCAGAGTAATTTAAATAATGAGCCTGGAAGTAGGGTGGTTCTGTCTGGTTAATTTAGTGGTCAGAGACATCATCAAGAACCCAGGTGCTTTCCATCTGCAGCTGTTCTGGCATCACATAGAACTTCTCTCTTTTCCATTCTCATAAGTAAGGGGCATTTTCCCAGAAGTAGGTTTCCTTCATGTCTTATTGGCCAGAGTTGTGTCACATGCTCATGCTTAAACAAATCCTAGTAATTGTAATGAGACCACCATAACTGACTTAGACAATAGGATTCATCTCCTGGGGATGGCATCTATCTCCCCACAAGCACTGTCTGCTTAAGGGAAGGGTAAATAAAATTGGAGTTTTGTTAACAAAGAAGAAGAGGGAACAGGCTTTAACATCAGTGACTAAATTTTAATTTAGGAGGTTAGCAAAGACCTTTTTGAATAGATGACATTGAAGCTGAAATCTGAATGACAGGAAGGAGCCAGCCTTGCTTGAGGAAAAGGAAACTCTTAAGGAACTATGTAATTGGCCTTTTAGTAATTCTCCAGCCTTTTCTCAAATAATTATGTACATACCCATTTCAGCCTTTACTTATGACCTTTCCAGTGGCTGTATGTTCTCCTCTCTTTCATCATAGTAGTACCTATTTTTTTCTCTAGGAAAGTTCAGCTCAGACATTGCTAAAGGTTTCAGGAAAACCTTCTTTGCCTCTCCCAACTCACATATATCCAAACACTGGATCAAACCTTCTTTGATTGATAAACTGTAAAGAAACATGCGTTTTTTGTAAGATACATGTATCTCTACTCTGTTGTAATTAGTATAGCGGAGATTTTCAGTATGATAACGAGTAGTATATGGGATTTGCACTGTACCTTTGGATGTAAGAACACACACATTATACCAATTTTTCTCAATATCATATTTCTAACATAATTTTGTGGCCCAGTGCCTGACACATAGTAGGTGTTCCATAATGTTTGTTGAATGAATAAAAGGGAGGGAGGTATGGAGAGAATTCCTAACCTTAAGAAATGTATAGGCTACTAAGGAAGATCGAGATATAAGCCAATAGTGCAATGCAGCTGCTAAGAGCTATACTAGAAGGAAAATAATAAAAGGATTTTAAGAGCAAAGCCAGCAACAACTAGCTCAATAAAGTACCCTTCTTTCATGCATCTGCCCCTTAGGTCCTGACTATCTTGGTAACTCTCCATTGTCTTCTTTTTTTTTTTTTTTTTTTTTTTTTTCTGAATGTGTGTGTTTTTAATATGATATTTTAAATCCTCATTAGGGATTTGCTTTGGTTCCTGTAACATCTGCCACCAGAGACTCTCTGTGTAGTTTCGAATGTAGCCAGCCTGCACCTGGGTACCTTTCCTGATATTACTCTTTATATCAGGAGGCAGGGTGGTGTAGGGACAAGAGATCAACCAGCTTTGTGGCAAAAAAGTTATCAGTTTACGAATATCCTTAGCTTCTTAATAGGTGGTAATCCAGGGAAAATGGCTTCAACTTTCTGAGCCTAAATTTCTTTCCTTTTACAACAATGACAATTCTTTCATTGAGGGTCATTTTGAAGAGAAACATTAATAAAATGCCAAGCATA
>NW_006285779.1:5539716-5548662 GCF_000327345.1 Myotis davidii
GATGGCTTGTTTGCTGTAGAATCACTGGGAGGAATTGACCTCCCAGCCAATTGTCAGTGAGAATCAGCTGTGTCTGCGGTGGGGCAGCTTCTGTGCTGGATCTCTAGGGCGGTGTTAGTCTAGCAATTGCCTGCGCTATCCAGCAGATGGCGCTGCCGCGCAGGATTTGGGCGGAGCGGGTCCCTGGAGATCTGCAGGGAGGGGGCAGTTACGCTGCGACTTCCTCCCGATTGTGCGACTCTCAGTTCCGTCCCAAGGGACTCTGCCTCACAAAGTCTCGGCAACCGCTGCACACCCCTCTCCCGTCTGCGTCCCTAGCGACTCGCCCGGGTCTGGAGCTCAGAGTCTGCAACTCCCTACCGATTGTTTGCGCCGCTCCCTCCGAGCCGCCGGTCGCGCCGCCTCCAGCCCCGCTCCGCGCGCCCTCGTTACCTCAGAATTTCACTTCAGCACTGCGCCGCCTCTGAGTCTGGATATAATATTCTCTTTACTCCTAGTTGTAGAATTTCCACTCAGCCAGCCCTCCTGTGGCTCTGGACGTTGTCCTTTCCCTGGATCAAGCTTAATTTGACTTGGTTGTTCCAGGCGGCAATCTCTGGTGTTAACCTATGCCGCCATCTTCGGTTCTCCATTGTCTTCTAACTGATTTTTAAAATTCAGTTTTTCTAGCAACAGGAATGTGATTTTATATAGCATGACTCTTCATAACCAAGAATGGAAATCTCAGAATTATTTTAAAATTTATCAGCCACAAATGTATAACATAATAAAAAGTTATATTGGGTAATAAACAGGAAGGGACAGAGACAATATTAAGAAACAATAAATAATGGTTATTTTACTGTCTGGCTTTCCTATTGCAGAAGAAAATTGTTTATCATAGTTAAATAAATTTTTGCTGCTTCTCACAATGGAGCATCATAACACATAGAGCTGCCCAAATGAAAAGCAGGCTATACATTTCAGTTTGGTATACCTGCTATCAATGTGTTCCTTAATTGGTTGTTTTCTCTGTTTCTGGTAATTTAATAAGTGTGGCCTTTCCCTTTGGTCATTCTTGAATAGACTATGAGCATAATCAAAAGTCATGGCTTCTAAATTTGATGAAAATCCATATGGTTATTTTTACTTGACATGGAACAAACTAATAAACAGACAATTATGTTTATACTAGAGGCCCATTGCACGAAATTGTGCGAGGTGGTCCCCTCAGCCCAGTCTGCACCCTTTCCAATCCTGGACCCCTCGGGGGATGTCGGACATCCCTCTCACAATCCTGGACCACTGGCTACTAATCGCTCACCTGCCTGCCTTCCTGGTCGCTCCTAACTGCCCCCCCCCCCACCAGCCTGGTTGCCCCACGCAGCCTGCTGTTCAGTTATTTGGTTGTTCCTCACTAAACTCCCTGCTGGCCTGGTCATAGGCAGCCATCTTGTGAGGGCATGAGGGTTAATTTGCATACTACCTCTTTTTTATATAGGATGGATTGGATTTGTACAGAAATATTGATAGGATTAATAAGTGCACTTAGCAAATTTGTAGGCTACAAAATCAATTATATTTCTACATACTGGCCACAAACCACTGGAAAATAAAAATTTTAAAAATGCTATTTTTAAAAAAAATATATTTTATTGATTTTTTTACAGAGGGGAAGGGAGAGGGCTAGAGAGTTTGAAACATTGATCAGCTGCCTCCTGCACACTCCCCACTGGGGATGTGCCTGCAACCAATGTACATGCCCTTGACTGGAATCGAACCTGGAATCCTTGAGTCCACAGGCTGATGCTCTATCCACTGAACCAAACCGGTTAGGGCAAAAATGCTATTTTTAACAGCATCAAAAACATAAAAAGTACTTAGTGATAAGTTTGATAAATTGGATCTGTGAAAATTTACATAAAACACTTCATTTAACATGTGTGAGGCCTTTCGGGTTATACAAACTCAAACCCTGGCGTCACTAATTACTAGCAAGGAAAACGTAGACAAGAATTTAGACTCTTTAGACTTCCGTTTCCACTTTTTTGAAATTTTAGTATAGTAAAATTTACCTTAAGGGTTGAAATGAGTTCATATATATGATACATAGCAGGTGCCCTTTCTCTTTGCATAACAATGTAATTTCTCTACCTCTGAATTTAAAATTTCATTTTCAACATGGCCAAATTGGTTTTTACTTCTTGATTGATTAAAAAAAACATTAAAATTAAAATACCATTAAAATGAACATAACCATTTGTTAATTAATTCACAAAACAAAGGTCAGGAAACTGACCTATGGAAAGTCCAACCTTACAAATGCTGGTAACAACAAATAATGTTATTTATAGAGAGATAATAATTTGGAACTCATAAGATAAAGTAAAGGATTTTCTACTTTAATAACAATGTATAATACAATTAATTTAATTATTTTAGGGCATCTATTACTCCTTGGGAGAAATGATACATTTTTATATCTTTTAACTCTGTTGACGCATAGAGCACCAGCTTAATGCAAAAGCATATTATTGTATCATTATATCCCACAATGCCTAATGTATTTTTAGTTAGCAGTGATTTTTCAGGAAAGCTGATTATGGGTCTACCAAAAAACATTTAAAAAATTGATTTCAGAGAGGAAGGGAGAGGAGAGAGAGAGAAACACCAATGATGAGAGAGAATAATTGATTGGCTGCCTCCTATACGCCCACACTGGAAATTGAGCTCAAAACCCACGCATATGTCCTGACTGGGAATTGAACCCATGACCTCCTGGTTCATAGGTCGATGCTCAACCACTGAGCCACACCAGCTGGGCTACCAAAAAACATTTTAAATGATATATATGGCTTGTATGACATTTGCTTTTCTGGAAAATGCTGCTTTTAGATCACAGAATAGGCTAGTATTTCTCAACTATGGTTCATCGACAACCTGCATCAGACTCACCTGGAGTGCTTGTTAAAATGGCAGATTCCTGATACTAGCACATGAATCTCAGAGGGTGGGTCTCAGATATCTGCATTTTTAATGTGTTCCACAGATGATTCCTGTGCACAGTAAAGTTTGAGAATTCCTGAAGAAGTCCTTTATTCCCATCTTTTCCATGTCCAAATCATAGGAATTAGGACAACTCAGGTCAATTGGAAATATTGCCAGATAATCTCCTATGGGTAACTAAATACTCCCTGAATAATATTCCTTGTGGATTGAGGATTGAGCAAGAGTTACCCCTAAGAAGATAGTCTTATATTAATGTCGCATTTTCCTTGGGTAGGTCTATGAAAAAGAACCACAGTAATAAAATGAAAGCTGGAATGGCTTTGTTGAAATGAGACAAAGTAGACTTCAGAAAAACAAATATTGTCAGAGGTAAAGAGGAACAAAACCAGATAGAACTGAAAGGAGAAATAGACAAATTCACATTTCTACTTGGTGACTTCAAAGATCCTTTCACAGTAGTTGATAAGATAAGCAGACAGGTATGAAAGACCTGACAACAGATTCACCCAACAGAAATTGTAAAATATTTTAAATAGACTAAATATGAAAATACACTATATTAAATAAACACACTATTACCCCTACCTTCAGGAAATTTTCATTCCAGCAGCAAAATAGATATTAAATTGCTGTTTATGAAACTTTGTAATTACTATTGTGAAAAGTGTTTTGAAGAAGTAGGGCATACTGCGGGAGATGACTGGGAGATTTAACCAAGGCTAGAAGTCTTCCTTGACAAAATAGGATCAGAACTGAGGTAAGAGGATATAAAAAGAGGGATCTAGACCAGTGGTTCTCAAACTTCCTAATGCCGCGACCCTTTAATACAGTTCCTCATGTTGTAGTGACACCCAATTTCATTGTTACAAATTGAACATAATTAAAGCATAGTGATTGATCACAAAAACAATATGTAATTATACAGGTGTTTTCTGATGGTCTTAGGTGACCCCTGTGAAAGGGTCTTTCAACCCCCAAAGGGGTCGCGACCCAGAGGTTGAGAACCACTGATCTAGACAGAGGGAACTGCCTATGGGCAGGTTCTGGAGGCAGTGAGAGGCCAGTGTATATTAAGTAAAGAAGCAAGAAATTCAAAAGGCTAGTAGAGAGGAAGGCCAGGACTAGATTATGCAGTAGACTTTCATCTTAAGAGTAATGGGGAGCCATTGAAGGGTTTATAATTGGTAAAAGGAGGATTAATCCATCCATCCCTGCTTTCATGCATCACAGCAATATTTTGAAGACCTAATATGTATACTATATGTATACTATACTAAGCTGATTGCTGAGAATTCAGCAACAAAGAAATCAGACACAGATTTATGATGAAGCTAATGAAGTTTAGACTTTAGGACTCGCCATTTGCACAGGCCCTTAATGAGTGCTAGAATGGGAAAGGAAAGCCAGGTTGCAATTGGTACACATTTCTGTTGTAAGCATTTCTAGCAAATTGTCTAAAGAAGTTTCAGAAGAGAGGAATCCTAATTTTTAAAGCTTTATTAATCTGTTGTGATTTCTTCTTTCTTTATAAATAAGCACAACGTTTATACACAATTTTGTATTTATAATTTATACTAGAGACCCGGTGCATGAATTCGTACACCAGTGGGGTCCCTCAACCTGGCCTGCGGGATCGGGCTGAAACCGGCTCTCCGACATCCCCCGAGAGGTCCTGGATTGCGAGAGGAGGCAGGCCAGGTCAAGGGACCCCACTGGTGCATGATCAGGGCCGAGGAGGGATACGGGAATTTGGCCAGCTGGGGAGGGACCACGGGAGGACTCCAGGGTGTGTTTGGCTTATCTTGCTCAGTCTCGCGCAGCTGGACCCCAAAAGCACGCTAACTGGTTGGAGCATCTGCCCCCTGGTGGTCAGTGCATGTCATAGCAGGCGGTTGAGTGGCCTTAGCATATCATTATCATATTATGCTTTGATTGATTGAACAGACTACTGGATGACCAGACACTTAGCGTATTAGGCTTTTATTATATAGGATTAGAGGCTTGGTGCACGAATTTGTGCATAGGCGGGGTCCCTTGGGATGTCCTGCAGGGATTGGGCTGAAACCCACAGTCCAAAGCCACCTGCAGCTCCTACCTGCCACTCCAGCTCAGCCCGGTCCCACTGTGCCTGCTGCAGGCTCATGCCCAATCAGTCCAGGTCAGGAGAGGCTCATGCCGCCACAGTATTGCTTGCTAGCCATGAGCCCTATACCTGGTGCCCTCCCAAGGGGAGTGGCCTGCGGGATTGGGCCAAAACTGGCTCTCCAACATCCTCCGAGGAGTCCCAGATTGTGAGAGGGCAGACCAGGCCGAAGAACTCCCACCACTGTACAATCTGGGCTGGTAAGGGACTGCGGGAGGGCTCCAGGGTGTGTCTGGCCTATCTCACTCAGTCCTGATCCACCAGACCCAGCAGCAAACTATCTTAACTGGTTGGAGCGTCTGCCCCCTGGTGGTCAGTGCACATCATAATGACTGGTCAACCAGTCAACTGTCTGCCCGCTGGTGATCAGTGCATGTCATAGCGAGCAGTTGAGCGGCCTTAGCATATTATGCTTTGATTGGTTGAATAGTCAACCGGACACTTAGCATATTAGGCTTTTATTATATAGGATTTTTTTCTTAAAGAAGGCTCCCTAAGTTGTATTAGTTTCAGGTCTCACAAAATCTAGATCCACCCCTGGTTGCAGCCCTCTTACAGTCTTATAGAATAGGCACAGAGGTAAACATTTTCAGCATAATATGACAAATGCTCTGATAGAGGAAGGCACCAGACCCAGACATGGTGGGAGGTAGTGAAAGGCAGGGAAACTAGTACCTGAAGGTTATAGAAATTAGTAGGTAAAAAGCAGGGAAAGGTGTAGATCCTGTAGTACAAACAGGGGACTAGTAGGAATGTCTTTGGGTCAAGCAGAAAGCTAGTGACTACTGGTTGCCATGGAAACACAAGTTAATTCTGATCACACTTTTGAAGAAAATCATGAATTTGGACCAGACTAAAGGGCAAAAAAGTCTTTTATGGTTTTCTTTCATCTGTTCTGCCAATTACAAGGAAAGATCAAATTACCTAAAACATTGCCAGGATGTAACAAAAGGCAGCCCCAGATAAGGTAGGAAAAGCACTTAATTAAAGTTAATGCCTTGAGAGAGTAGTAGGTCAGATAAATGGATTTTACTTTTAATATACTTTGAAATATAGATGTATCCCTTTAGGATTCCTTAGTATTTAATACAAGAATACAGCCTCCAGATCATTGTAGCACTACAGATTTTTATTGTTAATATTATTATTCTCTTTATTTTTTAAATTTACAACAGATGCTGTAAAAATTCAAACATTATTGAAGAGTAAGACATGATCATCCACTCTTATCCAATCTAAGGTTAGCTGTCAATTTGGGGGGTCTCTGTCCAGCCCTTTATTTGTGGATATGCAAATATATCTACACTAATAAAAGAGAAAGATGCAAATTGACTGTACCTTCACGACACCCACCAGTCAATCAGGAGTGAGTATGCAAATTAACCCAACAAAGCTGGCAGGTTAATTTGCATACACAGGCGCCAAGTGGCCGGGGCGGGATGCTTGCGTTCTGCACAGCCCCAGCCGCTCCGGGCCTCTGGGCAGCGTGGGAAGGCAGAAAGGTGGCTCCGGGCCGGAGCAAAGGTGGTGCCTGCAGCCAGGGGAAGGAAGGCCCATTCTTGCACAAATCTTTGCACATCGGGCCTCTAGTCCTATATAATAAAAGAGAAAAATGGTAATTGGCGTGCGACGATACCCTTTTCATTGGCCAATCAGGGCTATATGCAAATTAACTGCCAACTCAGATGGCAGTTAACTGACAACAAAATGGCGGTTAATTTGCATATGTAGGCACAATGCAGGGAAGCAAAAGGGAAAGCAGGAAGAAGCCCCCTGCCACTGACAGTGATTGGAAACCCAGGGGGGAGCTAAGAGCCCCCAGGGCCGCCTTTGCCCTGCCCCCCAGCCATGATCGGAGAATCAGGCGCCTTTGCCGCCCTGGCTAGTGATAGCAGGAAGTAGGGGTGGAGCCAGCGATGGGAGCTGGGAGGGTCAAAGCTGGCAGTCCCGGGAGCTAGGGGTCCCTTGCCTGGGCCTAAAGCGGAGCCCACGATCGCAGGGCCGCTGCCGCTGCGGGTCCCCGCTGCCCGCGCAGGACGCCTCGGCCAGAGGCGTTAGGCCTGGGCAGGGGCAGAGCGGGAGATTGCGGGGAGCTGGGGGTGCCCTACCCAGGCCTGACACCTCTACCGGAGGCCTCAGGCCTGGGCAAGGGACCGATCCAGTGATCAGCGGTCGGATGGGGATGAGGGTCAACTCCTCTGGCTGAGGCATCAGGCCTGGGTGGGGGGGCGGAGCCAGGGATTGGGGGGATATGATGGTCCCCTTGCCCAGGCCTGAAGCCTGGGTCAGACGCGTCAGGCTTGGGTGGAGCAAGCTATCAGAGGGAGATGGGGGTCCCCTGCCCAGGCCTGAATCCTGGGCCAGAGGCATTAGGCCTGGGCCAGGGGCAGGGCCAGCAATCAGAGGGGTCTGGGCAAGGGGCCGATCCTGCGATTGGAGGATGATGGGGTCAACGCCTGAGGGCTTCCCAGTATGTGAGAGGGGGCAGGCTGGGCTGAGGGACACTCCCCCTCACCCCCACCCAGTGCATGAATTTCGTGCACCGGGCCCCTAGTATAATTATAAACCCATAAAGCTTTCAAAACCCCCAAATGGAGCCATACTGTTCCTACTGTTTATGTTTACTAACTTGTATTTTTTTTCCACTTAACAGCATATCACAACCCCATTTTGTGAGAACAGATACATCAATATTAATTGTGTCTGTTGTGACATTAGAACAATATTAATTGTTTCTGGTATACAGATGGGCAAAAGTAGGTTTACAGTTGTGAGTACACGAAAGTTTATTCTTGTATTATTTTTCAAATGAACAACTATAAACCTATTTTTTGCTCCACCTGTATTCAGAGTAGGTACATACCTTAATTTTAAAAAATAAGGAAAAAAGGTTAAACATATGAAAAAAGAAGAGTTGTATAATGAACCAGTGCTCGATTTCAAGAATTAACAACTCATGGCAGTTATGTTTCATCTATACACTCACCCACTATGCTACCCACTTATGAATAGACGCTGAGATTATATTTAAGATTCTGCTAAACAGGTGAAACTATAGTGAACGTATTTGTAAATGTATCTATACATGCATATTATCAACACTTTGAGCACCGGAGTGAGTGACTGTCAGTGGAGTATTCTCTGGTGGAAGATTCACATAGGAAGGTAGATGTCTGGACTATATACTAGATAGCAAAAGAAAAACTAAAAACTAAAATCTGGAAGTTAGCCGTTTTGTATAGTTGGAGACTTGGAAGGGAAACCAGTCATTAGAGATAAATGTTCTCAGTTAAGATAAGCTCTAGCTTGCATGTTAAGCTAGTAAACTGGAACTTCAGAGGTATGTAGCCAGGGCACTAATTGGAGGCTATCAAGACTGAAACTTTATGGCACCTTTGAAGGCCTCTCTAAATGTAATAATGGGAGTATAAGTTTTTATATACAGACTGTAAAATTAGGGAAATGTGAGCTGTATTTGAAAGGGCCCAGATTGCACTCAGATTTGGTTGGTGTGATTTCTCTGAAGATTATCAGATGTTTGCATTATTCAGACCTAGTTATAAACTAACATGCTTTACCAATAAAGAACACTTTGCTTTTTCTGTCTCAGAAAAAGATTTATGTCTTTTTAAACTCTCTTAAGTGTTAGTTGAAGGAATGATGAGGCATGACTCTTAATTCCTAAAAGAGTTTAGATTTCTGATTTCTTCATTAAGCATTATGTGTTAGAAATTATATTTGATTGACCACATGAACTATTGCATTAATTAGGCTGTGAAATTGGAATGTCCCCAATCAGTGGAGCTGGGGAAAGA
>NW_006285779.1:5548710-5549900 GCF_000327345.1 Myotis davidii
TAAAGAGGAATCACTTTTCTTTGGCATTGAATTGAGTATAGGACAGTGGTTGGCAAACTACGGCCCTTGAGTGTGGCTCTTCCACAAAATACCACGTGCGGGCAGGCACGTACAGTGTGATTGAAACTTCGTGGCCACTCTCAAGGGGCCAAAGAGCCACATGTGGCTCGCAAGCCATAGTTTGCCGACCACTGGTATAGGAGATAGGGATTTTAAAAATGTAAGGATGAGGCTGTAGTGTAAGATCAGACAACCAGGAAGGTGATGATACCATCAATAGAAACAGAGGATTTCTGGGAGGGTAAGAAAGTTTGGGGGGATGATGATGAGTTTAGAAGATTTTTGGAGTCAGAGAATTATGGGCTGGAGATACTGATTTTAGAGCAGCTCATGTAGAGATGTAGGCTGAGGTCATATAAATGAGTCATCTATTAAAGCTTGTAAAAGAACACAAGCTGAGGAGTAGGTCTTAGAATATCTTCCCATTTAGTGCAGAAGGGTAAAATGAGGCTGAGAAGAATCTGTCAGAGAGATGAGAGAGCATAGTCAGAGCAGTGACACAGAAGAGAGCAGTCAAGTAGTCAGTGCTTTCCTGTGTCCTTTACAGTGACTTAGGAGTCAAAACTGTTTTTGATTTTCCCAACAATACACTTGAATGAGTGGCTGCAACAAGCTGAGAAGCTCCTCACTTAGGCTACTAGAGCTTATTTTATTACTTTTATAATTAAACTAGAGGCCCAGTGCACGAAAATTTGTGCAAGAGTAGGCCTTCCTTCCCCTGGCTGCTGGCACTGGCTTCCCTCCAGCAACCAGGACCTGGGCTACTTCCCTCTGGCCACCAGCAGGCACCCGGAACCCGGGCTCTTACCACCAGCCCCCGCTTAGGCAGCACTGTCAGATGTTGCCGCCAGCACTGGTCCATCAGTGTCTGGCCCATTCTTTGGAGATTGGACCTGCAGGACTACTGAGGGAGTGAGTGGCTGCCACCAGGCTGGTGGGCTGCCAGAATGGGTCAGTCAGCCGAGTGGCACTCCTGCTGTGGGAGCACACTGACCACCAGGGGGCAGCTCCTGCATTATTCATCCTGGCCCTGCTGTGCCTGATGCAGGCTCGCACCCAGTCAGCCCTGATCAGGAGAGACTCGCTCCACCACAGCGGCGCTCGCCAGCCATGAGCCCTGCATCTGGTGC
>NW_006285779.1:5549950-5556122 GCF_000327345.1 Myotis davidii
GGACACAATCAGCCCTCCCGGCAGCCAGTGGGATGCCCTTGCTGACCTGGGATCCAGATCCGTCCTGCTGATGTTCGCACGGGTTGTAGGGAGCCAACTGGCGGCCGCTTTTATATTGTTTCTTCCTTGAGGGGCATCTAGGGAGGGGAAGTGGCCACAGTGCCCGAGGCTGACTTCCAGGAGGCAGGCAGCACTGTCAGATGTTGCCGCCAGCACTGGTCCATCAGTGTCTGGCCCATTCTTTGGAGATTGGACCTGCAGGACTACTGAGGGAGTGAGTGGCTGCCACCAGGCTGGTGGGCTGCCAGAATGGGTCAGTCAGCCGAGTGGCACTCCTGCTGTGGGAGCACACTGACCACCAGGGGGCAGCTCCTGCATTGAGTGTCTGCCCCCTGGTGATCAGTGTGTGTCATAGCGACCAGTCTACAGGTCATTCAGTAGTTTGGTCACAGGTTTTTATATATATAGGTACTATCACCAAGATATAGAGAACTTCTTTATTACTTTTCTACAAAGACCATTATGATATTGGAAATATAATTAGATTTTTATGTCCCACTTAGATAAGGTACAAGAGAACAATAAAAAAAATGTCAAGAAAATACTCCAAATAAAACTTGAAAGTCAGTGAAATAGAATTCATTGTGTTTTCAGCACAGCTTCTCTGGGAACACATGAATGATGTTGTCAATTAGCTAACAATTATTGAGTGCCCTTTAAAGAATGAAAGAGAGAGGTATTATAATTCTCATGAAAGAGGAATTGAGGATTTAGAGCAAAAAAGATGCATGTGAATTTGGATGAAAATTGAAGTGTTAGATGTCTGATTTAAAAAGTGAGATTCTCATAATCATGGAGTGGTTGGAGATATAGATCATATAAGAATGGCAAACACAAAATGTGAATGGACTTAATGCCACTGAACTGTACACTTAAGAATGGTTAAAATTATTAACTAAAAAATTTATTCAACTCCATGAATCAGTTTATTTTATAATTGAAAGTACCCATGTCTCCAAAAGGGTTAACACCCAAGTGCTGTCTGCCAGGGCCTGAAGAGATAGAACATGGATTAAAGATTGCGAAGAATAGAGTTTCCAAACTTAGCTGGTATGACAATTAGGGGAGAACATCTGAGATCCAAACTATCCTGGACTGTTCATAGAGCAGTAGGTATGTAGAGGATGGCTGCCATGCTGGTGGAAACGGGGCACTCACACATTTTAAGAATAACTCATTGTTCTGAGGGTTCATCTTAATGAAAAATTTCATGTTCCAAGTTATATTTTTGTATGTGAATGGACATGGGCGTGCTATTTGCCACATTTTGAGGCATGCTGGAGAAGAGCTAGGCAAGCATTTGTTTATTAAAAGCACTAAGTAACAACATTCCTCATTTCATCTTCTTCCGACCTTTTCAAAGCCCTTCTTCAAAGCTGTTCTCTTTGAGCCTCTATTTACTCCATATTAAATGTCTGTCTGAGTAAATTCTTTGGGTAAGGGCCAGTCTTTGTGGTGTTCTTGCTAATGCAATCTATAAATGACAGGTCTCCTTTGGAGTTATCTCTAAATGACAGGTCTCCTTTGTACAGTTAGTTGGAGCAATAACCACTACTCTGACCCCTGGGTGGCAGGAACCATTTCCCATTCTTCATTTTTTGTAGGAATTTGTAAGGAGCTGGGCTTCATTAGACTCTTTAAAATGCATACAAATACCAACCACACTTTGCAGACATGTTTTTTTTCCAGGCACTTGTAAGTTCAAAAATACCCTTTATTCTTTCCAACCCAGTAAGAAGGCTGTTCCCCGCGGAGGCCTAGCCACAAAGCAAGTTTGAAGTTTTCTTTTGTTTGGCTTATATGGAGTTATATATATAGAACGAGCTATAGAAGCCCCTCTGTCCTTTTTTTCTATGTTTGGAGTGGAAGAGAAACAAAGTTAAAGTTGTCTTAATTTCATTCTTTTTTGTGTCTAAAGAGATTAAAAAAGATTTTTACACAAAGTATACACCAATACTGTTTCCATCTTGATAAAGAAAGATACAAATAAATGGCTAATGATTGGACTTATTAGTTAAAGAGAAAACTTTTTGATTGTGTGGTGAGACCATATTCTAGCAGAAGTACCTGTATACCTGAAACAACAGGCACAGGATTTTGCCTTTTCAGTAGTACATTAATATATAAGTTCTTCTTTTAAGTTCCTCTCACAGTTATATTTGGTTTTATAAGAAGCAGAGATGATAATGAACATATTTTCTAATTCTAGTCTAGAAACAGGTAATTTTTAACTGTTTCATACCTGAGATAGCATGGAAAATATTCAAACAATGTAATTTCAAAGTCGTTGTTTTATGCATGCCAGAAAAATAAAATTAGATAAGTGGAAAACTTGAACTAGAAATTAAGTGACAGGAAGAATAATTCAGTAGAAAGGGTATAGAATTAAGTATCAGAAAACTTTGGACCAAGGCTCTGTTTCTATCTGTGTAATGTTAGGCACATCTTGTCATCTCTCTAGACCCCAATTCAAACATTCAGTCTTTAAGCAATATAATATGAGAAATAGGTCTGAAATTATTTTGAAAAGAAGTAAGTGTTATATTATTGGTGAGCTAAAGGAGTTATTTAATTAAGTAGAAGTATCTCTGACACAATTGCATTATTTTTGTAGAGATATTTTATGTGAGGCCAACTTCCATTTAATAGGCATTTTGGTCAAATATTTGAAATTTATGAATAAGGTACACATCTTTATTTGGGAAAGGATTCCTTATAAGGAAAAAATCCACCTGGTAACACTCCTATCTTTCACAGTACGTGTGCCAAACACATAGTCTGTCTACATTCTTAGCATGGTATCAGTCCTCAACACCAGGCAGTCTGGCTTCCATTTCCAACAGTATTAGATTTCTTGAAGCTAATCAGTCATCATCTGATGGCCAAATTCAATGGATTCCTGTTAGAGCTTTGTACTAAGTATCTGCAATAGCATTACATTTGCTCCCTCCTCCAGGTTCTAATGCCTGCCCCCAACCCACAATCAATTCCAACATCCATTATATCTTCATGTTCTAAGAAGAAATCAGTCATAAGCTGTGGGAAAATTATAGAACATGGAGCACAATGCTGTATGTAATATAAGAACATAAGATATTCTCTTCGTTCTATGACAATAAAAAATGTGTAGAATGTTTATTGATAGAAACCCAGAAAAAGAGAAACTATGAGTGCCATCTTGTGGTAAGGCATGCCGTACCACATTTAATTTGACATACTTCACTCAGCATCATCTCCCCAGCTCCCCACCCCCAATATTTTAGCTGTGCTCTCTGCCTGTCTGTGCCATTTGACACTGGAATCCATTCCTTTTTGAAGCCATCTTATCCCTGGTCTCTGAGTCACTGCAGTAATTCTGTCTTTATCGTCATTATTTTTCAAGGCTCAGTTATATAACCTTATTTTAAAAATCACATCCTTCATTGACTGTCATTGCTATTATTGCATCTTGGTGATCATTCTATGACTTCCTCTTATCTCTTCTTGGCCGTTAACTTACTTCTTTCCCAACAACAGTTGCCAGATAAAACACAGTACATTCAAATTTGAATTTCAAATAAGCAATGAATAATTTTTTAGCCTAAGTATGTCCCAAATATTACATGGTACATGCTTATGTTGTTAAATAGCATTATTTTTATTTGTTAAATCTAGCCATTAACCTTCTCTTTTTTTCTCATTTGTGGTTGATATGGAGATGTATTGCTCAGATTTCCCTTCAAAGAAGGGAGTACCCAAAAGTGTTGATTGAGGTAAGCAGACAGCCTCCAGCTGTCAGCTCCTTCAGGTATTTTGTCACCCAAGGTCACCCCTCTTGGGTAGCCAACATCAATGACTAAATGAAGTTGAGGTACAAGAAGGCACAACCATTTTGGTCTGATGCAGGGCAACTCTGTCAGGCAGTATTTGCTTCAGAGCTCGCCATCAGATTGACCAGGGCATTTTCAGCCTGCATTGCAGTTCCTTCTTCCTCTGTCCGATCCACTTCCTTCCCTTTCTTTCAAAGGCATTGATCCTTAGTAAGCACCCAGACTTTGTCTCAGCTTCTGCCTTTGAAGAAGATCCTCTGAAGGAACTTATTTCTATGACTTCAACTATGACCCCTCCAACTATATTAATGTGTTCCAAACATATGTCTATGTCTCACTTGCATTCACAGCTGCTCATAGTACCTCTCCACTTGAAGGTTTGAATGTTTTCCAGGCAGAACTAAAATTATACTTGTATTCATTCATCCCACAAATATCTCTTGAGTGCCCACCATGTTTCAAGCACTGTATCACTGGGATTGTAACAATGAACAACACACACACAAATCCCTGGTCATATGGAGGGGAGTCTACTGGGGAAGGTAGATAATAAACAAGATAAATAGATGAAATGCATTTTAAGTTATAGAGTACAAGCACCAAAGAAAATAAAAGAGCAAGAAGTAAGTATAGGAAGTGTGTATATGTGTGTTTGTTTTTTTGTGTGGGGGAAGGGTCAAGGAAATTTTTGATATAGTGGTCAGGGAAAATGTATTAATCAAAATTGGCTATGCTATGTTATAGTAATAAATCTAGACATCAATGGTTTAGCCCAGTGGTCGGCAAACTGCAGCTCGCGAGCCACATGCGGCTCTTTGGCCCCTTGAGTGTGGCCACGAAGTTTCAGTCGCACTGTACATGCGTGCACGCACGTGGTATTTTGTGGAAGAGCCACACTCAACTCCTTGAGTGTTTGCTGATCACTGGTTTAGCCCAACAAAATTTTAGTTTTGTTCATAAGAAGTCTGATGTAGATGGTTCATTGCTCCATCCAGCAATTCAGGACTTTAGGTTTCCTCCATATTGTGATGGCGCCACATTGATATATAGTTTCTAAGGGCAGAGAGAGTTGTAGATAGATTAGTAGCCAATAGGTGACTTGGTCGGGAAGTGATACATCACTCCTATCTATATTCTCATTTGGCAAAACTAAGTGACATGCTCCCACACTGGTGCGGTGATCATACCATTTTCTTTTCTGGCATAAAAGCTTCACTGAAAAAGTGACACTTGAATAAGATCTGAAGGAATTTTCCTGGAATTTTTGCTCTATTTTAAGATCTGTATGTTTCAAATACATTATCACTCACCACCCCTTTTCTATTGAAAATGTGTGGTTATCTTGTGATCTTTTATTTTCTCTCTCTAACCAATCAAAAATCTATAGAATTGCAATAATTTCATATATTCTATTTCTATATATAACCCTTCCCCACTCTCCAGCCCCCAATCCATCTTCTATGCCACAGCTGAAGTGAAAATTCTAAAACAAAAATCATGCTGACATATACTTTTCTCTTAAAAGTATTTTAATGATATAAGAAATCCAATTGTAACCATGCATCTGTGATTTTTCCACTAATTACTGTTATTTACATGTCTTCAAAATTACAACAAAGAACAAGATTGTGGGGAAAAAAAACACCACTTAAGTACAAATGAAATACCTTCCCAATAAAAAATCTAGCTAGTTATTAATCACTAGAGGCCCAGTGCACAAAATTCATGCACTCGGGGCAGGGTGGGGGGCAGTCCCTCAGCCTGGTCTGCACCCTCTCATAAGTCCAGGAGCGCTCAGGGGATGTCCAACTGACAACTTACAGACAGATATCAGTCAGACATCCTTAGCGCTGCCATGGAGACAGGAGAGGCTCCCAGCTGAGCAGCGCTCCCTCTGTGGGAGCACACTGACCACCAGGGGGCAGCTCCTGTGTTGAGCATCTGCCCCCAGTGGTCAGTGTGCGTCATAGCAACCGGTCGTTCCGCTGTGTGGTCAATTTGCATATTAGCCTTTTATTATCTAGGACGAGGCCTGGTGCACAAAAATTTGTGCACTCAGGGGGTGGGGCGTGTCCCTCAGCTTGGCCTATGCCCTCTTGTAGTCTGGGACCCCTCGGGGGATGACCACCTGCTGGCTTAGGCCTGCTCCTCAGGGGATTGGGCCTAAGCTGGCAATCAGACATCCCTCTAGCAGCCCAGGAGCCCTTGGGGGATGTCCACTTGCCAGCGGGGAGCAGGCCTGAGCTGCAGTCAGACATCCTTAGCACTGCTGAGGAGGCGGGAGAGGCTCCCGCCACCACTGC
>NW_006285779.1:5556144-5566239 GCF_000327345.1 Myotis davidii
TAGATATAATTGATGATTTACAGAGAGGAAGGGAGAAGGATAGAGAATTAGAAACATCGATGAGAGAGAAACATCAATTCAGCTGCCTCCTGCACCCTCCCCACTGGGGATGTGCCCGCAACCAAGGTACAAGCCCTTGACCGGAATTGAACCTGGGACCCTTCAGGCCGCAGGCTGATGCTCTATCCACTGAGCCAAACCGGTTTCGGCCAGGTTTCTGGGGTTTTGTTTAGCTTCTATATTTGTAACAATGTTTCTTAGAGAGGAGCTCAGAGCTGGGCTGCAGCAGGCAGGGAACCTTGGCTTCCTCCATCACTGGAGCAAGCAAGCCTCCTGCTTGCTTCAGCTGCGTGGCAGCCGGCTGCCATCTTGGTTGGGTTAATTTGCATACCCTGCTGATTTGCCAATGGGAAGCGTAGCAGAGGTATGGTCAATTACCATGTTTGTCTATTATTAGATTAGATTATCAATTAGATAAAAAAATTTTTCTAAGAATTAGAGATATTCTATGTTTTGTGTTTGGTTATGGTTTCATTTTTATATCAGCACTTTGCAAGGTTTCCTCTTCTCTTAAACTATCTGCCTATAATTTATCAGAAAGATGTCACTTTGTAAATAGCTCTCAGAACCTTCTCTCTAATCCTGCCTTCCTGCACATACTGTTTATTCCTCTTTCACTCGCCATTCTTTTCCCACTTTTGTTCTTATAGAGGAAACATTTTTTTCAATATTGATATGAATTATTTAATTAGTAAGTAACTGGGGTTGAATAGATAAATCTCCCATGAATAACTCTCCACAAGAGGAAACAACTTTAATACAATGTAATTTTTAAAAAATTTGCTCAGAGAACTCCAGCTTGAAGTAGAAAAATATACATTATAGAGACTCTCAAGTTTGTAACCAATGTTTGGCTCTCCTAGCATGCCTCTTCCAAATCAAGCAACTCTACCCTTTGATGTCAGCTTCTTGCTAAAAACCATCTATGTTAACTCCAATAGTTTGGACTTGAAGATAATATCCAAAGACATTGGCAGTTTTAGGACTGGTTTCTAGTGAGGTTTTCAAGATTAGGGACTCTGTCTTATTTATTTTGTATTCTCTTAACTTCACTCAGTGTATGCCATGCTAGGTAGTCAGTAAATGTTGAATGTTGAGTGAATTAATGAATGAATATTAGAATCATCTTAAAAGAGTCTTCCTAGTTTGCTTCTGAACCTAAAAACACATTTTAAAATATGAGTTTTTGAAAAATACACATTAATTTTTCAGTTCTCAAGATAACTCCCAATTAGCTCTTGATTGGGTAGAGCAGAGCCCATGGTGTATGTAAACATCAGCTTTTTATAGTTACCACTTTCGTGAAGTTTCCCCCTGAGTAAAAGAGTGGAATTGTGGAGAGCAGTACCTCCCCTCATTTGCACTTCCACTGCCCATGTTGAGTGAGTTGAATAATATGGGAGTGCTTCTTCCTCTAGCTTTATTACAGTTCAACCCACCTAGGTGTCAGTTTCAATGTGTGGAAGGAGCTCTGTCTTTTGGAAGAAAAAGAGAGGGAAAATTTGAATAATTTCAAGGCATTCCTTTGTTAGTGATTTCAGGCACTGATCTTCCTCAGAGCTTTTTATGACTTACGTCTGTAACTAACAGTTGAGGGAAAATGAGACACTAAGAAACTAATTTTTCTCTTTAGTGGGCCACGTTCACACAAGTGCATTTGCCTTGAGCCTGTTTTCTGCCCAGCAACAGAATGGAGCTAAATCTCATTTTGCAGCTTAAAATTAATGTCTCACTTAAATCTGTTTCACCATATTATTTAAATTTTCCAGCTGTCAGTTTGGGAGGCTGGGTGAGAAAGGTGAAGGGATTAAGAAAAAAAAGAAAGAAAAAGCTTTGTAGACACAGACAATAGTACAGCAATTGAAAGAGGGAAGGGTGATCTGGGAAGTAGAAGAGGGTAAAGGGGAGATAAATGGTGATGGAAGGAGACTTGATGTGGGGGGCGGTAAACACAATAGAATATACAGTTGAGGTATTGTAGAATTGTATACTTGAAACCTATATAACTTTATTAACTAATGTCACCCCCATTAAATTCAATAAAAATATATTAAAAATAAAAATTCTTCCTTAGAAAAATTAACAATAAACTTTCAGATGTAATTTATATAAATCTCACAGATGACACACTTTGGATTTTGGTTATATCATCAGTGAAGCCCATTAAACTTGACTGTGATTTGTAACTTTACTCTTTATTTGGCTTTCACAACTTCTTTGAGATAATTTCTCTTAAGAGGAGGAAGAAAACTCTGTACCAGAATTTACTACAGCAGTTCCCTTATGATTTCTCTAGAGCAACTTCTTAGATTCATGGCCAATGAGAGCAGAAAACAGATAGACATTGGAGAACATCTGATTTAACCACCACCTCCTTTTATAGATGAGCAAGCTGAGGCTCGGAGAGGATAAGGGACTAACCTTAGTAGCCTGGAAGCAGAATCCTGGTCTGACCCCCTCTATGTTTAGATTTGATTTTAGGTGTTCTTGTGTATGATATGTTTGCAATAGGCATAACTGTGGCATGAAGGAGCATGTCCTATTTCCCTTGACTTAGACCACCACCAAGCAATCCTGGTGGCATGACAGAACCTATGCTTCAAAGAAGCACAAGTAGTTAATATGGCTGTAGCATAGAGAGTAAAAAGGGGATGTGACAAGGGAGAGAAAGGACAGGGAGAGAGGGACTCCTATTCTAAATACAGCAATGATTTGATCAGGGCTTAACATAGTTTTTTAAACTTTTTGTTTTATTTTGTTGTGGAGCAGAAGAAAACTATAATATAGTAGACAAACAGCAAAAACACACACAAAGATTTAACTGTCCTGTTTTAAAAAGTTTAACATGTTTAATCTTTGCAAACTTCTGACATCACGTAATAATGTGCTTTATTGGTTTGACAGTTATAAAAACTCTAGGACATAATTCAGTTTGGTTTTCCTCATCTTTAAAATATCTCATTTAGTTATGAGGATTTAAAGAGAGTTTGCTTGTAATTGCTTTTATATTCTTGTGTGTAAAAGAAAATCGCTGGCAAAATTCACTTTCTCTGTTGAATGCCTAGCCACTTCTATGTATAGTTTTAAGTCTTGAATTAACTTGTATTGGAAATTAAACCTGCCCAAGGTGCTGGGGGTGAAAGTAAATGGCTTTGGTAATTTAACCTTAATGACCTCCCTACCATTTTTTTTTTTAATCTCCAAGAGATTCAAGTTTTTGTGTGACATAAAAGATGTCTCCTGGAAGAACACTTTAGTAGTGGTAACTGGCTGCTTTGTCTCTTTTTTTCCTGCACAACTTTTTATTTTGAAAAGTTTAAAACTCGAAGGAAACTTGAAAGTTTAGATTCATTAATTGTTTACATTTTGCTTTCTTTTTATCACGTATATATCTACCTATGTAAGTTTTGGCTGAATCATTTGAGAGTAAGTTGCATACATCATGACATTTCTTCTGCATAACCACAGTACCATTACAATACCTAAGAAATTTGACATTTATTGATTCGATATCATCTAATACATAGTTCGTGTAACTTTTCCTAATTATACCAGCAATGTCCACAGTAGCTATTTTCACCTCCTTTGCCTCAATCTTGGATCCAAACAAGGATCTTGTTTACATTTCGTTTCTTACACTTTAATCTTTTAAAATCTAGGACAGTTCCCCAATTATATTTTGTCTCTTGTGACATTGACATTTTTGAAGAATCCAGGCTAGATTTCTTATAAATGCACCAAAATTTGGATTTGTCTGATTGTTCCCGTATGGTCAGATTCTGTTTAAATATGTTTGGTAAGAATACTACATTGTTGATATAGTATAGATGTCCTTTTAAGAAAGCTCTCTGAGACAGGATTGAAGGGTGCTAAATGGGGAAGCTGTAGCAGTTATTTGGATGAATGATATGGTTGCCTGAATTAGTGGGGAGGTGGTTGGGACTGAGGAAGGGAGAATCTGGCAAAGGTTTTAGAAGATGGACTTAATTAGCTTTTGTTGTGATAGGTGATAGAGGGAGGAACCTAGGATAATTCTCAGGTTTACTGAAAAATGACGATGTCATTTCATTAGTTCAGGGAATAGAAGGAAAGAAATGTTTATTGGGGTGGCTGATGAGTTTATTTTTTGTATGTACCATTTGAAATGTTCGTGCATCATTTAGGTAGAGATGATTTGATATGACCAGTCTGCAGTTCAGGAGACAAGTCCTGGACTGGAGATTTAAATTTGGACTGAAATATTAGCATATAGTTTGGGATGAATCCATAGGGATGGGTCAGATTACCTAGAGCAGTGGTCGGCAAACCGTGGCTCGCGAGCCACATGCGGCTCTTTGGCCCCGTGGCATGGGCCACGAACTTTGAATCGCACTGTATGTGCATGCCCGCACGTGGTATTTTGTGGAAGAGCCACACTCAAGGGGCCAGTTTGCCGAGCACTGACCTAGAGTATTAGGTGAAGAGTGGTGGGGTGGTAGAATATTCTTAGTGAAGATTTAGCCATAGCTCTTAGTCCAGTCCTCTTTCCCAGGAATGTTTGTGTAGTTTTTCAGAATTTTAAGTTTTGAGGTTGAATCACCAGCAGTGGCACTGACACCATACTCATAATGATGCATGTTTTCATCCAGATACCCTGCGTAAGTGTGGGGCTGTCTCTCCAAAAGGAGCCACATCCCATCTAAGATGGGACTGTAGTATGGAGATGGGATTGAAGGGTGCTACATGTGGAGGCTCCCTAACCCAAGTAACAGTGTGCTGAGGCACATTATGCAGGTCAACCAAACACTGTAAAGGTGGTCGTACATCAGCTGTGTGTGAGCACATGTGTGTTTCTTGCAATCTGGATTGAAATTTTGTGGTGAAGTAGTTCCAGACTGAACTAGCAGACGAAGAAGGAAAAAAAAACCCAAGAATGTTTTCCCAGCCCCATGTAATGCTTTGACTTTACTAAACGTGTGTGCTGTGTTTCTGCCTGTAGCTCACAGCATATGGAGTCATTCATTCCTCCCCACTCCTCCAAGAAATCTTTTGTACTTCCTCCACAGGTAGAAGCCTGAGTCACCAACAACACTAGACAGTGCTTTACTGACACTGTGATATTCTATTACCAAAAACCTTTCCATTCCCAACATGCTTAGTCTCATGTTATGTGAATATCTACAAAATGGAAATTCTTATTCAATGGCCTCTAAAGAGGAACTTGGCAATGTAAGAGAAAAAGGGAAAGCCTAAATAGTACTTCTTGCAGGAAAAGGGAAGGCTGAGCCCAGTGGGGAAGGCTGAGTATTCAGTTGCCAATGCCAGTTACTTAAGTACTGAGATTTTCCAGATCTCACGTCAGAGAAGGCAACACCTGATTTCACTTAAAACTGCAGCATCTGCCCTACTTCTTTCCCCTGACCAGGCCCACACCTCACCAGCCAGACCCATGAAGGCTGAAAGAAAGGAGGATGCAATTAGTGGTGAGTGGGGGTTGGGATGAGTGGGAAGCTCTTGAGAGTTCTGATCTGATTGTGCAGCTGACTTAGGAGGTTTCTCCCACACACTAGCACATTAGTAATATAGTCAAGTACCAGGAGGCAAGAGAGAGAGGGCTAATTCAATCATTTAAACCTAATGCTATATTTTGTTTTGGTTGTTGATGATGCTGCTGGTTTAATAGTTGTTTTACTGGTTTCATAGTGGTTCTCTAGCTTCTGCTTTCTTGAATCATCAACATTGCTCAATATGTGGAGTAGAGAGTAATTTTTCTTTTAAATATTATATTAGCCTTGCCAAGGGGAATTATAGAAAATTGATCGTTGTACTCCTAATTATTATTTTTGGAGATATCAAAGGAGAGATCGACAACAATACAATCATAGTGGGGGACTTTAATACACCACTGACAGCACTGGATAAGTCCTATAGACAAACAATCAGCAAAGATATCTCCAAATAGATACAGTGAAGGCAGAGAAGACATTAAGGATCAGAATAGAATATGTGTATATATATGTACAGGGGTGGTAAAAAGAGGTTTATAGTTATATGTAAAATAATACAATAATTAATAAATAATACAAGAATAAACTGCCATTTCACATACAACTATAAACCTACATTTGCCCACTCCTGTATGTGTATATAGATACATATTTATCCAAAAGATGATCCAGATTTTCTAATGTTAATCTTAATCTGAAAGATCTCCATTAAGGCTGGAAAGAAACAAGAAGGTCAAAATTACAGCCAGTGCAACCCAAGTACGTGCCCTTGACCAGGAATTGAACCTACCAGGGCTATTTGCTTAGTGGTTTTTAAACAACAAAGGTTAAATATATATTTGCTATTTTTCACTTAGCACTGTATTAATATTTTCCATGTCAAAAATATTTTTCTGTAGTGCATTTATTGAATTCATTCTATGGATGTATTTATTCACTCCCCTATTATTGGAAATTTAGCCTCTCTCTCTCTCTCTCTCTCTCTCTATCTATCTATCTATCTATTTAAGCCATTACATAAAGCTGTGATGAACATTCTTATCCAATTCTGTGTATTCCCTCAGAGAAAATTTTTAGAAGTGGAGTTTTTTAATCCAAGGGTACGTGCACTTTAAAAGCTTTTAATATATTTTGCCAAAATGTTTCTTTCCAGAGGAGCTTTAAAGTTTTATAAGGATTATATAATCTGAAATTTTCATAAACAGATTGGGGTTTAGAGCAAGGATTATACATTACAAGGGAGGTCATTACTGTATATCCTAAAAGCATCTCATCCAAAATAATTGGGATAGTTGTCATTGAAGATTGTGCAAGAATGAGTCCCTAACCGCTCAGGATGGGCTCAGAGAAAGGCAGCTAATCTGAGAATTATTTAATTATTTAATTATTTAATTATCAGCTCATAGCATTCTTTATTGAGGCAGATGTAGTACTATGTCTAAACGAATTCATAGTGTCTGAATCTTAAAATACTAAAAGCCTAGAGCAGGGGTGGGCAAACTTTTTGACTCGAGGGCCACAATGGGTTCTTAAACTGGACCGGAATAAAAATCCAAAAATATATGAGATAATATTATATAGAAAAGTAATTAAACTGTAAAAGAATAAATTCTTGCTATGTCTACTGAATTAAATCATTTTTATTTATTTAATTTATTAATACAGAATACCCTTGACTGCTGGGTATATATTCATATACCTCTGGCTAGGATCTTGGAAATAGGCCACCATAAGTAAGCTTTCATATGGAGAACAGGCAAAGTAGAGGAGTGTGAGAGGAATCGTGAGGAATCAGGCTCTCTCCTCTCTGGTTCCAGGCTGCGTCACCTGAGAACCACTGCTGTCAAGTGACCACAGCTCAGTAGCTCCTGTATTGAGTGTCTGCCCCATGGTGGTCAGTGTGCATCATAGCTATCGGACAGTCGGGCAGTTTATATATATAAGTTTATATATATATATATAGTCTATTCATTTCCTTAACTGGGCAATGCTAGAGAAGAGATGCCAGGAGAGGAGGTGCAACAGTTCCTGAGGGGGCACCTGTTGTCTTGCAGAGAGACTTCTCTACTATTTTCAGTGTTATTCCTGAAGATCTGGCCATGCCTTCAGTTAATGGGTTCTGGACCTGAAAACTGGCTCAGGACCAAGAACTAGCAAAGGATTAGGACTTTCCAGCCTCCTGCTTATTCATTTTTATCTTTCCATGGTTGTAGATTTCACATAACACTCCTGTGGCTACCCATCTATTTGCCCAAGGATGTCATTCATGCTTTATTAACCATCTTCACAACTCCCTGCTGATCAAGCCCCTTGGCTGCCCCTCTAATCTTGCTGACCATTATGGGAATTGCAGCCTTTTGGCTTATTGCATTTAAGCATCACCACTGAGCTCTATTGCTTTGGCCCTTATCATCCCATCCTCTTAGTTACTGACAAGCCCAAACCTGGCTGCACATGAGCCAATACTGAACTTCTTACTGATGCTGTGCCTCTCTTGCCAGCACATTCATACTGGCCTTGGTGGAATTGTGTCATTTGGGTTCTCCCCTGGACCACAGCCCTCTGGTGAGTTTTCTGGCCTTATAAATATATCCATAACATGGCCACTTCCCTCAGTCTCTTTTATTCCTTCCTGTACCATCTGCCAGGGCAACTGAAGCATTTCTACTTTGCTCATCATGGCCATTACTTTTTCTAGGATGCTAAATGTTATCCTGGCGGTGGATTTGCCCCAGGCCCTGGGATACTTGCTAGGATGTTAAATCCCATGTCCCAAGAAAGCAACCCCAAGCCAATGAATTCTTCATTAACCAATCTTACATCCTGGGTCCCTTGATCAGGCATCTTCAAAGTCTGATTCCAGGAGTACATCCCTGGCTCCTATAGTTACATGCTAGCTAATTCTCACAACTCCTTGACTACATAGTCTATTCATTTCCTTAACTGGGTAATGCTAGAGAAGAGATGCCAGGAGAGGAGGTGCAACAGTTCCTGAGGGGGCACCTGTTGTCTTGCAGAGAGACTTCTCTACTATTTTCTAGCACAGGGCAAATGCTACCTCTTCCTAGGGAAGGTTGGGCTACACTGTAAGCCCTTTGGACTCAGAGAGGCTCTTCAGCTCCATCATCTGTGGCATCCCTCCAGATGTCCCCATCCTATTTTTCAGATTACTAGGTTTTTCCAACCAGAGCCTTGATAGTACCACAACAGACCTTTTTGTGATTGACCATTCAAATGTCCCTGAAGCTCGGGAACTGTCAGATCTGTCTTCTGCTTATCTATGTGTATTCTTACACTATAAGATATAAGGGCACCTTTATAAATAACCAGAGAAGTCCTCTGGCTCTCACACTTAGCTTTAGTTACTTATTAACGACCCTTAATTTCTCATTTTTTTTTCAGGGCCTCAATATATTTCTGCAATAATCTGCAACCCTGCTGTCTTTTTGGAATACCCCATACTCATATCTTTTAAATTATTGCGCTGCATCCTTCTACCTGGCTATGTTTTCAAGTTACTGCCACACTTAGGATGTTTTTGGTTTTTTTTTTCCTTACTGGGTGATGAGTGAACCAGTCCCAGATCTGCATTTTACTGCCTGCTTCCTTGAACCATTCCAGCTATATGCCAACAAGAGACACAAAGATAGGATTAAGTGTACCAGAGATTGATTGGGGATGGGGAAGTTGGCAAAGACAAAGAAAGCCTTCAGACTAGTCTAATGTCTGCGAGAGACATAATAATTTTAGCATCCATCAATGGTCTTGACTGCAACAATTTCTACAGAGGCATTGCCTAATGCCATTTTCTACATTTATGAATTAGTATTCTGTGAGGAACAGCTGTTCCTTTTCTCCCTTTGACTTATGTAAGCAATTAATTATTTATACAAGATAACTTTTATGTATTTATATTGTTCTGTGTTTTATAATTCAATGTTATTTGTGGTGTTCAAATTTTCTTAGCTTTAGCCATTGGGAGCTCATTTAAGTTGGCTCCTAAGTCTCCTAGAAATGTCTCTATCATTATTTGAGCACTTGTTTACTTTCCGATATCAAATGTTCTAGGCCTATTTCTGTATTCTCTGACCTATTTCTGGTAACCAGCCATTTCTCCAAGGAGTCCTGGTTCCTTTAATTAGAGAATGGTATTTAGAAACCAAAATTGTGGGTGCTAGGTGTGCTCATTGATATTGGGATGTCATTACTTCCAGGCTTGCTCAGTAGACATTATTATATCTATATCTATATATCCATAGATGTATCACCTATATATACATCTCTATTTCTATATCTGTCCTTATGTATATATATTAAAAACCATGAGTTATATTGATACCTCCAAATCTAATCCAATTCCACAGGGTTTATTCTAACCTTCTCCCGTTTTTTATTGGAATGTCTTTCTATAACATAGATTCTTTATAATTTGTTTAACCAGTAACCATTTGATAGGCATTTGGATTGCTTTTAGTTATTGGCTGTTAAAAAGAGTACTGCAGAGATTATATTTGTACATATATCTTGGAGAGATTTTTCAAATATATAT
>NW_006285779.1:5566255-5581136 GCF_000327345.1 Myotis davidii
GGGAAATGTCTAGCAGTGGGCTTTCTTGGTCTAAGGAAATGAATATTAAAATTATTATAGATATTTCCAAATTAGCCTCTAAAAATACTGTTTGCATCTTTTAAAATAATTGTCTTAAGGGCACATTTCTTAAAAACAATCCTGGCCTGTTTCCTAATGTCAGTGTCTCTTCTACCCTTTTCCTGTCACCATTTAGACAGACTTCTGATGGGACCCAGAGGTCCCGAGATTCAATGGCATTTAGTTTTCCCTTAACCTAGTAACATTGATTAATGCAGTCATTTAGTCTCTAGCCCAGAGTCTTCTGATAGTGTTGCAATTTTTATTCATAGACA
The DNA here is from genome assembly GCF_000327345.1 of Myotis davidii. Taxonomy (NCBI): domain Eukaryota; kingdom Metazoa; phylum Chordata; class Mammalia; order Chiroptera; family Vespertilionidae; genus Myotis; species Myotis davidii. The sequence goes on from NW_006285779.1 coordinate 5,566,591, forward strand.
TTTCTCAAGTCTCATTATCCTTCAATAGCTTCAGTCAAATTATAGACATTTATGCTGATTTCTTTATAACCTAGTTAAAGTTTCATTGCCCTGACTAAACCAGAGATATTTCTCTTTATATTAAAATTCACTCTTAGCCTAGAGATATTTTCACTCTTTGCAAAGTGGCTGTGTTTTCCTCCTAGGCAATTTTAAACTGTTCTCTGTTAATAGCTGCAATTAAAATGCCCCCTCCCTTATTGATTGTACTCAGTAATTCAAATGGTTTTCCATTAACTTATGATTTCTTTCTGAATAACAAGAGGCAGAGTTGGTTCAGAGTTCACCTTACTCTATTTCATTCTTACATTTTTTTCTAGCTTCCATTAGAAATTCCTCTGTTATTCCAGTCTCTATAGGCTAATAACCTATGCCTCCTCTGTATTACTCATTCTATACCGAACACAATGTGGATGTTATTTGAATGTATGTAACAGCATAGAGTAACAGACATCATCTAGAGGGAATTTGCTACAATGAATAATGATAATTGAGGTTGAATGTTTAGGGTGCAGACAGATTGCCTCGAAGTGGCATTGAATGGGCCTAAAGAACAACTATATGAGTTACATTTGTCAAAGCTTATTGTGTATCAGACACTAAAATGGATGCTAAAAAGGCAGACATGGTACCTTCTCATTGGGAATTGCTCCAGTCTGCCATTAGAGCAGAAAACAGAGCTAAAGAATGATGGCATGGTTAGCTATTGCTGATACAGGAGTTGATTAATAGTTGGGATAGATCAGAGGAGAGGAAGTCCCAATGTCTCTACTTTAAGGAGTCAGGGAAGACTGCACAGATGAGACCATTGATCTAGGCCAGTGATGGAGAACCTATGACATGCATGTCAGAGGTGACATGCAAACTCATTTTTTTGGTTGATTTTTCTTTGTTAAATGGCATTTAAATATATAAAATAAATATCAAAATATAAGTCTTTGTTTTAGTATGGTTGCAAATATCAAAAAATTTCTATATATGACACAGCACCAGAGTTAAGTCAGGGTTTTTCAAAATGCTGACACGCCGAGCTCAAAAGGTTCGCCATTACTGATCTAGGCTATGAAGAATGAAAAACAGAGAAAGAAGTATATTCCAGGAAATGATTAAAAGCTTAGGACAGCAGGGAGCCAAGGAATAATGTGTTTATGGAGGAATGATGGGGTGTTCTAATGTGGTCCAAAGTTGATCAAACTAGTGTTTGAGAAATTCTTCACCAAGCACAGGCAGATATCACAGAGAAAACATGGTGTATTTGTTTTATTCATTTCTAAAATGGAAAAAAAAGGCAAACCCCTTTGTGATATTTTTAAAAATAAAAATGCTGGGTGTTTTTTTTTTTATGTGGCTAAGGACTTGGACACATAATCCTGCCCCTTAGCTCTTGGAGGATACTGCCAGTGACTCCAAAGGGGGAAATTGATGCTGAGTACAATAGAGAAGTATTAGCTTATTCCAATTGTGAGCACATGAGAATATGAACAGATTATAAAATCACATGAACAACAAAATGTAGAGATCAGTCACACTTGAGCAGAACTTAGCTAATGCTTTGAAGTCATTCCTCTGAGACAGCTTCTCCAGTCCCACTCCAAACCCAACTGAGCAAAATGTAGTGGAAATGGGCCTGTTTAGGGGCTGGGGGTTAATACTGGAATGACTTACTGGGTAGTAAGTTCTTAAATTTTAATGATGTATCTTGATAAAACTCTAAGGAAGCCCAAGTAGAAGCCAAACTTATTTTACACATCATTAGTCAATGCTCCTTAGAATAATCCTATATAATAAAAGCCTAATATGCTAAGTGTCCGGTCATCCAGTTGGCCATTCAACCAATCAAAGCGTAATATGTTAATGATATGCTAAGGCCACTCAACCGCTTGCTATAACATGCACTGACCACCAGGGGCCAGACAGCCAACCGGTCGACCAGTCATTATGACATGCCCTGACTACCAGGGAGCAAACGCTCTAACCAGTGGGTGAGCTTGCTGCTGGGGGTCCAGGCACATCCCTCCCTGGCCACAATTGTGCACTGGTGGGGTCCCTAGGCCTGGCCTGCATTGCACCCTCTCTCAATCCAGGACCCCTTGGGGAATGTCAGAGAGCTGGTTTCGGCCTAATGGCGGACCAACCAGTAGCTATGACCAACCAGTGCACTGACCAACAGGGGGCAGACGCTTAACGCAGGAGTTGCCCCTGGTGGTCAGTGTGCTCCTACAGGGTGAGTGCTGCTCAATCAGAAGCCAGGCTCACTGCTGGCGAACGCAGCCATCAGTCAGACATCCACCGAGGGCTCCCAGACTAGGAGAGGGCACAGGCCAGGCTGAGGAATCCCACCTCCCCCCCCTCTACCCCCAGTGCATGAATTTCATGCACCAGGCCTCTAGTATTCATATGAGAAGCCAGGAAACCTGACTATAGGACATAGAGGCATTGGCACCATCTGGTGGAGAGAGTAGAAACTCATCTTTAAGCATGGGCTTGCTTAAATATGGGACCTTACAGCAGTTGTTGCAACAAAGATTAGCATTTACTAAATGCTCTCCATTCAAACATGTAATTTTCTAATAAATTCTAGCTATATCTCTTGAGCTAGCAATAATACTTATTCATCTCTCTTTGGGACCTTTCAGTTTCTTACTAGACTTGGTACTTGCAACTAAAAGGATTTGGGTTGTGACAACTCTTCAGCATAATTTTGAGGCAGGAAATTGTTCTCTGATAGATGCTGTGAAGGAAAAAAGGAGATACAGAATTAGCCTTTAGTAACTTAACAGTGTAACTGGGAAATAAGCCATTTATTCTAGGGAAATGAGAAAATCAAGAGGCAAATCCCAAGGTAAGACAGTGTCACAGGAGATGTCACTGGGCACTCAGATGAGGTTGGTGTGCTCAGGAATGACTTCATGAAGGAGGCTGGACTTCAATTTATCCTCAGCAAAGCATTTCCAAAATTTTTAGAACTCTAGTTCTCAATTTGGGCATGTTAAGGAAACCATCTAATATTGTTATTTCTCCACACTTTTCATTCACACTTTTTTTTTTTTTTGGTAAATACCTTCTGCCTTGTCTTAAACCATCAAGTCCATGAAATTACAGGTTTGATATGTTTTTGTGTTTGCTATATATTTGTTTTGCTAATATGCATGAAATAAACACAGGAAATCCTCATTATATGGAGATAATTACAGTAAGTCCTCACTTAGTCACTGATAGGTTCTGTGTCTTTAAGTGAAACTACATATAATGAAACCAGTTTTACCATAGGCTAATTTATATAAACAAGAGTTAAGTGCCTATGGCATCTCATCAATGTTATAACAAAACATCGAACAAAATAATTTTCTTGATGACCTACTGTAGTTCTACAAAAAGTCCATTTATTTTTTTTATTTTATTATTATTAGTTAAGGTATTCCCCTTTATTTTATTGTTCTCTATAATCCACAAATTATACGAGAGATGCAAATCAAAACGACAATGCGTTATCATCTCACACCTGTCAGAATGGCTATCATCAACAAATCAACAAACAACAAGTGTTGGAGAGGATGTGGAGAAAAAGGAACCCTTCTGCCCTGCTGGTGGGAATGCAGACTGGTGCAGCCACTGTGGAGAACAGTATGGCGCTACCTCAGAAGACTAAAAATGGAACTCCCATTTGACCCAGTGATCCCACTACTAGGAATATATCCCAAGAAACCAGAAACGCCTATGTTCATAGCAGCGCAATTCACCATAGCTAAGATTTGGAAACAGGCTAAGTGCCCGTCAGCAGATGAGTGGATTAGAAAACTGTGGTACATATACACAATGGAATACTATGCTGCGGTAAAAAAAAGGAACTCTTGCCTTTTGCAACAGCATGGATGGAACTGGAGAGCATTATGCTAAGTGAAATAAGCCAGTCAGAGAAAGATAAATACCACATGATCTCACTCATTTGTGGATTACAAAAAGACCATTTAAAGGGAATCAATCTACTGAAAAAGAGTATCAGTCATTTATGTTAATTTTTTATGCAAAAGTTTGATTGGGATTTTAGTTTATAAATGAAACAAAAAATTATGAAAATAAGTATTTCATTGTTTACCCAACAAAGTATAAGCTGTGTTGCAACTATTGATAATTTGAATGAAAAAAAAATATTATTTAATTGAATAGTATTTTTCTGACAAAAAAATTTAACTTTTGTGGCACAATCATAAATATTAAAAGACATCAAAATAGACGTCTCTTTACCTTTTAATATTCAAATTATTTTATGAGCAACCTACTTAATGATCATCCTTGTGCGTTTTCTCTTGTTCAGTGACTGATCTAATTGTTCTGAATCCTTATAAGTTAGTGGATTTTTATGTGATCTGAGCACACTTTTTCTTTAATCTCATGCAATTCTACTTTTTTTGCTTAGATTTGTAACTTGAATTCCCAATAGATATGTATTGGGTTTGAATTATATTGGAGAAATTGAAAACATCATTGATCTTATTAGTGAGCCGAGGGTATTGTAAAGTAGAGGATTATTTAAGTCAGTTCTCAATTCAACAGTGAATATTTTGGTGTTAGGATGACTTTTATTTTCCTATGCATCCGTCCAGGGTATCTCTGGGATTGCCCAAGGACAGAGAAGGTCAGAGTCCTCTGCTCAGAACAGGGTTAAACCCCAAGGCCCACTGAGCATAGTATCTGTCCTTTCACAATATCCTTGGGTGATATTTCTTCTTTTCATGGTATCTACAATTGTGTATGCTGCTTTCTAAAATCACCTTGAAATGTATACTGAACCAAAAGGTAATAGTAGCTTTTAGAAGCCTCTCTGTGTAATTCCTATTAGGAAATTCATAGAAAGGCTTTTTGTAGTAGCTAATATTTTCCTTTTGTTGGAATGATGATTTGAAAGTTACAAGCCTTTCTCTGCTTTTTCCCAGCCAGGTCTCTAGACAAACTTTATAACTTTGCTGATTGCTCTGGACTCCACCTGATATTTGCTCTAAACGCAATGCGTCGTAATCCCAATAACTCCTGGAACAGTTCTAGTGCCCTGAGCTTATTAAAGTACAGCGCCAGCAAAAAGTACAACATTTCTTGGGAATTGGGTAATGGTAAGTAAGGTTGTTATTTGCTTTAATTGACAAGATAAAGGGTAAAAACGTAAGTTGGCCTCAGATATGCTCTCAAATTAGACTATCTCTAGTGTATGGGCCTAAAAACACTTGAGACTTTTGGCCACTGGGTTGAAAATAGTAAAAGACCAAATAGTGAAGGGCAGTAGATTTAGTGAATACACACCATTTGCATATATAGTTATCGCTAGTTAACTCATTCCACATATGGAGAAAATGTCATCTGTGATTCATATCTAACAAATTGAAGCTAAGTCAGATACAACCTGTCTGCATAGTCTGAGCTGCATTTTATAGGGTGTGTTCTATGGAACACTGGTCCTACAAGATAACCTTTATAACAATTCAAATATATTTGGGGACTGCTCTATAGTATATGCACCTCTCAAAGGTGGAGAGGGGCAATGGGGGGAAAAGGGGACATCTATAATACTTTTAACAATAAACATAAATTTCAAAAAAGGCTCTGAGAAGCCTGCTACAACTATTATAAATTAGCTCTTTGAACATATTTATAATACAGTTTTAAAGTTCTTATCTGCTAAGTCTAACATTTGGGCCCCCAAGAAAGAGTCTCTATTTGCTGCTTTTTTTCTTGATATGTTCATACTTTCCTATATCTTTGCGCCTCATAATTTGTTTTGTTGTTGTTGAAACTATACTTACAGGTAGGTTAGCACAACCCTGAATTCCAAATCCTCCATCTCAGAGGTTATTTTTGCCTTTTCTTTTTGTTTGTTTGCACTAGTTCTGTAGAATCTGCCTCCCTTGCATTATGTAACTGCTAATATCTCTTAAATTTTTATTTTTAAATTATTTTTTTAAGGCCAGCTTCCTAGGGGTTTCCCTTAGTCAGCATAGGCTAATGGTGAGACTATGATTGATCAGAGGTTATGCTTAATTGAGCCAGTAAGGCTTCCATCCTTTGCCAGTGGATCTGTATGTGGGTTGGGGAACACAATAAAAATTTAGGCAATTTACAAGTCTGACTAACTTTTACTTTCTGACGTGCCTTCTCATGTCTCCTTTATGAGTGTACGAGGTTTCGCACTCATCTACAAATGCATAGATAGCTAGTGCCCTCTCCAGTCTCTCCTGAGCATGCACAGCCTTCCAGACTACGAGGAGTATCTGTGAGCTTATCAAGGCCCACTTTGACTGTCTTATTCCCCAAATCTCCTGTTAAATTTCTTGCAAGTGTGCTGGTTTATATCTTTCCCCTATCAGTATCAAAACCTCAAGTTAGTCTTCTTGGAGCATGTACTTCATTCCAAATCAAATTAGCTCCCTCTAGCAGTGGAGCTGCTGGATTTAGAACTTTCCTTGCCCTTTAGAACTACCAAGTTAAGAAAAACTGGGAGAGTGGGGTTTGCCCTAAATTATTTCATTTAGCTATTTTGTTATTATTAAACATTACATTTTTCTAACTTTTTGGTATAATAACCATATTTATGAACTTTCCTTTTTTATCATTTATATTCATTTCCTAGGCTTGTCATAACAAAATATAATGAGTTTTGTGGTATGAAACAGAATTTATTCTCTCTCAGTTCAAGAGACCAGAAGTTTGAAATCAAAGAATTGCCAGGGTTGCTTCCTTCTGGAGGCTCTGAGGAAGAATCTATTCCCTTCCTCTCTCCTAGCTCCTGGTAGATGCCAGCTAGCTTTGGCACAGCAGCATCTCTCCAATCTTTGCTTCCATTGACCTATGGCCTTCTTCCCTGTGTGTTTGTGTACCTGAATCTCCCTCTCCTTTCTTTTATAAAGATACTAGAGGCCCAGTGCCTGACATTCGTGCACTTGGGGGCGGGGGAGGTTCCTCAGCCTGGCCTGCGCCCTCTCGCAATCCAGAACCCCTCGCGGGATGTCCGACTGTCCACTTAGGACATCCCCTGAGGGATTCTAGCACTGCTGCGGAGGTGGGAGAGGCTCCCGCCACCACCACTGCGCTCGCCAGCCATGAGCCCGCCTTCTGGCTGAGCAGTGCCCCCCCACCCCCCGTGGGAGCGCACTGACCACCAGGGGGCAGCTCCTGCATTGAGCATCTGCCCCCTGGTGGTCAGTGCATGCCACAGAGACCAATCATTCCATCGTTTGGTTGATTTGCATATTAGCCTTTTATTATATAGGATTATATAGGATTGGTTATTGGATTTAAGGCATACCCTGATCCCATATTACTTCATCTTAACTAATTGCATCTTCTAAGATCCTATTTCCAAATAAGATCACATTCTGAAGTTTCAGGTAGACATAAATTTTGTGGAATACTGTTCAACCCAGTATATCACTCATTATAAAGTATCACCTGAAAATCAGTATGGTCTATCTGTTGTGGATTAGGTGATCTTTTGTGAAGATTAGTTTGAAAATGAATAGAATAGTAAGATGGCATTTGACTTTTTTGTTGCAGGGGTTCCTCAAGTTAAGCTAGCTCATATCCTCTTTGGTTATTTTATTCACAGTGTTAAGAAAAAGGCAGAGAGATCTGTGAACAGGAAAGGGTTAGCAGAGCTTTACTCTTCTCAACCCTGACTTGCATGTCTTCTTTTAATCTAGAGCCAAATAACTATCGGACTATGCATGGCCGGGCAGTAAATGGCAGCCAGTTGGGAAAGGATTACATCCAGCTGAAAAGTCTATTGCAGCCCATCCGGATTTACTCAAGAGCCAGCTTGTATGGCCCTAATATTGGGCGGCCCAGAAAGAATGTCATCGCCCTCCTAGATGGGTACGTCAGATTATTTAGCAGTACTTATAACATTATTTATTAAATGTAATTAATTAATGTGTTTGTATTTTTTCTAGTTATTTTGTTCTTAGGAAGGGCAGAGAGATTTTTTCCATGATTTCCCCCACTCTAAATCAGGGATTCTCCATCAAACAGTGTAATAACTTTTCATGTCTCTAGACTTTCCACAGTCAACAGAAGGTGGTAGGATTGGGGAGGGAATACATAATCAAACAAAGCTAATAACTCTATCATTTATGTCCATGCAGTTATGCTTTTGGATTATCTTTTTTAAACGATTTGATTAATGTATTTTCATGGGATGACAGTGTCCTCTCAGTACCATAACCCTAATTAATTATTCATTCATTCTGGAAAAGTTTCTTGAGTAAATGATATGTGCCTAGTACCATGTCAGAAGCTGGGTATGTAATAATAAACAAAAACAGATACTTTCTTTACCTTCACAGAGTATATAATATGGTAGGAGAAACATAGACGTTAATCAGTTGATCTTAAAATTAAGATAATACCAAGTAAAGGTACATGGTACTGTAAATGACTCTAAGGGCTGGGATTTGACGGAGCAGGAGGTCATGGAAGGATTTCCTTAATGAAACCGCACATAAGAGGAAGAGAGATATTTGGTGTAATTTAAATGATAGGTAGGTGTTAACTAGATAAAGTTTAAACTGAACAGTATCTGTGTTCTTGGGAAAAAGAAAAGTATATGCAAAGACCCGGAGGATGAAAAAAGGGCCAGGTTGGCTAAAGGAAGGCATAGCTAGAGAAGTGAGTAGGTGTCATATTATATAGATAGAAACTTATAGGCATAGTGAAGGACTTGGAATTTCTTCTAAGTACAATGGGAAAGATGCTGAATGTTATTAAGCTGGGGAGAGAAATAATTTGACTTGTTATGCAAAATGTATGCTATGTTTACTCTATGGAAAATAGGTTGGAGAGGAAGCAGTGAGAAGGCCACTGTAGAACAGAAAGAAAGAATGATGGGAACCTGGACTAAGATGGTGGCAAGGGAATATATTGTTGGAGGTAGAATCCAAAAGTCTTGGTATATTGGATAAATGTATGGTGATATGACATAAGAATATTCAAGCAACTGGGTGGGTGGTATTGTCATTTACAGAGATGGGAAGACTGGAGGACTAGTCTAGGAAGAAAATCATGACTTTAGTTTTCATGTTACATTTATTATGTTTGGATCTAAATAAGATGTCAAATATATCATTGAATGAGTCAAGGGATCAAGATCTCTGCTAGCAATATTAATTCTGGGTGTCATTAAAATGCAAATAGGATATAAGGCTGTGGGAATAGAGGAGATCAGTTAGAGAGAATGTGGAAAGAGAAGAGACAGAGGGTTAGGAGAGGCCAGAGGAACTCTCATATTTAGAGGGAGAAAAGAGGAATGACCTCAGAAGTAAGAAAAATGGGAGAGGTTAAGATGTCACAGGAACCAAGAAAAGAGAGTTTTAAATACAGAGGGAGTGCTGCTAGGAGGCCAAGAGGTCAAGTAACAGGAAGATAGAAAAGTACCAATGGATTGGGCAACATGCATGTTTTTGGTGACTTTGGATCACAAAGTTCAATGGAGTGGTGAGAACAGGTGACAGATCACAATAGTTTGAAGAGTAAATGGTATGTGTGTGTGAAAGATTGGAAACAATAATATGGGCAGTAATCCTTAACAGATTTTTTACTATGAAGGAGAGCAGAAAAACTAAAGATGTGGGAGTCAGGGAAAGTGATGACATTTTTCTTCTGGGAGACAGTAGGACAGGTTTGTGTGTTGATGAGACTCATGCAGGAGAGAAGAGCTAGATTGAAGATATAAAACAAAGTGAGAAGTCCTTCAAGGTTAGAAGAAATGGAGGCCAGAAAAATTGGCCTTCATTAAATGGAGGGGTAATCCCATCAGAGTAACAGAAGGTAAGAACAAATATATCTCCATGCCAGAGGTTAAAAAGTCATACTGAGGAGATACTTCTACCCAGTACATAGGTGTAGTTAGGGCATTCTAGTTTGTGTACATACTGTAAATGTGAGCACATAGATAGATGCTGGTTTGTTATGAATAAGTCAAGAAATTTGCATACAATAGTAAGTGACAGGTAAAAGAAGTGAACATGTAACTGGATGCTGTGGTAGCAAATGGTGGGGTTCACCTCTCTATACTTCTAAAAACTAACAGGACTCAGGAGATAGAGAAAATTACTTAGGGCAAGGAAAGGTTCCCAGTGCTTTATATGCCAGGAAAAAATGGAGATTTGTCTTTCTTAATGTGTATGTACTAAATATACAGTGAAATATAACTTGAAATACATAAACATTCCTAGCAACTCAACCAACAATAACAAAAATGTCAGCACTCTAAATTATCAGCTCTGTGGTCTTTTCCAGTTCTCCTGGTTATACAGATATAATTTTACATAGTTGCAATCATTGTATATGTATCATTTTGAGTTCTGCATGTTTTACTCATTGCTTTATATTGCCCTTTCTTTATTTCTACATAGTTCTCATATTTGTCATTCTTAATAGCAATAAAATATTCTATTGCATTAATGTACCAAAGCTTTCCCTCACTGTTGGGCATTTGGACTGCTTCCAGTTTTTGTCTGTAATATATAGTACAGCTATAAACATCTTTATACAAATAGGTTTTTTATTTCTTTTGAATTACATCCTTGGGCTGTATTCCAAAAAGTTGGGTTTCTGGATCGAAGTATGTATGTGATAATTTTTATGATTCTTATATTTGTTGCCAGATTTTATTTTTCAGAACAATTTTACCAGGTTGCAGGGCAGTAATGTATTAGTGAATCTTTTTCCCCAATACCCCACAGCAATGAATATTGTCTTTTTATTCATTAACTCTATTTTAATTGATGCAAGACTCCTCATGGTTGTTTAAATTTGAATTCTGTTAACTATAAAAACAACTGGGAGATTAAAAATGGTGGCAGAGTAAGTGGATGCTGCATGGACATGCTCACAGAAACAAACTGGTATTACAACTAAAATACAGAAAAACTTCCTGAATAATCAACAGAAAACTCACAGGAGAGAACCCTGACACCTGAGGACTGAAAGTGGAGACCGCATAGAAACTGATAGGAGGGGCAGAAGCGCTAAAGGGCTGGCCAGGCACCCACAGATAGCAACTGAGTCCCGAAGAGATATCTCAGCTGTGGGGGGTTGCCACTGAGAATTCTGGGATCTAATCCTCATGCTGTGCCCCCTAGCAAAGAGCACCAGAACAGTTGAGGGTACCCATATAACATCTGGCTGAGAATAACAGGGTGCTCTATGCCAGAGAATAACAGCTGAAAATTCAGGCACCCTCTTAAAGGGCCAAAGTACAAAATTCCCTGTGGAGCCATCCACCTTGTGCTCCTGCAGAAGGAGGCTTAAGTGGATTGGAGCTGTGAAGGCAGAAGCCAGGACTGGGGACTTGAGGGATAGGGCTCAGAAGGCAGACACCCCAAGTTTCCTGGGTTAAGTCATTCTCTCATGCAGCAGAGAACATCTTTCCCGCATAGACATCTACCTTAACTGGGGGGGAAGACAGTTGACACACCCTATTGAAAAACACCTTGCCCAGAGGCTACTTAAGAGATTAAAAATAATAATTAGCCTCCAGGGAGTAGCAACTGCCCCACCCTGTTGGAAAAAAAAAAAACAAAAACTCTTGCCATACCTGAAGACGATTGCCTGGGGGGCAATTCAAGTCAGAATACTATCAGTCTGTAGGCCAAGGCAGTCTCTGGAGGCTATGATTCTCTGCCTGATCTAATTAGTCAAAAATGGCCTTTAACACTGTCCTGCATTAGAGATTGAGAGATGTAGAGGTGTAATACATAGACACAAACCCAAACAGAAAGCCAAAATGAGGAGACAAAGAAACAACCCCCAAATGAAAGAACCAGAGAATTCTCCAGAAGAAGAAATAAATGAAGCAGAGATAAGACATTTATCTGAAACAGAGTTCAGAGTATTGATGGTAAAGATGCTCAACAGTGTGAAAAAAGATATAGTAATTATGAAAAAAGAACAGTCTGAGATAAAGAATGACATAATACAAATAAAGAACACACTGGAAGGAATACACAGCAGATTAGGGGAAGCTGAGGATCAAATCAGTGAATTAGAAGACAGAGTTAAAAACATCAGTCAATCAGAGAACCAAAAAGAAAAAATAACTAAAAAATAGGAGGACCGCTTAACGTGAAACATAACAATATTAGAATCGCAGGTGTGCCAGAAGAGGCAGAAAGGGAGAAAGGCATAGAGAAGGTGTTTGAAGAACTGATGGCAGAAAATTTCCCTAACCTGGTAATGGTAAAAGTCACACAAGTTCAGGAGGCACAGAGAACCCCAAACAAGAAGACCCAAACAGGCCCATGCCCAGACACATAATAATTAAAATGCGAAAAATTAAAGACAAAGAGAGAATCTTAAAGGCAGCAACAGAAAAGAAAACTGTTAACTACAAAGGAGTTCCCTAAAGGCTGACACCTGATTTCTCATCAGAAACTCTACAAGCCAGAAGGGATTGGTGTGAAGTTCTCAAGGTAATGGAAAGCAAGGATTTGAGACCAAGATTACTATATCCAGCAAGGCTATCATTCAAAATAGAAAGTCAAATAAAAAGCTTGACCAAAAAAAAAAAAAAGGCTAAAGGAATACATCACCACCAAGCCAGCATTATAAGAAATGCTAAATAGATTGCTGTAATGAGAAGAAGAAACAGAGAGAGAAACCTAGCCATACAGAAATATAATGCCAAAAAATATGTACCTATCAGTAATAACCCTAAATGTAAATGGACTAAATGCTCCAATCAAAAGTTGTAGGGCAGCAGATTGGATACATAAACATGAGCCAACTATATTCTGTCTACAAGAGACCCACCTGAAAACAAAAGACATACACAGGATGAGAGTGAAGGGATGGAAAAAATTTTTCCATGCAAATGGAAAAGAAAAAGAAGCGGGAGTAGCAATACTCATATACTACAAAATAGACTTTAAAATGAAGGCCATTACAAGAGGCAACAAAGGTCACTACATAATACTTAAAGGGATTGATCCAACAAGAGGACACAACCCTAGTAAACATATATGCACCCAACATAGCAACACCTAAATATATATTAAAAAACAGAAACAAAATAACTTCCAGAAGTCTTTAATGGAGAGATCGACAACAATACAGTCATAGTAAGGGACTTTAACACCCTCTGACTATGCTGGATAGATCTTCCAGACAAACAACAAAGAAACAGAGACTCTAAAGGACACACTGGATCAGATGGATTTAATTGACATTTATAGAACATTTCACCCCAATGCAGCAGAATATACATTCTTCTCAGCTGTACATGGATCAGGTTACCAATGAGATCAAGAAAGAAATAAAAAAAACTTCCTGGAAACAAATGAAAGTAAACACACAACAACCGAAAATCTCTGGGACACAGCAAAATCAGTCCTGAGAAGGAAGGTCATAGCACTACAGGCCTACCTCAAAAAACAAGAAAAATCAGCAATAAACTATTTGACCCTACAACTTAAAGAACTGGAAAGAGGACAACAAGGAAAGCCCGAGTAAGTAGAAGGAAGGTACTAATAAAGATTAGAGCAGAAATAAATAACACAGGGAATAACCACTGTGGTTACACAGGAGTAACCACTGACACCACAAAAATACAAAGGATTGTAAGAAAATACTATGGACAACTATATTCCAACAAGCTGGACAATGTGGATGAAATAGACAAATTCCTAGAAAAATACAATCTCCCAAAACGGAATCAGGAAGAATATAAAAACCTGAATAGGCCAATAACAACTGATGAAATAGAAGCAGTAATAATAAAAAAAACAAAACAAAAAACTCCCACCTAGAAACCAGAAACACCGATTAGAAAGGATATATGCACCCCCATGTTCATAGCAGCTAAGATTTGAAAACAGCCTAAGTGCCCATCAGCAGATGAGTGGATTAAAAAACTATGGTACATCTACACAATGGAATACTATGTCACTATAATAAAAAAGTAACTATTACCATTTGCAACAGCATGGATGGAAATGGAGAGCATTGTGCTAAGCGAAATAAGCCAGTTGGAAAAAGATAAATATCACATGATCTCACTCAAATATGGAATATATTGATCAATATAAACTGATGAACAAAAATAGATACAGAGACAAATGGCAGGGGAGGGAAGAGGGGTTAGAGATCAACCAAAGGAATTATATGCATGCATATTAGCATAACCAATGGACACAGACACTGGGGCAGTGGGGTCTTGTCCTCAGAGGTGGGAGTGGCAAGGGGGAGGAGTCAAGCAGGGAAAAAGGAGACATATGTAGAACTTTAAACAATAAAAAAAAAAATATTGAGTGTCAGTGAAAAAACAAAAAACTACCACCAAACAAAAGCCCAGGTTCTGACGGCTTCACAGGGGAGTTTTACCAACATTCAAAGGCAGAGCTAACACTTATTCTCCTAAAAATATTCCAAAAATTTAAGAAGAAACACCTCTAAGCTTTTGATGAGGCCAGCATTATCCTAATTCCAAACCCTGATAAAAATACTATAAAGAAAGAGAATTACAG
>NW_006285779.1:5581400-5582293 GCF_000327345.1 Myotis davidii
ATGCTCACAGCTCTTATTCAACATAGTACTGGAAGTGCTAGCCACAGCAATCAGACAAGAAGAAAACTTAAAACACATCCAAATTGGAAAGTAGGGAGTAAAACCGTCATTATTCGCAAATGACATGATATTGTACATAGAAAACACTAAAGACTCCATCAAAAACTAGCAGAGTTAATAAATGAATTTGGCAATATAGCAGGATACAAAATTAACACCCAGAAATCTATGGCTTTTTTATATGCCAATAATGAACTCACAGAAAGAGAAACTAAAAAAAAAATCCCATTTACCATTGCAACAAAAAAGTTAAGATACCTAGGAATAAATTTAACTAGGAAAGTAAAAGACCTGTTCTTGGAAAACTACAGGACATTGAAAAAAGAGATAGAGGAAGACATATACAAATGGAAGAATATACCATGTTCATGGATTGGTAGAATCAACATCATTAAAATGTCCATACTACCCAAAGCAATCTATAGATTTAATGCAATCCCTATTAAGATCCCAAAGGAATACTTCACAGACCTAAAACTAACTCTCTCCAAAAATGCATATGGAATATAAAAAGACCCCGAATAGCTACAGCAATTCAGAGAAGGAAGAACAAAGTTGGAGAGATCACAATACCAGATATCAAGCTATATTACAAAGTCACTGTTCTCAAAACTGCCTGGTACTGGCACAAGAACAGATACATAGACCAATGGAACAGAACAGAGAACCCAGAAGTCAACCTAAGCCATTATGCTCAATTAATATTTAACAAAGGAGGCAAGAGCATACAATGGAGTCAAGACAGTCTCTTTAATAAATGGTGTTGGGAAAATTGGACAGATACATGCAAAAAAATGAAACTAGACCACCAACTTACACCATACACAAAAATA
>NW_006285779.1:5582586-5590136 GCF_000327345.1 Myotis davidii
AAAAAGGAACACTCGGTCACTGCTGGCGGGAATGCAGACTGGTGCAGCCACTATAGAAGACAGTATGGAGTTTCCTCAAAAAGTTAAAAGTGGAACTCCTATTTAACCCCGTGATCCCACTTCTAGGAATATATCCCAAGAAGCCAGAAACGCCACTCAGAAAGGATATATGCATCCCTATATTGTTCATAGCAGCACAATTCACCATAGCTAAGATTTGGAAATAGCCTAAGTGCCCATCAGCAGATGAGTGGATTAAAAAACTATGGTACATCTAAAAAAGAAGAAACTCTTACCATTTGCAGCAGCATGGATGGATCTGGCATTAAGCTAAGTGAAATAAGCCAGTTGGAGAAAAATAAATATCACATGATCTCACTCATATGTGGAATATAATGAACAGCATAAACTGATGATCCAAAATAGAGCCAGAGGAAAAAAAATATTTTAGAATATAGCACAAGTAATCCTGTTATTTGCAGATTTTTAATTTTTCCTACAACTTTTATGATATACTATGTTAGTACAGTTTTGGTAATACCTTTTTAAGTCTTTTTTTTCTTGAAATATTTTTATTGCATGTAATATTATACTTAAACTCATTTTTCTTGAAATATTAATGTTTATTGCATGTAACATTATTATACTTAAAATTATTTTTCTTGAAAAAAAATCCTGTATAATAAAACCCTAATATGCAAATCGACCAAACAGCCAATGAACGGTCACTATGAAGCGCACTCACCACTAGGGGGCAGATGCTCACTGCAGGAGCTGCCCCCTGGTGGTCAGTGCGCTCCCACATGGGGGGCGCCTCTCAGCCAGAAGCCGGGCTCATGGCTGGTGAGTGCAGCAGCAGTGGCAGGAGCCTCTCCCACCTCCACAGCAGTGCTAAGGACTCCTTTGGCACTGTCCACCGGAACGCTTAAAAATGCTGGCTTAGGACTGCTCATGGACTGCGAGAGGGTGCAGGCTGGGCTGAGGAACGGCCCACCCCCCCCATTGCACGAATGTCATGCACTGGGCCTCTAAAATTTTATATATATATATATAACTGAACATTTTCCAAATCCTTATGTTGTCTCCTTTCTCCTGCCCCAGGTTTGGTTAATGACACAGTACCATTTTTGCCTCAGGCACAGACTGGGAGGCCATTTCAAATTCATTCCTCTCCTTTGTTCATATATTCTATCAATTACTTACTAAGTTCTGTTGTTTCTAACATCGTAGTATCACTCATATTCTGTCTTCTTTCCATTTTTATTTTAAGCCTTATCATTTTTTTCCCCTGAATGGTTTCTATATATCTAGTGTTAGAGTCTAATAATTGTTTCACATCGATTTCTCAGTGGTTTTTTAAAAAAATTCAACATGTGATCAAATCACTCTTGCTTGAAATCCAAACCCTTTCACATGTCCCCCCTGCCTCATTTTGCAGTCTACAGCTCCATGCCCTTTGCACAATGTGCCCTTAGCCATAAAAATATATGTAAATTTTCACAGATGCCATATACCTTTTCCCTTTGCACCTTTTTATCTTGTGACATTTTCTTTAGAGTAATGCCCTGTCCCCTAATTTTTCATCTTTCCAATAGATCTTCTCTGACATTTTTAGGCAGGATTTTTTATCACCTCCTCTGTCCTTATATGGTACTTTGTTTATTTTCCTGCTGTAGCACTTATCAAATTGATGATAACTTATTTATTTATATGTCTGCCTCCCCTACTAGATTGTGGACTAGGATCAGGACCCAGCTTATGTTTTATTCATTTGTAGCCTCAGAACCTAGGAATACAATAGGTGTAGTATAAGTGCTTGTTGAATAAATTCTGTCTTATTCAACAACTGTTTCTATATTCATATGACCCAAAAGCAGTATGCATAAATGTGATTGTGAAGCATTTTAAATCATTGTATATTATGGTGGTTTATATAAATCATCGTGGTTTAGCTTTAACTTTATAGAGCCAAACTAATTTTTAAATTTTTTAACTTAGGTAGTTATAGGATTGTCTTTCCAGTTAGGATACAAACTCCACTAGGACAGATATAGAATCTTCACTTTTATATCTTCAGGGACTAACGTGTTGCCTGGAATATGGAACATACTTAATAAAATGCTTGTTTTATTATTTTCATTTCCTCATTCGGGAAACGGCTCTTCCTAGTAATTGATTTTTATCTAAAGGCATGAAGAATTATTCTTTAGGGTTATATCAATTTCCTCTGCTTTTCTTTTATAAACTTTTATGCATCATCTATATAATGACAATTTTATCTTAACCTATTGCTTTTTTATTACTTTGAAACATGTTTTTATTGTTTCAAAAGTTTATTTTTATTATAACTCTTCTTGTCTACTTTCTTATTAGTAGTCTTTTTCTTTTTCTTTCCTTACACAGTTAGGATAAAGTTACTATTTCCTTTTCATATAGACATTTTAAATTGTTAATGTTAAGCTCTTTTAATTTACTTGGAGTTTATTGCTGTATCTGCTATAGAGTAGGGACCTAATCTATTTTTTGGTGATGCAGTAGTATCAAGAAGCAGACATTCATTGAAAGCATTTTAACTAAGACAGTTAAACAGATGGAAGACTGTCAACAATTAAGCAGAGTAAGGAAATGGCAACCCAGAGAATGTGGGCTCTGAATAAAGATAGCTAATCTGCCTAGCAGATAGGCTCTGAGTCAGAAGAGGGTGGAATGAGAAAGGAGAACCAAGTCAAGGGGTTTACATGCAAGTCTGTCTGCAGAGTGACTACAAACAGAGCTCAGAAGCCCTCACCAAAGAAACTGAAAGAATCACCAGGGGATGAACCTAGTATGTTAAGATGGAGTTGCTCTTGCATAGTAAATAAAACAGTGAATAAAGCGTGTGGGATACCCATGCCAAAGGCTGTCTGTGCATCCTCCTCCTCCCTCTCTAAAGTGAAATGGATTGGTCAACAGACTCTGCCTTAAAAACAGACATCCCAGTGAAAAGAGAGGCTTATCTAAAAGCCCACATACTCAATAGCTGAGAAAAATATGTACCTGCTACTTAGAAGAGTCTACTTAGTCCCAATTTTTAAATATGAATTGATAGCCAAAGATCACAAGGAAACCAGTAGCATGGAAGAGAAAAACAAAGATAAATAAATTTAAAAATTGACTCAGGATCAGAACTTTAAAAATAAAAACTGGAATTAGTATTCTTATAAAGATATAATAAGATATTGTACTTCTAGAGTAAAAACTTACTTCCATGAAAAAACATACAATTACAACAATAAGAAATTTTAAAAACTAAATATGTAATTGTTGAAATTATATCCAATAAAGGTTAGACAATGATTTATTAGATACAACACTGAAAGTATAAATGATGAAAGAAAATATTGATTCATTGGACCTTTACAGAATTAATAACTTTTGTGCATTGAATGACATCATCAAGAATGTGAACTGGCACACAGAATGGGAGAAAATATTTTCAAGTCATATAAGTGAGAAGGGATTTATATATATATTTTACAGAATATATATAAAGAACTCTTTGAAGGGGCGGGGGCTGGCTAGGAGAGGTCAATGGGGGTAAAGGGAACACATGTAATACTTTCAACAGTAAAGATTTTTTAAAAATGAACTCTTACTAAACAATAAAAAGATAACCTAGTTTTTAAAATGAGCAAAAGGGAATTGAGTAGACATTTCTCCAAAGAATATAAACATATGGCCAATAAGCACATGAATAGATAGATGTCCAATATCATTAGTTATTAGGGAAACAAAAATCATAAGATATCACTTCCCACTCACTAGGACAGCTAAGGTAAAAAGACATACAAGAACACATATTGGAGAGGATGTGAAGAAATTGGAGCGCTCATACACTGCTTGTGGGAATATAATATGGTGCAACAGCTTTAGAAAACTCTGGCAATTACTCAAAAAATTAAACCGAGTTACTATATGATTCAGCAATTACATTTCTAGCTGTATACCCACGGTAAATAAAAAAAATCCACATACTACCTGTATACAAATATTCATAGTGACATTTTCATAATTGCCAAAAAAGTAGAAACAGCCCAAATGTCCATTAACTGATGAATGGATAAATAAAATGTGGTATATTCATACAGTGAATATACATATACATTCATTGTCTTTTTAATTGACAATAAAAAGAAATGAAACACCAATACATGTTACAACATGGATGAACCTTGAAAACATAATGCTGCCTGAAAGAAGGCTAAATATTGCATGATTCCCTTTATATGAAACTAGAGGCCTGGTGCATGAAATTCATGGATGGGCGGGGGGTCCCCTCAGCCCAGCCTGCACCCTCTCCAATCCGGGACATCCCTCTCACAATCCTGAACCACCGGCCCCTAATCGCTCACCTGCCTGCCCGCCTGGTTTCCCCTAACTGCCCCCCTCTGCCAGCCTCATTGCCACTCAATGCCTCTGTGTGCCTACCTGATCGCCTCTAACTGCCCCCCACTGCTGGCCAGGTCGCCCCCAACTGCCCCCTCCCTGCCAGCCTGATTGCCCCTAACTGCTCCCCCTGCTGGCCTGCTCACCCCCAACTGCTCCCCCCTCGCCAGCCTAGTTGCCCCTCACAGCCCCCCCTGCCAGCCTAATCATCCTCAACTGCCCCCCCCCTGCTTGCCTCGTCACCCCCAACTGCAGCCCCCCACCAGCCTGGTCATCTCTTACTGCCCCTACTGGCCTGGTTGACGCCAACTGCTCCCCCCTGCCAGGCTGGTCATCCCTCATGGCCCCCCCACCATCCTGGTTGCCCCATGCAGCCTGCTTGTTCAGTCGTTTGGTCGCTCCTCACTAACCCCCTTCCGGCCTGGTTGTAGGCATCCATCTTGTGAGGGCATGAGGGTTAATTTGCATATTACCTCTTTATTATATAGGATGTCCGGAACAGGCAAATCTATAGGGACAAAAAGTAGATTAGTAGTTGCTTAGGGCTGATGGAGAGTGACTGCTCATGGTTAGGGATTTCTTTTTGAAATTAAACATTCTAGAATTAGATTATATTGATGGTTGCACACCTCTTCAAATACAATAAAAACTGTTCAATTTTACACTTAAATGGGTTGATTATATGGTATTAAATTATATCTCCCAAATGCTTTTAAAAGAAAAAAAGTCTACTAAAAGATTGGAAGATAAAAATCAAGGAAATCACCCATACATGCAGCTTAGATAGAGTTAGAAAATTTGAGATAAAATATTACAGATATAGAGGATTAATTCAGTATACCCAACAGCTGGCTCATAGGAGATCCAGACTCAGAAACAAGGGGAAAAAATATGGTTACAGAAAGGAGTAAAAATTTTATCACCCTTTATAATTTAACAGTAAAGGAACAGTTGACAGAAAATAGATGGTAGAAATGAAGAGAAGAAATAAGACATATAAAGCTGATGTCCTCATGTAATATATGTGGAGTCAGAAAATACTGTCTAAATCATTGAAATAATAGAGAGATGAAGAGGAGGCCCTGGAAACCAAGCACATGGAGTTAACTCTTGGTTAGAATGACTTATGGTAGCATTTCCTTAAATGTACTCTTGGAGAACATCAGTTCTGCAGGTTATTAACAATATGTGGAGGTAGGGAAAATGAAAGGTTCCATGGTCAAGTAAGTTTGAGAAATATCGGGATACACAAATTTACTGAAACACTTCCCAAAACCTTTAATACATTAGTTTACATTATGAATCTCCAAGAAGGGGATGTAGCATGCAGAATTTCTTAAGTTTATTTGATCAGAGTCTTATTTTCAGAGGCCATCTTGAAGAACTGGTGTTTCACTAACATGTTTGGACCACATTGACTTGGAATATGCATCCTGCTTTAAGTAAGGGATGGCAGTAGAGCAGATAACAACAAAAGAACTACAGTTTGGAGAACTCAGACCTGGGCCACATCAACAGCCTCATTACTGTTTTGTTTTTTTCCTTCCACTCTTATCCTCTCCAATCTATTTGCCACTTAGTTGTCAGAAAATCTTTTATAACATAATTCACACTAGAGGCCCGGTGCACAAAATACATGCACTGGGGGGGGCATCCCTCAGTCCAGCCTGCCCCCTCTCACAGTCTGGGAGCCCTCAGGGGATGTCCTACGGGGAATGGGCCTAAGGCGCAGTCTGGCCTCCCTCTGTGGGAGGCAACCAGGCTGATCTGGGGAAGGCGCCACCCCCATCACCCCACTGCTGTTGCTGCTGCCACTGCTGGCCGCCACAGCTGCCAAGGTGTTTTCATCAACACGGACTCCAGTCCTTTCCCATGAAAAAAATGACAACTTTCTTTAGGCATTTTCAAGATGTCTCTTTTACAGGATATGACATTTCTTTCTTTCTTTCTTTTTTTTTTATCCTCATGTGAGGATATTTTCCCATTGATTTTTAGATAGCGTGGAAGAGAGAGGGAAAGACAGAGAGAAACATCAATGTGAGAGGCACACTTTGATTGGTTGCCTCCTGCATGAGCCCTGATCCAGGCCCCAGCCAAGGAGGAGCCTGCAACCTAGGTACATGCCCTTGATCAGAATCGAACCCAACCCCACTGTGGGTTTGTGTCTCCGTTCCGGCCCCAGCAGCCCAGTGCCATGGCTGCAGGGCTGAGGCTGGGGGCCAGCCCCCCTGTGTGTTGTTCTCTCTGGCTACAGGGCTGGGCACGGGCTGCCCTGTCTGTTTTTCTCTCAGGCTCTGGGCCCATGCCAGGCCCCTCCTCCTGAGCTGGTCATGACCTTTATGGTGTCCCAGCCTAATTTGCATATTACCTCTCTCTCTCTCTCTCTCTCTCTCTCTCTCTCCCTCCCCCCCCCATATAATAAACGGCTAAAATGCAAATAGACCAAATGGAAGAACGACCGGTTGCAATGATGCGCACTGACCACCAGGGGGCAGGTGCTCAATGCAGGAGCTGCCCCCTGGTGTTCAGTGCGCTCCCACAGGGAAAGCACCACTCAGCCAGAAGCTGGGCTCATGGCTGGCGAGCACAGTGGTGGGAGCCTCTCCCACCTCTCCATGGCAGCATTAAGGATGTCTAACTCCCAGGGGTCGCAGGCCTAAGCCATCAGTCGGACATCCCCTGAGGGCTCCTGGACTGCGAGAGGCTGCAGGCCGGGCTGAGGGACCTTTGCCCTGCCCCCGGCTCTTAGCTCCCCCCTGGGTTTCCGATCACTGTCAGTGGCAGGGGGCTTCTTCCTGCTTTCCCTTTCGCCTCCCTGCATTGTGCCTACATATGCAAATTAACCGCCATCTTTGTTGTCAGTTAACTGCCATCTGAGTTGGCAGTTAATTTGCATATCACCCTGATTAGCCAATGAAAAGGGTAGCGGTCATACGCCAATTACCATGTTTCTCTTTTATTAGTGTAGATATACCTACTACTATTATTTAGATGTCACACCTGTGACAGGTAAAAACATACTTTTTTTGAAAAACAGCGCCATCTGTTGGACGTAAAAGCAACACACGCTATACTAAATATTTTACGATTCCATTTCAATGTTTCTATTTACAATTATAAATGGC
>NW_006285779.1:5590481-5593132 GCF_000327345.1 Myotis davidii
ACGGTGCCGGGCGGCGGGGGGTCTTCCTTCTAGAAGGTTCCTCAGCTGGCCGTCAGAACAGGCCCCGGGGCCCAGGCATCAGCAGCCTCTTCATAGGGACGTGTAGTGACAGGTTAGGGACGAGGCGAACGCACGGGACTCCTGGTGAGGGGCGTGGTTCCTGAGGCTGGGAGAGCGAGACGCCGAGGCCCTGCTCGCGCCTCCCAGGAGACCCTGGCCCGAGGCTCGGGTGCAACTGGCCGAGGCCCAGCCGTCACGTCCCTGCTCCCCGGTGTCGGCTTCGAGGACGAGGGGAGGGTTTTGCTCTGAGGGCTGTCGTGTGGGGGGCTCTGCTGGTTAATGCGCCCTAATTTTCTTGTGTGTGTGTGTGTGAGTGTGTGTATGTGTGTGTGAGTGTGTGTGTGTGTGTGTGTATGTGTGTGTGTGTATGATGTCAGTCACTGCTAAAGACTCTAATGACTTTTCATTTCTCATAACAAAATTAAATCTCCTTACCATGTCTGATAAGGCTCTACAATGAATGCTTTGCTGTTGCTCAATTCTTTACTCTTATCTTCTCCAGCTTTCCCTTTTCCTTACTTCATTCGGGCCTCACTGGCCTGGTTTGTGCTAAGCTTCTCTTTATGTGGTGAGCCTTCAAATATGCTCTCTTGGGAGATATTCTTCCTCACTCACTTCTGTTTTCCCCTCTCTTTCCTCTTCTGCTTTTTCTCAAAACCCTATTTTCTCCTCCAAGAATGGCCTATTCTACAGATGCCCCTAATATCAAATTCTGTCAAAGGTGTGGTCATGATCCCCCTGCATTAAAAGCACCTAAGAGCTTCTTAAAAATACAGCATGATTCTTAGACTTCAGCCCAGACCTACCAAGACAGACTGTGTAGATATAGGGCATAGATATTGGCATTTTGAACAGGGATCGCAAGAGATTCTTTGTACATCAAAGTTTGAGAACCACTGTCCTCTAATAGAGGCAGATCAGGTGTTATTATCTTTATTTTACAGATCAAAGAATGGAGGTGCTCACATTTATTGAGTGCCAACAGTATACCGGGCAATACCCCTGTTCCTTCATGTTTGTTATCTTGTTAATCTTCACAAAATCTTGGGAAATAGTTGCTGTTCTCTCTATGTGAAAAGATTCAGGGAGGTTAAACAATGTACCCAAGGTCATATGGCAAATAAGCTGTGGATTCAGGTCTTAAATTATTTATCTGTTTTACTCCTGGGCCCATGTGGTGCTGTTTTCCTGAATGAGGATCCTTGAACAAAGCCACACAGCTTAACATAATAGAAAAATAAAATTCTTCTTCATCTTAGTTCCACAGTGTTCACTCTCTTAGATGCAACTTTATTCCAGGACTTGAGTTTTTGGACAGTTTGCTTTTTGGTGTGAAATTCATCATAACATCTTGATGCATTTTTCCTTTTCCTATCAGGCTCCACAGCCAGGGAAAATCATATCAGGTCCGTTATCCTTATTTGCTTGCATCCAAGTCTTTAAGATTTCCTCAGCAGTATTTTAGTCTGTCAAGACATGTCTGTCAAATATTCCCCTAACCAGCACCTTCCAGCTCCAGCTAGAGCCTTCCAGTTCCATTTTGGCATCTTCTCTCATCATCCCCCATATCCCTGCCATTTGTCTTCCTTCTAATCAAACCTAGTTTGTCCTTTATGCATTATTGTCTCACATCTGCGTCCATTTAGTTCCTGACACTGTCCCATGTAGCCTCCTTTCTCCCAAACCCCACCGCCCATTAGCAGGAAATAGACTTCATGTTGGGGGCCAGTTCCAGGTAAAAGTGGCTAGAACCCTGACTTGAGAAGGATTCTTAGGCCAATTCTGAGATTAACGAGAGTATTGATATCTATTATTAATATCTACCATGGGCTCAGAAAAAGGGAGCAGCACCACACATATCACAAATTTGCCATCTCTGCATGATTTAAACAAGTGCTTTAGAATCAGAACTGCATTTGAATTATGGCTCTGCAACTTACTACCAGGGTGATCTTGAGCAGTTTTTTCATCTATGAAACAAAAGTGATAATACCAATCTTACAGGGTTTTACATTATATAAACAACTTACCAAGTGTTTGTCAATCAGTAATTTTAGCTAACTTATTTTTTCCTTTCTTCATTAAGCAGCCTCCTTAAATTAAACCTGATGGGTATAACTTATTGGCAAGAGAGACTGATTAAAGAGTTTCAACCTATCTCTAGTCTCTGTATATTTACAGCTCTATAAATCTATACATTTAATGGGATTTTTAGCTAGAAGGGAAGTCTTTCAGCCTACTGCCAGTGTACAACCTATAAGAATAAAAGCATAATATGGTAATTAGACAAGATGTCCTTCTGGACAACCTTCCGGACAAAGCCGAGGCTGTGAGGGCCAAGGCGGCCGCCATGGCAGGCGGGGGCCAAGGCAGAGTGGGTGGCCACTATGGCGGCAGAGGCCAAGGCAGAGGCCCCCAGCTGCTGCAGCAGGCAGGGACCCAGGCAGAGGTGGCCACCATGGCGTCAGGGGGCTGAGCCCCTTGCACAAATTTCATGCATCAGGCCTCTAGTTATATATAAATAGAAGTTGAGAGAGAAAAGGAAGCGGGGAGCCAGGGAAAATGAAGGGAGGCTTGAAAGGAGGGAAAGA
>NW_006285779.1:5593171-5593750 GCF_000327345.1 Myotis davidii
AAAGAGAAAGAAAGTTGTCAATATTTTATTTGTTCAATGCAGTACCTAGTATAGCTCAATATATAATTAGCCATGGAAAAGTAACTGGCTTTGGACCAAATGGAAGATGCCTGGTTTGCTGTAACTCAAAATGAATAATTTTCTCTCATGTTTTTCCTAGTTTTATGTGTGGAATGGCTGTTAAATCTTATTCATGTTAGGTGTATAACCAAAGATTTTCTTTTTAGACAAGGGAAGAAAGATCAGGCTGCCCAGTCTCACTGAAGTTTGTACTCACTTAAACATTCAGTTTTCTGTGAAGGATTTATCCTCCTTCCTGGGAGAAAAATTTAGAATCCAGTTTTTAGGGTTGCACTTTGTGGTCCAGAAGTAGAAATCAAAACCCCAAAGACCATGAATAAAGATGTGCCTTATTATAAGAGAGAGCTGTGATATGCCCTGGGAGAGAAGGCTCAACAATATTTCAGATACGTCATATGTGCAGGTGGATAACAAAGGAAAGAAATTCTCCCAGATTCAAGGTCTCTTGGGAGAGGAAAGGAACTCTCACAATGAAAGGGGAGATTATATATATATATA
>NW_006285779.1:5593959-5604653 GCF_000327345.1 Myotis davidii
ACAGCACATTGGTTCCGATGGGAAAGACTCCCCAATACTGAAAGGTCTGCCTGGCACTGGCCAATTTCCTTGATACAGGTTCCTGCCCCTTCTGTCTCTTATCCTTGTTTTGCACAATTTGATGTCAGCATGAGCATAGACAGCTTCTGTTCTTGGAATTAATCATCCAGAATTTCTGTCTTCATAATTCAGGTATGGACATCCAACCTTGGAAAACCAAGATCTTTCTCTCTTGTCGTTATTCACATCCTTGTCATCTTTTACTTGTACATTCATAGACCTAAATCTAGGGATTAGAATGGAAGTGGATGGTGGAAAATCCTTGGATAATACTGATCCTAAATGGTATTTCACTTTCCCAGTGGTATTTTACTTCTGACAACACTAGTCTGTGTGCATGTTATTCCACCTCTAATATTACTGTTGCTGAGCATTCTGCAGCTGTGTTGAAGTTATTCATTTATGTGGTTTGGGCCAGTTTCTGAGAAACAAGCAGAACTAGAGAGCAGAAGAATCCATCAATGCTAGATTTAAACAAAGAAAATTATCTTTTTGGACTTGTCATCCACATTGCCAGTATAGATCTAAAAACACCAGAAACTGATATAATATTGTATGGCAATCATACTTTAACAAAATGGTCCAGAGACATGGAAGCATGGGACAGACTGACAGATCTCAGAGGGAAGGGGGGCAGGAAGCGATTAACCAAAGAACTTACATGCATAGCCCATGGACACAGACAGTAGTGCCCTGAAGGCCTGGGGTGGAGTGGGAGCAGGTGGAGAGGGGCAAAGGAGGGAAAATGTAGGACATCTCTAATACTCTCAACAATGAAAATAAATTTATATTTTTAAAAAGCAGAGTATAGAAACAATATAAATGCAGGGTAGGTAGAGAGCCATAATTCTCAGGGAAGGAGAATGGGGATGGGGAGAATTCTCCAAAACCCTTTGACTATAATATCCATTCCTTGGAGTTTCGTCTAATCAGTTTTCTTTATGTGTTATTTCTGTGGTTGATTTTGTATTTCTAGAGTTTTTAAAATAACATTTGAGGACGTCTGAAAACAAAACATTTGCTCCATTTGAGATGAGTTTTTTACACATTTCAAAAAACAAGGGCATGTTTGGTCATTCTGGTAGTATTTGGAAGTGCATATTTTGCTTGACATTATTTGAAAATTAGATTTTTTTTCTCCTTGAAATAAGTGCAGAAATGCTTCCATATGTTTGAAGTTGGTCTATTAGTTTGCTATGAGGGAAAAAAGAAAAGATACAGTTTATAGCAATATTCATGTGAACATGGTATATCATAATGATGTTTTCTCAAAGTTAGCAAAACAGCTTTTCTATTGCTTCAGTATACTACTAAAGTGAAGAAGATAATATCATTTATTTTAAAATGTTAAGCTGTGATTGAAGTATAAAAAAAATCTAATAAAACTAAACTACATTTTTACTATTTTGATTTCTTATACAAAACTAGAGGCCCGGTGCATGAAATTCATGCATGGTGCAGTTGGGGATGACCAGGCCGGCAGGGGGAGGCAGCTGGGGCAATTAGGCTGGCAGGGGGGGCAGTGAGGGGAGACTGGTTGCCCCTCACTGCCCTCCCTGCTGACCTGGTCACCCCCAACTACCCTCCCTGCCAGCCTGGTCACCCCTAACTGCCCCCCTCTGCTGGCCTGGTCGCCCCTAACTGTCCCCCCTGCTGACCTGGTTGCCCCCAACTGCCCCCCCTGCCAGCCTGTTCGCCCCTCATGCCCTCCCCCCCACAGCCTGGTCGCCCCACGCAACCTGTCGCCCCTGCTGGCCTGGTCGAAGGCAGCCATCTTGTGAGGACATGAGGGTTAATTTGCATATTACCTCTTTATTATATAGGATAAGATATTAAATGAGGATCTGACTTTAATCTTTTTAAATAGCCACAAATCCATATTAAAAATGCTTTGGCTTTTCTATATACTGATTTTTTTCTTATAATAAATTCTTATATGCAAATTAAAAATATTCTTTTTCTGGTCCATATATCTACTTACTAATTTCTGAGCTAGGAATATTTTAATCATTGCAACTTTTATGGTGTATTTTTAATAAATGGTACATCAAATAAATGTCCCTTCATTATTCCAATTTTTTAGGATTTTCTTGGCTTCTTCAGATGAATGTTAGAATGATTTTATAAAGATTCAAAACTATCTGCTGGCATTTTTTTATTAGAATTTTATTAAACCCATAAATTAGTTTAAGAATAATAATTGATTTTCCTGTCTAGGATCATGGTAAGTCTTTGCCTATATTCAATTTTAAAATATTGCTCTGTGAACTACATAATATTCTACATATGCTTCCATTAATTTATAATTATTGATATTATAGATTTTCTTTGAGAGGTGTGGGGAGAAAACATTAGCATCACTTTAAATGTTCCTAACTCTAGTTTACTCATTCTTTTTATAATGCTGCATTTGATAACGGAAGGGTATTTAAGGACTTAATTATCAAGCTACAGTAGAACAAACTATCCAATGCATACGATATCTTCAGATTATAGTATCATAAAGAACCATTTTCTAACTTCCAAAATGCCAAATTAGATGTATTCTTTATTGTCTGTCCAAAGCCTTTTAGCCAAACAAGGTATTGATGATTAAATTTTTCCTCCTAATTTTCTGTGAATGCATAATTTACCATCAATAACTATTTGCTTCAAGTTCTCTGAGACAGAGCCAGAAGGATTGTAATACGTTCACCAATATCAGCCTCAAAAGTCTGTTCCCTGATTGCCCATATGAGCAAAAACATTATTGCAATTAAAAGTTCAGGGTTCAGCCCTAGCCAGTGTGGCTCAGTGTTAGAGCGTTGGCCTGGGGACTGAAGGGTATTGGGTTTGATTCCAGTCAAGGGCACATGCCCGGGTTGTGGGCTTGGCCCCCTGGTGTGCAAGAGGCAGCCAGCCAGTGATTCTCTCTCATCATTGATGTTTCTGTCTCTCTATCCCTCTCCCTTCCTCTTGAAATCAATCTATAATAATAAAAGCATAATATGCTAATTAGACTGGGTGGCTGAACAGCAGAACGACCGTCTAGACAACCTCCAGGATGAAGCAGGGGCTGTGAGAGCCAAGCCCCGAATTTCGTCCATCAGGCCTCTAGTAAAAATATATTTTTTAAAAAATGTTCAGGGTCCAGTTACCAGAGAGGAGAGGGGTTGGGAGGCTGGGTGAAAAAGGTGAAGAATTAAGAAGTGCAAATTAATAGTTACAAAATAGTCAAGAGGATGTGAAGTACAGCATAGGGAATATAGTCAATAATATCATAATAACTATGTATGGTACCAGATGGGTACTAGAAATGTCAGAGGAACATTTTATAAAGCGTATCATTATATGACTACTATGCTGTACACCTGAAACTAATATAAAATCATATTGAGGCCCTGACCGGGTAGGTCAGTTGATTAGAGTGTCATGCCATACACCAAGGTCTCAGGTTCGGTCCTGGTCAAGGCACATCTAAGAATCAACTAATGAATGCATAAATAAGTGGAACAACAAATAAGTGTTCCTCTCTCTCTTTCTCTTTCTCTGTGTATGTGTATGTGTGTGTGTGTGTGTGTGTGTCTGTCTGTCTGTCTCTTTCCCCCTCAAATCAGTTAAAAAATCACATTCAATGTTATTGAAAAAATTTAAAAAAACTTTTAAACTTTGGGGTACTCTCTCTCCCCCCACTTAAACACACCTGTCAGGTCCTCTTAGATGCTCCAGCAGTGTTTCTCAATTGTGTCTTTCCTTCATTCTCACATTTCAAAGTCTCCCAACTTTTACATTCATCTCCTGTCAATTAGTCCACACCTATACCTATAACGTTTACCATAGCAGAGTGAGCTTCCTAAAACTCGATCCTGTCACTCCCTCTCTTGTTTAAACACAGAGTAAATCCAACAAATATACATATGAAAATTGAGCTAGCTGTATTTTATAATTAATATGTTAAGTGCTAGTGATACAAATATAAATAGGATAGGGAAGTGTACCTAGTTGTTACATGATAAAGGCCAGACACACTAGCATCACAGGCTCCTCTGACCTCCTGCCACTCCCTTATCTATTCCCTGACATCCAGCCACACTGGATTCCTGAGAACACACTCATTTTGACTCTTCCTTGCTTTGCTCAAGCTTTTCTATATCTCCCTCTTCATGGCAAAATCCTACCCTTCTTTCAATGCCAGATGCAATGTCATGTGTGATGTGAAGCTTTTCTCAATGCTTAGCCCTCTTCTAACACCAGAGAAGGTAGAACTAACTGCTCCCTTTACTGCTGTTTCATAACAGTTAGTTTGTACCACTAGTGCACACATAGAGATTCTGATAGCTAATTGTCTCAGTGTCTGTCTTCTTGACTTTATTGTGGTTGTCTTATAGCAGAGGCCA
Organism: Myotis davidii; assembly: GCF_000327345.1. NCBI lineage: Eukaryota > Metazoa > Chordata > Mammalia > Chiroptera > Vespertilionidae > Myotis > Myotis davidii. The sequence continues at coordinate 5,598,396 of NW_006285779.1, forward strand.
TGAGTCAGTCACCTTTTGATACCCGCTTTAGCACCTTGTCTTATAAACAGGCATGGAAATGCTGAAGTCTGTGAGAGGAAGCCAGCAAGCAAAGGCGATGCTCAGGCCTTTATGCCTTTTCTGATAAATATGGTAGTATTTTCTCAAGTCAAAATTTAACTTATTTTTGCATCTAAGAGTTATACTGCACTTCTTGGCCTCAGTGAAAACAGCTTGGAGGCAGCACAGGATCCTAGAAAGAGGGTAGGATTTGAAATCAGAGAACCTGGGTTTAGTAATAAGCTCTATGAATTTGAGCTAGTACATAACCTCTATGAGACTCAGCCTCCTCCACTATAAATGAGAAATATCTGCCTACTCAGGTTGTTTTCAGGGTTATGTGAAATTATGCACATACAAAGCTGAAAAAAAATTTACAGTGAGAAAGCATTATAAATGTCAGTGTTATTTTCATTATGGTTATTTTTATATATCAATGGAGACAGCTTTATATAAAATAGTATTTCTATTTCAGAGATTTTAGAAATTATTTTGGAGGAGTAAAGCTCATGTAAATATATTTTAAGTATTTTGTTTCTTTTTAAAAAATGATACTTAGCCCTAGACAATTTGGCTCACTGGATAGACCGTCTGCCTGTGGACTGAAGGGTCCTGGGTTCAATTCTGGTCAAGGGCATGGTACCTGGGTAGCAGACTCCTCCCCGGCCCAGGGCCCTGGGAGGGGCTCATGCAGGAGGCAACCAACTGATGTGTTTCTCTCACATTGATATTTTTCTCTGTCTTCCCCTCTCTTCCACTCTCTCTAAAAATCAATGGAAGAATATTCTTGTGTGAGGATTTAAAAAAAAATACTTATATCTAAGTTTGTCTAGGTTTTCTAATTTTTAAAATATCCTTGGGAGGGGTGTAAAATTTTATCTCCCCCTCTTTATTTTTGGATGATCCTACTTGTAAGATTATTATTAGGTCTCCACTCCTTAGAATATGTATGTGGCCAAGATAGTATTTGAGATGCTAATCTGTTTTTATTCTCCCTGTATTTTTTTCCAGTTTTCCCCTCTCTATTCAAGCAGGTAGCTGATTCTATGCATATTGACTTAGAAAGAGAGCTTGGCAGGGTGGAAAAGAGAATACCCAAGCCTTTTCTCCACCCCTCTTCCTCCAACTGCTTCTCTCTTCCCCTCCCCTCTCCTCTCCCTATCCTAGTCCCTGTCTCATTACTCTTCATCTTCTTTTATAAACTTCACTCTAATGCTAAGTCATAGTCCTGTTGTCCTCTCTCGACCTCTCTCTAGACCTATAGAAACTCAGTCCTCTTCTACCATAATGGCAACGCAGAACCTCTATTTGGACAAAGCAAAAACCCCTTTGCTTATGTCTACACCTGGCAAAGTTATGCTGGGGTAGAGCAGGAATAGGGCCTTCCTGAAAAACACCATCTCCCTTCCCAGTAAGAGTTCTTTAGTTATGAAGTCCTGATTGAAGAGAGTTTCTGTCCGAAGAAAAGTTCTTCAGAGTCTCAGGGTTGAAAGGCATATCTCCCAGCCCATCATAGAAGTATATTTGATATCACTTTATACTTGTATATGTAAATTGGGTTTCCCTGTGCCCTCTTCAAAAGGAGAGGTGTAAGGTTTTTCAGAGGCATCGATTGTGTTCTAATTCTTGGGAAATGTCATCCTTTATTTGTTTTCTAGCAAATCTCAGAGTCTTTAGAGAATACAAAATGGGGCAGATAAGTTTTGATCATAGTGAGAGTGATGTGGGAGCTATCAGGCATGGGCTTGGGAAGATAGACATAGGCATAATGTCCTATAGGGTCTTGAGTTCCAGATGGTAAGGATGTGTGGAAAGCTGAAAGTAGAGTTACCTTTACCTTCTGTACAGTTTACCTTCAATAGCTGTTGGATAGACCATGTTTATAAAAGGGCTGTGGACACTTTCAGAAAGCATAGCTACCCAGGCATTGGCCTGATTTATGTATGTCTCAGCTTATTTCATTTTAACTTTGTAGATATGGTTTGCTTCAAGTTGCAATATCTTTGTTATTTTTCTTCCTTACAGGTTCATGAAGGTGGCAGGAAGCACAGTGGATGCAGTTACCTGGCAACAGTAGGTATTCACCATTTTTGCTCTTATTATCTTTCAGCTGCTGTGAAAATAAAAGATATTACTTGTCATTAAGTTTATATCTGACATTTAATAAACTATTCTTCATCCTCCAAGAAAAAAAGTTAAAACTAACCCCAAAGCTATTCTTATGACACATACTATCTCATAATAATACAATTTTACAAAAACAGCAACACTGACACATTTGGGAAAGCTCAGCTATTATGTACACTTTTAAATCAATCTGTCATCAGTGAGCAGGTGATGGAAATTTGAACATGCCAGCATTTCCCCATAAGCTTTTCCTTAGGAATAAATTTCCTTAAGAGAGGAAATATTGTTAATTACTCAATATATCATATGAAAATATAAATGCTTCATTACATTAATGGCAGTGGTCTTAATTAGTGCCAAGAGAGTCACTAATATAAAGCAAATTAAAAAAAAAGAATATGAAGGGAATGAAGCGGCTTCAAGAGAGAATTAACCCCTCCAACATTCCAGGAACTATGTTACCCTAAGGGGAGATTGACTTATAACAATAATAATCTGAAATATAAATTTACATTTTCTCTAAGTCTCCTTATACCATGTATTCCGGAATGTTCAACATCTTACAATGTCTCACAGTTTTATACTGGAATCCTGCCCTTCCTTTTTGTAAGAAATCTATCCCACAGCATCCTCCAAATCATCTCTCATCTAATGTGGTCTTCATAGCTCAGCTACATGCTCCCATTCTGTGCCCTCAGAGCTATCAACTATGGCCATCTTTCTCAGTTACTCCAACCCTTGCTCCCTAGCCCTCCAATTAGGCAATTGTTTATTGGGCAATAACAACAATGATAATAACAATTGGGCAGGAATTGTCGCAAACTTTTGTATGCCTTATCATATCTCCTCACGACAACCAAATGAGGTAGGGACTCTTTTTATCTCTATTTATGTATGACTTAGAGAAAGTTGTAAAAAATCCAAAGATTGCATAGAAAGTGGCAGAGTTTGGAGTTGAAGTTGGAATAATCTACTAACTATTACTGCTTTGATAGCAATAAATGATCCTTTACTGAAAGTATTACATTCCAGTGTGGGAATGTAAATCCTCTTCAGTGTCCTCATAAAAGGCTCTCTGGATAATGTAGGATAAAGGTTGAACTTGAAGAATTTATAGTGTTTGTAGGGAGAACTAATGAAATAAGTATACAAATATTAATGGGTGAGGCTTGATCAATTATAGCTGACAGGGAGGGATCAGAGAAAGCTCTTCTTCCCTAGTGAAGCACATTTTATCATGCAAATGGAATGAAATGAGCGCAGTATTTTTTATATTGGAGAAATGGATTGTTTTATAAATACATTTTGTTTATTGGCTACTTTAAAAATACTGGCCATCTCTCAAGATATAGATCATATGTTTGCAACTACTCTAAAAATACCCCCAAAGTTTTTAACTCATTTGAGGACAACAAGTAGCACCTGAAATCTGTCATTTATTCCTTCCAGCTATAGTGTTCAGTCAAGATTTGGAACAATTCCAGAAAATCCTGGCCAGGAGGACCTAGTAAAAATTAAAACCAAATGCCATGTTTCTCTAACCCTGAGAAATGCTGAGGTGAAAATTTCTTAATACTGTAAAGTAAATCAAGAATGTGTGGTAGAGGATGTATATAGTAAAGCATTAATTGTAGTGTGTAAAGCATTAATTGTAGAATCATTTCATTGCTGGGTATTTAACCAAAAGAAATGAAAACATATACCTATACTGCACAAAAAGTTTTTATAGAAGGGTTCATAATAGTTTTATTAAAAATAGGCAAAAACTAGAAACAGACCCCGTGCCATTAACAAGAGAATAGATTAAACAAACTGTTGTATATTTGTATAAAGGAATGCTACTCAGCAAGATAAAAGAACAAACTAATGATACACTCCACAAATGAATGAATCTCAACATTATGCTAAGTGCAAAAAGTCATATAAAAATACATTTGTATCATTCTATTTACATGAAATTTTGGAATAGATTTTAAAAATGGGGACATTGACTGCCTCTATCGATGTAGGGGGTAGGGATATGGATTGAGAGGATGTGGGAATTGTCTGGGGTGAGTATAATGTAATCTACATCTTGATAGCAATTTAGTTTTCACAGGATTATCCATTTTTTGAAATTCATCAAATGATATACCTAATATTTATGCATATCATTGTATGTAAAACTTAAGAAAAATAACCATAAACAGATACTGAACTCTAATCAATAGTATGCCTGATGAAGTGTTTAGGATGAAGTTTACCAAAGCCTGCAATTTCCTTTGAAATGCCTCAATACATAAAATAGATCAATGAATGGATAAAGGGATAGATTGATAAATGTGTGGTAGAGGATATATATAGCAAAGCATTCATTGTAATACCATGGTGATGGATATATGGTTTTCACTATATAATTCTTTCACCTGTTTCTGAAATTTTTCAAAATAAAATATTAGGAAAATAGGCCTACATTGTTACACCTAAATACATAATGTTATTTGTTACAAAATAATATATTGCTCTGAAAATATGTATGAGAACATAATAAATGGGAAAATGCTTTTGCCAAGTGAATAAAGTAAAATATACAAGTCATACCCCAATAATATAAAATGCACATTAACTCAAAGAAAATGCACTAATAGATTTATAGTGTTAATCTTTAGGTAGATGGCATATAGGGACTCTTTTATTCTCATAGTTTCTTTTTTGTAGTTTCCAGTCTTTCTGTAATCAGCATGTAGTGCATTTTTCTTCATAATAGAAACCAGCAGTACCCAGCTCCACCCTTCCCACCTCTTATTGCCTCTCTCTAGAAGCATCATCATAATTTTAGCCACTTCTGATACTTATTTCCATATTTCTAAGTAACAGTCTGATCCTGCTGTTTCTTGATTTTTTTCCAATTCAGATATTATCTATTAATTTCCTACTATGGAAAATGAGAATTTAGCTCTCTTACCTCCCTAACTCCTTGCACACTGAAACATACTTACCTTGGTCCATCCTCCAACATTTTACTTAAGTATTGGTGAGATCAGAATTCAGTGCTCACATTTTTATTACTAATAAATATGATTCACAGTAGAGAACGTGGTGTGCTATGGTTACATTTTCTTTCTTTCACTACTTTTTGCTTTCCCTGGAATTAATAACTGTCTTTTTCATTTGCCTAATTTCCTATTAATCTATCCCTAACTCTGTATCAGAGGGTAAATCTCTCTCTGTGCAAACACCCCCAGGTAGCCATCAGTTTCTTCTTGTCCTCCTCTGGTCCCATCTGGACTGGTTGATCTCTGTGCTTCCTGCACAGCTGTTATCCTGGGATCTCCCTTCATCATCATCCTGGGGACTCCTTTGACTCTCTTATTTGTTGGATCCATGCCCTTTTTTTTTGAGGTTTACTCCCTATTTTGGGGGAACATTTTCCCCCAGGAAATTCCTGAGAAAAGATAAATGAGAAGTAAACATGTTGAGACCTTGTATTAGAATTTGATTTATATTTTGGATGCATAAAGATTTCCCTAAGATTTTGATGCGTTGGCTCCATTTTGTTCTAGCTTTCCTTGTAACTATTGAGAAATCCAATGCCTTTTTAATTTCCAATCCTTTTATTTGCCCTGGTTTTTTTTTTCTATCTTGGTACTTTTAAGATCTTTTTGTCCCAAGTGATCCTTTACATGGTTCTCTTTTTATTCTGTTCAGTGGGTATGTGGTGGACCCTGTCAATCTGAAATTCTTACCCTTCAGTTTAGAAATTTCTTTTTGAATTTTTTTTCTTGGATAATTTTTTTCTATTTATTTTCTGTGCTCTCTCTTTATGGAATTTCCACTATCAGATATCAGAAGTCCTCAAACAGTACTCTAATTTTTATATATTTTTCTCTTTCTTGTTTTTTCTTCCATTTTCTGATAAATCTCCTTAATCATCCATATTTTCTGTTGACATTTTCATTTCTATTATATTTCTAATTTCCAAAAGCTCTTTTTAGTCCTCAAAATTTTCTTTTTTTTATGGCTTCATATAGCTTAGTTCCTTATTTCTCTGAGGATATTAATTTTAGTTGTTTATTTAGTTTCTTTTGTTCTTTTCTCTCCCCTTCCTCTTTC
>NW_006285779.1:5606081-5617655 GCF_000327345.1 Myotis davidii
CTTACAGTTTCTGAATTAAACATTTTGTCCTCTATGTCCTTCCTTCCTTCCCCATTTCTTTATTTCGGTTTTTGTCTCTCACATGAATTTTCCTAAATGTCAAATGATCCTTGGATCTCCACTAATATTTAAGAGAGAGGCATGAACGCTGATTGGACTTTTTTTGTTCATGGAAATTTCTTCTCAACTAGTGGAGGATTATATAGGGTGATCTGGCTGGGATATTACATTATGGAAATCCTAATTGTCTATAGCTATTTCTCAACTGAAGATATGTGGATTCTCACATCATTTGCTATATTCTGTGGCAATATGTTATTTTGGTTTAAGAATATGAAGAAAATTTGCTCTCACAGAGATATACAGCTAGAAAACAGAGGAGTATTTGAATAGCCTTTTTCAGGTTTTTTGCGGCTATTCTTCTCAAATACTACATTGAAATTCTACAAATGATAGTTTCCTAAAGATTTGTCGCAATGTGAAATATGAAGCCGTATAATAGACTTTTCATACTCTAATGCATTAAAATCTATTGGTCTTGTATTTTGAATGTATCTTTTACCCATGTATGATGTTGTAACACCATGCATTGATCATTTGGAAAACATTGTTTTGCTGAGTTGTGAATTGTTACACAGATATCCCAAATGTTGGCACATTTCATCATAATGCATCAAGCACATTTATTATCACTGCTGACCGAATCAAAAAAGTCTGTACGTTTTGGGAAGCAGACAAGCTCATAGTACAGATACAAATATCCTAAAATCCTAACTTTCATTCAACAGTTCAAAATTTATAATCAGCAACAAGTTTTGTCAGTTGTTTTCCTTGAAGTGACAGGCTTACTTTGTTCATTTTTACTTTTAAAAACCCGTCTGAATAATCACAAATTGTCTGTCAGTCATTGTTTCAAGTAAAAATGTTGTTCCATGAAAAATTACCAATGCAGTTTACAACTCGAATAATCATACAAGTGTTTGTCCTTGAGAGTCTGTCAGTCATTGTTTCAAGTAAAAATGTTGTTCCATGAAAAATTACCAATGCAGTTTACAACTCGAATAATCATACAAGTGTTTGTCCTTGAGAGTCTGTCAGTCATTGTTTCAAGTAAAAATGTTGTTCCATGAAAAATTACCAATGCAGTTTACAACTCGAATAATCATACAAGTGTTTGTCCTTGAGACAGACATCATAGTTTGCTGTGGAGATGAAGTCTTTTATGTATATTTCTCATTTAGTCATAAAGATTATTTTTTCAATATGTACTCAGGGGTTAAAATTTAATAACTTTTATTATTTTATCAGAGGAAGTATTTTTGTTTTATTGCAGTTATATGACAGTGATCACTAGGATAGTTTGATGCTCCTGACTTGACTGGTGCTAAACTTCCCGAAGTTTTACCCACTGTTGCTTTTGTACCATCAGTCCAATTGTTGTTCCATGAAAAAATTACCAATTCAGTTTACAGCATAGTTTTCCAGTACAAACATGAGAGTCAAATCAGTTATTTTACACTTTATATATTGCATCACCATTTGTATTTAGTGCCAATAAGCCAAGTTATTTTAGTGCCGTTCACACAAAAGATTTATATTAATGCTTAATTGGGTGGATGCAAGAGAAAAAGCTGTCTAGAGATTTATCCAGATATTAATATCCTGAAATATTAACTTTGTCTTCATGCTTCTAGCTAAATCTTTAATTTAACAAGTTACTGTATTATTGGGAAGTGACACTGGGGTGATTCCTTTTCCTAACTTTACTGAGTTTTCACCCAGTAGTCATTCAACACTGTCAATTGCAGAAGGCTCTATCAGCCTTTCAGCTTACCTCATGCACCTTTCTAGCCAATGTAATACAATAACCTACTCTTTTAAATACAGTAAACTTCAAAATAATTTTAAATGTTATTGCAAAATAAGACAACATTTTTTAATTTTCATATAGGCATAATAAAAACATTAGAATTTCAAAAGAACTTATTGGATGGTTATGGAGTTATACAGATTATAGCAGGTATAATAGAAAAAAGCTTGTTGAGAACAGTAGATGTATTGAGGACAAACTGAGGTAACCATTGAAAACATACACACTTATACTCCAAAACCATACTTTAGAAGTCTAGAAAACAAGAAATACAAGAATATATTCCATTAATTGTCTGAGCAATGACATTATCACATGTGATATAGGCTCTGGAAAACCCAATGTACACTTGTGAGAGAATGAGAGTGAAATGGCAAGTAAGTGTCTTAATGTTGTAGTGAAAAGGTTTTATCTCATGAACTCCTGAAAGGATCTTGGGAACCCTTTCAGCAATCTGTGTGCTAACCTCCCTCCAGTTGATTCTAGTGTACTCTAAAGCTTGAGAACCATAGATAATGACTACCTGGATTTAATTATAAGAATACATTCATCACCGTATTTTCCGGCATAAAGCTTTGTTCAGTAGCTTCTTTATTGACATGTGGATAGGAGAAAAGATTTAAGAAAAATTGTCCTAGGAATTGGCCTTTAGAAAATTTCTTGCTCCTTGTAATTAGAGTCAAAGCTTCAAGTCATTTAATTAAGTTTTTCTGCAGATGAAAGTCAGCACTTTTCTCTATTTGGTCTTAGTCTGCACTTACACTAGTATACACCATTCCTCACTTCTGTTGTTGCAGAAAAATGTAATATGGCGATATACTACAGCTATGGTCTTAAAGAGATCAACTTTATAATTTAAAATTCTAGCTACATTTAAAACAAAATGAACATTTTAAAAATATGTTTTTATTAATTTTAGAAAGAGAGGAAGGAGAGGAAGAGAGAGAAAAAAAACATTAGTGAGAAAGAGAAAAACATTGATGAGAGAGATAAACATCAATTGGCTGCCTCCTTCATGCTCTCCTACGAGAGATCGAGCCCTATACCTGGGCATGTTCCCTAACTGGGAATGGAACCAGTTACCTCTCTGTGCTTAGGATGATGCTCAACCAAGGCAAAAATGAACATTTTAAAAAAGTCATTGCAAGAGCAACCATGGATTTGCTTGCAATATAAGTAAATGTGAGCAAATGACTCTGAGAAGAGCATCTATTGGAAATTCATGAACATTGCCAGGGGCAATGGGAAATTAGAGTGACTTGTTAAGCAGAAATTCTGCTTAAAAGGAAAAACTGAAGGAATCCATCACAAAAATATTAAATTTTAGAGAAAAGAGTTCAAGCAAAATGTGGACCCTATTTATAAAAATTGGAAACATGATTCAACAGTGTAAGTAATTCACAAGAGTGCTTAAACATCTTTAAAACACTATTTTGGAAGCAAAGAATCTATAGAGCACTGCATTATGGTTTGGTAGAAAGAAAATGGGCTTTGAAGTCAAGCAGGCCTGGACAGATCCCTCTGATCCTTAGTAGGTTTGGGGCCTTGGGGAGAAAGTAAATCCTTCAGAGCTCAGTTTTCCCACCTATAAAGTAGAGTTAATGCCCAAAACTGTTGTGAAGACTAAATGAGGTAATGCTCAAAAAGCACTTTGCACAGTACATATATACAATACTAGAGGCCTGGTGCACAGATTCATGCACTGGTGGGGTCCCTCTGCCTGGCCTGAAACCAGCAGTCCGACATCCCCCAAGGGGTCCCTGGGTGTGAGAGGGCACTCTGCAAAGTTGCTGTCACTCAGCAGCCCCTGTATTGAGCATATGCCCCCTGGTGGTCATAGCTACTGGCCATTCGGCTGGTCGGCCAGTTGCTTAGCCTTTTTTATATATAGATATGGACCTCCACAAAATATGTTTTCTTCTTCCTTCCCCTTCCGTCTTTCTGTGATCCTTCCCAATCTCGGTTTATGAAAGTGTCTCACTATGGAATATACAGATGTTTAGCACATATTCCATTACTGAGCATTTTCATAGCACTCTGCAGATGCTTCAAGGCTTTTGCTTATGATCTTTTCAGCCAAGGGGGAAACTGAGAGGTTATTTGGGGTAACCCTGTTATGTTTTATTTATTAATTCATTAAAATGGTATTTATTGAGTACCAATAAGTATGTTCAGGCACTGTGCTAGATGTTATAGATAAGCAATTTTCAACTGGTGTGCCACGGCATACTGGTGTACTGCAAGAATTTTTAAAACATGCAATTCCTGACTATTTAGTCAGGGGAACTGACCTCCTTTCCTTTAGATCAGCGGTTCTCAACCTGTGGTTCGCAACCCCTTTGGTGGTCGAATGACCCTGTCAAACGACCCTTTCACAGGAGGCACCTAAAGACCATCCTGCATATCAGATATTTAAATTATGATTCATATCAGTAACAACATTACAGTCATGAAGTAGCAACGAAAATAATTTTATGGTTGGGTCACAACATGAGGAAATGTATTTAAAGGGCCAGAAGGTTGATAACCACTGCCTTAGATGGTTAAATAAAAAAATTTACAACAGCCAACACAATAATACTCTGGTGTGAATGAATCAAAATTATACCTTTTTTTTGTCAGATTGGTAAAAAATATATTTTTGGTATACCGCAGAATTTTAGTCATTAGATTATATGTGCCATAGTGAAAAAGATTGAAAATCGCTATTATAGATAGACTAGATAGAAAAAGAGACAAGATCCTTCCTGGGGAACTTAATGGGTTAGCAAGGAGTTTATCCCTCTAGTGATCAGATCTGCACACCACGCTTATTCTCCTTCCTTAAGAGAAAGTGGAAAAGGATAGGTGCTCCTGGTAAAGATCACAATAAGAAGAAAATGAGAGAGAGAGAGAGAGAGAGAGAGAGAGAGAGAGAGAGAGAGAGAGAGAAATCAAGATGGACCTTAAACGCAAGTAGAGCCCTAGCTGGTTTGGCTCAGTGGCTAGAGCGTCAGCCTGTGGACTGAAGCATCCTGGGTTAGATTCCCGTAAAAGGCACATGCCTGGGTTGGGAGCTCAATCCCCAGTAGGGGGTGTGCAGGAGGCAGCCAGTCAATAATCCTCTCTCATCATTGATGTTTCTATCTCTCTCTCCCTTCCTCTCTCTGAAATCAATAAAAAATATATTAAAAGCGAATCGAAAAATAGAATAGCTCTTTGTTTTCAGAAAGACTATCCACACACACCTATATGTGTATATATGTATTATACATATTTTAATTTCGCATTTTCTGGGATCAAGCTCTGTGCTAAGTTCTTTATAGAAGTGATCTAGAGCATGGGTTTTGCATTCTAACAGACTGAGTTCAAGTCTTCAATACCTACTGTCTATGTGACCTTAGGCCAGTTGCTCAGCACCTCTTTGAGCCTCACTCAGTGTCTTCTTTTGTGACCAAGTGGTAGGCTTAGCTTACCATTGGCCCAAGAAGTGCTTGCAGCTTTCCTCTCAGTTTGATTATTGTGGAAGGCTGCATAGTCTCCATTAGTAGCTCCCTTTTCCTCCGTCATTCCCATGGAAGCTGTCCATCTCCTGTTGATTTGGGCAAAAGAGAGTGAGCAAGTCTCTTCCTAGTTCACGGTGTATACACACACAAAACCCCAAAGATGTCTCCATCTGGAATTATCTCCAGGTTTCCACAGGTGTCTCCCCTACCTAAGGAAAGAAAGTTTGAGAAACACTGGTGCAGGGCCTTGCACATAGCTAATAACATCTGCCATTAATTAAAGTTGCTCAAGCACATTATATGCATTATATCAAGGGCATCTGCTAAATGTATGGATATTAAAGAGGCAGCTTTTAGAGACTTGTTAGACTTGAAATCCCACGATCATGCCTTCTATCTTCATGCCAGATCCCAATTGTCCTTGTTTTAATTATTTTGGAGCCCACCCTGGAGAAGTGCTGGTTGATTATATCTATCTATCTTGTTATTCATGGGAAATCAAAGGGTCTGGATGCCAGCTTAGACTTAGAAATTCCTGATCTTCACTTTCTTTATTGCTCTGTTAAACAAGTATTGCATTAATCTGGAGTCAGATTATCTGGTTTTTAATTCTGGCACTAATGCTTATTACCTTGTACAAGTCTTTTAACTGCACTGAGTGTCAGTTTTTTGCATCTGTAAAATAGGTATTCATTCATTCAAAAATATTTATGGAGTTTCTACTCTGTGACAAGCACTGTTCCAGGTGCTTGGGATAGATTAGTGAACAAAACAGATAAAAATCCCTTCCTTTATGGAATTTACATTTTGGGAGAGTGTGGGTGGGGTTTGGTGGGAAGGAAAAGGGTGGATAAATACAATAAACAATAAATATAATAAGAAAATTATATGGTATGTTAGAGGTCAAAAGCTGGAATAAAGGAAATGATGGATGGGCCAGGGCAGACTGCAGTATTAAATGGAGTTATCTTTGAAAAGGTGAAATTTGAGCAAGATGTAAATAGGAAGTGAGGGCCTGGAACAAGTGTATTACAGGCAGAGGGAGCAGCTAGATCAAAGGCTCCAAGACAAGAGTGGGCCTTAGGTGTCATATTAGTTCCCACCACATAGGATTGTGAGGATAAAGGAGATGACACATGTAAAGCACTGAGCCTAGTACTTAATTTTCATGAGTATTTAGTAAATTTTGGTTACGATTATTATTGTCTGTACAGAAATCACATTTCTAAATGTTATAGACTATTTCAAGATGATCCATATAGCATATAAATAGAGTAGTGCCTTTTTGAAATTACTACTTTTCTTCATACATATTCTTGACTTTTAAACACTTGACTTTTGACTACTTTGAGATGAAAAATACATTTATTATCTCTGAATACTGTTTTCCCTTGTCAAGAGTCATGAAAAAGGTGTAAACTGTGTTATATTAAAAATGTTTTTAAGGTAAATTGGGAATGTGACCCTGTTCCCAGGTCTGCAGTTGCTGAATCAATCTCCTGTGGTTATTATCTAAAGGGCTGCTATGGTTAAAAGCACAGCTCCCTCCAGGCAAGTCTTTCCAATATTCCCAGACAGTGTACCAGTTTTTCTTTCCATGTTTCTTTTCAATTTTGAAGAAAAGAATGGGAGAGTTTTTGTTATGAAAATTCTGTTTTGGCTATCTCTAACTGCAAATTCTTGGTGGAATTGAAGCTCTGTATACATACTTAGTGTTTAATGTAATGTATTGATGTATTGTATTTAATGTAATGTAATGTGAAACCTTTATATCTACCAAATCTTGTAGCTACTTTATATAAAAGTAAAACCTTGAAAGACCTGACTACCTTGCTACTCAAAGTGTGGGCCAGGCCAGGAGCATCAGCAGTGCCTTGGAATATTTAGAAATGCAGACACGGTGCCTCACCCTAGACCAGTTACTGAGTCAGAATCTGCAATCTAATAACATCCCCAGATGCACATTAACGTCTGAGAAGTACTGCCCTGACAAAACAAGTATCATTAATACCATCTTCCTCAGATTAGGGCAGTAAGCTGCAGAGAGAACAGGTAATTTGTATAATGAATGGTGATTCCAGATTGAACTGAGGTCTGTTCACAGAGATGAGTGCATACTCTTTCCATGACACTATTTCCCTCACAGTTCTTTTAGTAGACTTATTTCATAACCTATTTTATAGAGAAAAAGAGAGAAATAACTCAGCTTCCACTTGAATGTACTTTGAAAGCATTTGACCAGATAGACCAGTGATGGCGAACCTTTTGAGCTCAGCGTGTCAGCATTTTGAAAAACCCTAACTTAACTCTGGTGCTATGTCACATATAGAAATTTTTTGGTATTTGCAACCATAGTAAAACAAAGATTTATATTTTTGATATTTATTTTATATATTTAAATGCCATTTAACAAAGAAAAATCAACCAAAAAAATGAGTTCGCGTGTCATAGGTTTGCCATCACTGAGATAGACTGAGTGTAAACACTTGGTCCAAAGAAGCGGCCTAGCAGATGATACTTGAATTTGTGTGTGTCTCAGGGTGGATGAGTCATATGCTCCCCTGTTCTTCTGAGATAACCTGCCTTTCAGTTGGATTAGGGAATCAAGTGTAGTTGTTGGCAGGATTCTCCCCAAATCCTACTTTGATGAGAAGAACACAGGAGGGAATGGGTAACAACAGACTATGGCCTGAGGAGATGAACAGTCTGGCCTACTAGTCAGGGAATATCTATTTTTATGAGTAAGGAGGTATTTTTATGGTTTGCCTTAAGTGAATAGCCTCTGATGTTAGGAAAACAGACTGCGAACAGCTGGACCACACTTTGGATCAGTTGCAAAACAACTTGATCCATTTGTCTCTGGTGTCATTTGATCCCTTGGAGAGCTGTATTATCTCAATGTGGATGTTTGACTTTCAGGCTTGCTTTGTGCCGTGAGTACTCTGTTTGTGTTTCTCAGATTTCATGGAATGTTGATTATATTCATTTAAGAGTTTGAATTCTAGGATTACAGAACATGGAACCTCATAGGTGACTGGATCCCAGGATCTTATAGACCCATCATTATATTTACCACCATTGGAACTCTGATTCCCAGAGGTAAACCATACTTGATAGCATCTGGGAAAATTATACAGATATTCAAAGTCATTTCCAATTTTCAATCTCTGGTAATACATTCCACATTATCACCTTAGGTGGCCTTTATGAGCAACACTTTTCAAAGTGATCTCAGTGCAAAAGTTGTTGTTTTTATTATTTAGTATTAATATTTTTTCTTGGAAAAATTAAGCAAGAGACACCATTTGTAGGTTTGCAAAGTAAAATTGAGTACACTTGTGTGATTTCAATAGCAGCTAAATATTTTCTCTTAAGATTAGAAATGGGTGGAGCGGGGGGTAATGGGGTGATAAGGACACATATGTAATACCTTAACCAATAAAGAAAAAAAAAGGAAGTTTAGAAATGACTTGTCTTTTGATGACAAATTGAGATTGAGCCCAGCTTCTGTCACAGGAGAAAAGACTGAATGCTCTGAGTAAATCATTTACCGTGGCAGACATTTGTTCTCCTTAAGAGAAGTGACTGCTTTCTTCTCTCTGATAAGAAATGGTCAAGCACTCCTATCCCAGTTCCCAAATTTATGGCAGTGGAAACTGGAGGTCATGATAAAATTATATTACCACATTTATAACCACCATGATTACCACCACTATCACCTTTTCTGAAAGTCATAGTTAGGCTTCTTTCAAAGGAACAAAATCTCAGCGAGTTCAAGAAAGCAAAAACAAAAAAAAAGTATGTTGTTAGAAGCTATGGAGGATGGTTTTGAGCATGTGCAGGATGTAATTTCATTATTGTCTAGAGTTACATGGCTGTTTCTGGGATCGGGAAGTTTCTTAAACAGAGTATATTATTGTTAGATGGCAGTGTAACTGTGGTTTTTGCTGGTATTTGGTGTGGAGGTGGGTAGCTGATTCCTGCCATTCCCCCCTCTCCTTTTTCTCTCTCTTCCCACTTCATTTCTTATAAATAAAAGGATACAAAGCTAAGGGTAACAAAAGAACCACCATCCACAAACACTTAAATTCTACACTTGGCCTATAGAAGTCAAGGAATTCAAATTTTCTATAATTTTAAAAGATTTGTTTACATTGTGTATAATTAGTAGAGTTTTTTCAATGCTTGTTCAACTTTTACATAAGATGCTTTAATGTGCATCACATGAAAAATGTGGTTGAACATTATGAGCCCCTTAACATTTGCATGTCCTCTTCTGTGTGAGTAGATTTGTAAATTTGGTGTTAGCCTAATAGACTAGGAGGTGGGCAAAGAGCGAGTTGGAAAATACCCTTCCTTTTTGGATACTTGGTATGCCCTGAGTGAAGGGATGATGATTTCCCTGTGGCATAGGAGACATTTTTATTTCATGAAGAGCTGAGTTTTGCCATAAGGAGAGCAGAAAGCTTTTGTTCCAGACTGGGAAAAAGTGGTAGCATAACCAGCAGTACCAATCTTTCAGTGCTTAAGAAAACCAGCCTAGTGAGTAGGCAGACTATGGGCTGGTGGGACTCAAAATCCATGAAAGACCTCCAGGTCCAAACAGATTTCCCAGATCCTTAACTACTTACCACAGGAGCCAAACTTTCACTGCAAGTTCTTTGGGTTTAAGGCACTTTTTAAGGTCATCAATTCTTTTACAATTCAGATGAAAATGATTTTCTTAGGAAAATGCATGTGTATATGCAGAATACACACACACACAATTTTACATAAGAGTTCAAGGTTTTCATGGGTCCACTAGAGCCCATCCATGGACCTCATAAGGAATCCTAAGTCCCTATGTTAAGAATTAGGTTTGAACATTGCTTCCTCCTGCCCTCATAACACACTAACTCCTATGCCCCTAAGTCCTCCTTTAAAATGCCTTTGAAGTAGATTATATAAAGACCCCAAAATGTTAATGTAAATTAAATTATTCTTGTGTAACAAGAGACAGGGGTTGTGGGTAAAGGAGAAGGAAGTCTTTGTAGGCTTCCCTCCATTACTGCCCTCAAAGTTTTATATATGATTGGTGTTCATTAAATCACTGTAGAAATAAATGGAGATGACACACAGAAAGACACATATGACTATCTGAAGACACTTTATTTTATCATATTTTATTTTTCTTAGACTGATATTTGCCAGAGCTTTTGTGTAAGAGAAAAAAGTGAAATGTTTGTATCATACCATGATCCATAAGTTTTTATGAATTCCTCCTTCATAAATTCATGGAATATTGTCAACTGGCATATTCTTCCCAGCACTTTTGGCAACATCTGTAAGGAGAAGCATTTTTACTACAATTGTACTAAAAATTTTAATAAACAAAAAATAGTCCACACCTTATATATCAGATATCTAGTGAACAGATTGCAAAAAGCTGCTGGTTACTCAAGCACAGCATCATTTTCTGGAATCTATTCAATTAACAATTGCTTTCTGCTCACTTACTTCTGTGTTCAACTTCAGCTTTTCAAGAGCTACACCATGCGTGTGTTTAGCAGACCCAGAGGAAAATCATCTTAATTCTATACCCATCTCATCGCTCTCTCTCTTGGTGTTATCTCTACCTCCATTTACTCAGATTATAACCACTTGCTGCCTCCTGGGAATCCTCAAGTCACATGGTAGCTGTTGCTTGCCTTTTTTGCTCTCTGCTCAAGTCATACACATTATTGAAGCTACAAATATTTATTGAATACCCCTGCATGCTAATATTTTTAAAGAAAATATAGTTGTTACTAGCATTTAATTATTTAAATTCTATTCAATTAAGTTCCTGTTGATTATAATAAAGACCATTGAATATCTGACCTACTTATTCTCTCCTAGAATGTCAATAATCAGCTAACTGAGGTCTCCATGCTTCTTATCGCACTTCCCAGTCCCTTCTTATCACCATCACCAGTTATTTTTCTAAAACATGCATCTGATTATATCAGTCTCCTGTTTAAAAACAGTGATTCATTCAGTGGCAATTTATTTTTCTACAGCATGCACTTTCAGGCTAGTGCTATTTCTTCTCCCTGGAATGTATTTCTTTCCCTTCTCTGACTTGAAAAATCTTGCCTCTTCTTTAAAGTTGAGCTCCCATGTCAAACTTCCAACTTCTTTCTTAACTAGCCTCCTTATGTCAGCATAGTATCTATTGAATTGGAATTTCCTTCCTCTTTC
>NW_006285779.1:5617704-5623240 GCF_000327345.1 Myotis davidii
CTTAAGCAATAAATTTAAAGAATTATAAGAAAAGTAAAAGTAGTAGCAGGGGATGAAGAATTACAAAATCCCACCCAGTCGGCATGGCTCAGTGGTTGAGTGTCAACCTATGAACCAGGAGGTCATGGTTCGATTCCTTGTCTGAGCATATGCCCAGGTTGTGGGCTCAATCCTCCACCCCCAGTGTGGGGCATGCAGGGGGCAGCCAATCAATGATTATCTCTCATGTTGATGTTTCTATTTCTCTCTCTCCCTCCCTTCCTCTCTGAAATCAATTAAAAAAAAGTATTTTAAAAATATTTGCAAAATCCATTAGCAAATTGAATACAACATAATTCACCTAGGGGTTTTTATTTGAAGATTGTTTATTTTCAGTCAATTGACAAAACACTGGATAATATCCTATATAATAAAAGCCTAATATGCAAATCAACTGAATGACTGGTTGGCAGGGGTGGGGAGGGCTGGCGAGCAGGTGGTGCCAGGCCAGCCAAGGCTGATGCCAGTGGGCAGAGGGAGGGGACAGCAGTCAGGGGGAGCAGCGGCGACTGGCAACAGTGGAGGGGTGATTGGGGGGCGGGGCCGGCAGCTTGCTGGCCGGCACCGTCCCAGATCAGCCCACTGGTCGCCTCCTGCAGAGGGAGGCCAGACTGCGGCTTAGACCCGCTCCCCGCCATCAGTCTGACATCCCTCGAGGGCTCCTTGACTGTGAGAGAGTACAGGACAGGTTGAGGGACCCCCCCTCTCCCCGAGAGTGCATGAATTTTTGTGCACCGGGCCTCTAGTGTAGGGATAATAACCCTAATAGACAAGGTTCCAGCATCCAAGGAATTTACAATGTAGCAGAGAAGATACAGTTCTTTACATAAAACTACAGTGAGGAATACAAGACATAGATTATGGGTGCTATTTTTGAGGCATAGGTCAAGCAAAGGCACTTCATGAGACCATTTGACTTGCTATCTCCAAGCAAGAAGTTAATGACCCCGTTTTATAGGTGGGTAAATAAGACCCAAAGGGGTTACATGGCTTGCTCAAAGTCACATAATTAAATAGTAGCAAAAGAGACTGGAACCCAGGATTTTTTTTGTGTGTGTGCAGAACTCTGTCCTACAATACTATCAGGCAACCCATCAGCAAATCCTGTTAGTTTTACCTTCAAAATATATCCAGATTCCAAATACTTCTAACCATTTCCACTACTGCCATCAAAATTCAAAACAATTTTCATTTCTTCCCCAGACTTTAGCAATGTCCTCCTAACTGATCTCCTTGCTCCTTCCTACAGCCTATTTCTAATAAACAACTAGACTGATCCTATCATTACTATGCTCAAAATCCTTCAATATCTCTTTATCTGATTTAAAATAAGAACCTAAGCCCTTAAAGTGACATATGAGGCCTTAAATTAACTCTGAATTTATCTCCTGCTACCACCCTGGTACCTCCTGTCCAACTCTACTCCTAGCCTATTTGCTGTTTCTTGGACATGACCCTTGCATTTGCTTTTCCCTTTGCCTAGAATATTCTTCCTCCAGAAATCTGCATGACTCTCATTTCTTTTAGGACTCTGCTCTAATGTCACCTAATCAAAGTGATATTTCATGGTCACCTTTTGTAAAGCAGTGATTTCCCTCAGCCTGTAACTCCTTCATCTTGCTTTATTTTTTTCTTCATAGCATTTTTCCCAATCTGACACATTTATTAGTTTACTTATTTTTTCTCCCCCTTTTAGAATATAAGGTCCATACGCACTGTCAGTCTTATTCACTGCTGTATTCCCAGTAACTAAAATGATACCTGGTACATAATAGGTACTCAATAATGAATTGTTGAGTGAGAGGACAAGAGAAATATTGGTAAAGACTAGAAGGCCTAATCAGACTGGTTTCCATTATACCTGGAACATGCCTTATGTTTTCTTGATTCTTGAAATGTCTAACACTCACACCTCTGCCGTTGAACCTGTTTGTTTTTGTGACCCATATTAAATCTCACTTCCTCTTTAAATTTTAAGTGTTCTAAGGAACATTAATTCTATAGCATGTGAACAGTTGGTTCTTATAATAATCAGGGTTCCCCAGAGAAACAGAACCAAGAGGAACTGTATATGTACAGAAAATAGATATATTATAAGGAATTGGTTCATGTGGTTATGGAGACTGGAATGTCCAAATCTGCCATGTGATCCAGCAGGCTCAGGACCCAGGAGAGTCAATGGTGCAGATGAAGTCCAAAGGCATCTGCTGGACTGCCTCCTGCCCTATTTCACTCAGGAAGGCCAGTCTCTTTGTTTTATTCATGCTTTCAACTGATTGGTTGAGGCCCACCCACATTATGGAGGGCAGTCTTGCTTACTCAGAGTTCACAGATTTAAATGTTTATCTCATCTACAAATACTTTCCAAAAAATTAATCATCACAGTCTCTGAAAATATGAGCCCATTATTAGCCCGGCTAGTGTTGCTCAGTGGTTGAACATCAACCCGTGAACCAGGAGGTTACCTGTTTGATTCCTGGTCAGGGAACATGCCCAAGTTGTGGGCTCAACCCCTGATAAAGGGCATGCAGAAGGCAGCTGATGGATGTTTCTCTCTCACTGATGTTTCTATCTGTCTAATCCTTTCCCTTCCTTTCTCTCTAAAATCAATAAAAAAACACTTTTAAAATGACTCCATTATTAAATACATTTGTGAAACCCTTGATTAATTAATGTTTGTTCACTCTGGTTTTCTCAAAGTCTTAGATGTACTATCAGTTTCCAGGGTGTGCACCCTTTGGGACTAGTGTTCCATGCACATGGCTTTGGGTAATCCTGGACCAGCGATTTTCAACCTTTTTCATCTCATGGCACACATAAACTAATGACTAAATTTCAGTGGCACACCAAAAAATATATGTATTTTGCTGATCTGATCAAAAAGTAGGTATACCTTTGATTCATTTATAGCAGACAGCTATTGTTGTATTGGCTGTTGTCATTTTTTAATTTGACAATCTAAGGGGGGAAAAGTCAGTGCCCTTGACTAAATTGTCAGGTATTACATGTTTTAAAAATTCTTTCCACACACCAGTGTGCCTCTTGTGGCAACTGGTTAAAAATCGCTATGCTAGACCAAAAGGTCATTAAGATTCTTTCCATTTCTAAAAGGTCAAAATTATAACTGACTTGCCCAAGGGTACATGGCTACATTCATTACATTAGAACTTAAACTAAAACTCAGTTTTCTTACATATCCATTGTACCAAGTTATTTAATGCAGCTTTGTAATAGCAAAAGATTTAAAACAACCTAATAGTTTATTAAGAGGGAATTGGTTAAATAAAATTCATGGTATATGCACATAAAATACTATGCAGTTTAAAAAGAAAAGAGAAAGCTCTTCATGTACTAATCCTATATAATAAAAGGCTAATATGCAAATTGACCAGAGGAACAACCAGTCCTATGATACACACTGACCACCAGGAGGCAGACACTCAATGCAGAAGCTGCCCTCTGGTAGTCAGTGTGCTCCCATAGGGGGAGCACCACTCAGCCAGAAGCCAGGCTCACGGCTGGCAAGCACAGCAGCAGTAGCGGGAGCCTCTCCCGCCTCTGTGGCAGCACTAAGGACCCCTTGGGGGATGTCGTGTACCGGGCCTCTAGTATGATATAATCTCCAAAATATATTATTTAGGTGAAAAAAGAAAGTCAAGAACAATGTGTATAGTATGTTCCTTTTTATGTAAAAATATGTGTTGAGGGGGGAATATATGCTTTGCTTATATGTGCTTAAAGTCATTGATACCTGTTTTTGCTTCCAAGGAGTAGAATAGAGTCACTATGACACAGAGGTTAGAGGAAGACTTTCCATCAGATACCATTTGTTTCTTTTGATTCCTGAACCTTGTGAGTCTATTACCTATTCAAAAACAAAATTTAAAGAAATAAAAAGTTATATAAGGTAATTCTAATGAATCAGTGAGTTGGAAAACACTATATGTTGTTCTCCTAGACCAGAATCCTGTGAAATGTTTTATTGGTCCAAGTTTTGTCCCATGTCCTTCCAGTGACTTCCCTTATGCATCCTTTGAAAGAGATTATCATGCCCTTCTTCTCCTCCTGCCTCTCCTACTTCTCAGACCTAATATAGGCTTGTGATTCCAAGGGGGTACCAGTTATGGTTACTCTGTGTCTGCCAAGCTTAATACCTGGGAGGAAAGCTGTGTCAGGGCAGGAGGGGCCAAAGGATGGCTAGAAGCCCAGATTCAAAATGGATATCCTGAGATGAGCCCTGGCCTGTGGTGCCAATTGAGCATACTTCCTCCTTGCATTTCACTTCTCTCCTCTAGAAAATTGGAATAATTTACTTGTATCAGGGAGGTTTTGAGGCTCACATGAGATTATAGATGAAAATGTGCTTGGCAAATGCAGTGGGTTCTATATATGTGGGAGAGAGGGATTTGTTGTTGGAAAGTAAATTGCTCCAGGTGCATCCACTAAATATGACAATGAAGCAGCATTGTTCCTGGTGGTTGCACCATCATTCCCTCATAAAGGAAGCAGAAAATGGCCATATCTTCTTCAAGCTCTAGAACCTCACCCTGAGTGTATAAGGGGCATTATGGGGAAGCTGACGTCCAGGGACACAGCCAGGAATTACCTCCCATGTTCAAATGGGCTCACTTGGCAGCCCTTTGCCCAGATCTTTCCTGTGGCCAAGAGCAGTTATGGTGTGTGAAGAATGCCTTTTAAAAGCTGCCTTTTTTATTTGAGTGAAATAATTTTAGAAGTAGAACATAGAATTATTTTCAGAGACATTGGGAAGAGTCCAGGCATGAGTTGCATGACCTTGGATCAATGATTTCACCTCTTTGGGTCTCAGGTTCTAAGTCTATAAATGAGAAGGTCCTTAGGACTACTTCTAAAGTAAGAAAACTACCCAGCACAACTGGATAAAGGAAAACAGAAACCCCAGGCATTTGTGCAATTCTGCATTCAAACTGTCATCAAATTTAGACAATAAATTTGCAGTGAGAACCACTCCAGGATCAGCCCTCTTGTTCATTAACACATGACCACTTCCCCTTCATGTGCACTTCAGTTTGATCTGCCCTACCAGCAGCATTTCCTCTCGTCACTCAGACAAATAAATAACCAGCCTAGTAGCCAAGAATGAAATTAGTAGCAGGTGGAACAGCTTAGTTTTAATGATGCTGCAACCAAATTTTAATTGAATAAAGATTCATAACTTTCCTGTTCTTATCCCATTAATGCTTCACAAGTACTCAATGAAGTCAGCCACACCTAGCTCCCAGGGAGGAAAATGCTAACACTCTTGGCATCTATTGTCAGTTCTCCTTTTCACCTCTAGAACCAGACCCATTTCCCTATAAAATTTCAGTTTCATTTAAGCCTGAGTTTTGTTTGTTTTATCTTTTAAAGTTTTTTTGCTAGTAAATTTGTTTAGAGGAGAATCTTTACTCTTTTTCTGAGGTAAAAGGGTGATTTGAAAAGCACCATCCAGCCGAAGCCGGTTTGGCTCAGTGGATAG
>NW_006285779.1:5623264-5627576 GCF_000327345.1 Myotis davidii
ATTTGTTTAGAGGAGAATCTTTACTCTTTTTCTTAGGTAAAAGGGTGATTTGAAAAGTACCATCCATAGGACCCGTTACTTAAGAGGTCAGATATGGCAGCAGAAAGAATTACATGAAAACATTAATGCATCCAACTCATAATTAATAAGTATTAATGTTTTAAGTTTTGCTTATGATATTTTATGTAAAACAAAACATCTTTGATATAAAATTGAAGTCTACCTGTCCTTCTACCTAGCCCCATTATTTTTCAGAGATAACCACTTACATAATTTTACATTGCATACTTCCAGTCCATGTTTATTTTTATATTTTTACTAAAGCCATGAGAATCTATAAACTAGCTATTGTATTGCTTTGTATGCTTTAAAAATTTACATAAATTACATATTGAAAATTATATAAAATTATATGGAGTTACAAAATTCATATTCTACAAATTGCTTTCTTTACTCAACATGTTTCTAAGCTCTACATACTAATATATATATTGTTACATATAAATTTATTTCATTTATTTTTCTGCTATTTAGTATAATGGAAAACATTTCTCCTTTTTTTCTTAAAGTTTTAAAGGGTTTTTTAAATACTCAAGTCTAATGCCATCTGGAATATATTTTTGTTTATGGATGTGAGTTAGAAATCTGATTTTATAATTTTCTTCATATAGTACCTGCACATTTGGATAGATTTATTCCCAAGAATTTTATAGGTTTGCTAAATGTCATATGTTTAATACAGTTTCTAACTAGGTGTTTTTAGTATTTGGGAACACTATAGATTCTATATACTTATCTTTTAAGTAATTACTGTGATACATTTTCTCACCAGTTCCAAAATTATTCTATAGTTTCTTTAGCTTTTCTATAAATCATTATATTGCTTGCAAAAAAATGATAAATTAGTTTCTTTCTTTCTAATAGTTATGTGTCTTTAAAATTTTTTTATTTTTACCCTAACCGGTTTGGCTCAGTGGATAGAGCGTCAGCCTGCAGACTGAAGGGTCCCAGATTCGATTCCAGCCAAGCGCATGTACCTTGGTTGCGGGCACATCCCCAGTGGGAGGTGTGCAAGTGGCGGCTGATCAAACATCTCTCTCATCGATGTTCCTAACTCTCTATCCCTCTGCCTTCCTCTGTAAAAAATCAATAAAGTATATTTAAAATAAAAAAAAATAAAATGTTTTTATTTTTGAACTAGTTAGGATCTTCAGTACAGTGTTAAATGCTAAGGGTGATGGAAGTCATCCTTGTCTGTTCTTGACTTGAATGGGAATGACTTAATTTTCACCATAAGGTATGATGTTTTCTCTGAGTTATTGGTAGGTAAGCCCTTATCAGGTTAAGAAGATCTTATCTTTGTGGTTTGTTAAAGAGTTGTTTTATTATTTTTTTAAGTAATGGAAAGTATCAGATTTTACCCAACCTTTCTTCTGTATCTATTGAAATGATTATGTGGTTTTTCTCCTTTAATACTAAGATAGTATATTACACAGACAGAGTTTTTAATATTGAACAATCCTTCCATTTATGACTGAACTCTATCTAGACTGGAATATTTTTAATACATTACTGGGTGATATTTGGTAACATTTTATTTTAAGATTTTTGTTTCCATATTTATAGGTGAGATAATTCTATAATTTTGTTTTCTTGTACTATACTGCCTTTAGAATCGGGGTTCTACTATCATTATAAAATGATTTAGGTAGTTTTCCTTCTGTGTCTATGCAGCAGTGTGTTCAATATAGATATTATTTGTTAAACTTGGTTGTAGAGAGTTTCTGATCTGGACATGATGGAGAAGTTTTATTGGATTGACCCTCCTACCAAAAACAACTTTAAAAGCTGATCAAATAATAAGGTAACCTTTCTAAGGCACTGGGGTATAACCAACAAAGGGTGACTTCTGGAGC
The DNA here is from genome assembly GCF_000327345.1 of Myotis davidii. Lineage (NCBI taxonomy): Eukaryota > Metazoa > Chordata > Mammalia > Chiroptera > Vespertilionidae > Myotis > Myotis davidii. The sequence continues at coordinate 5,625,181 of NW_006285779.1, forward strand.
TAAGATCCTTGAAAGAAGGGAAATTTAGGAAGTGAATCACATATTAACATCATCCCTAGATTTTTTTTCCCTAAGGACATTTTCTAGACTATAGTGTAGCGAAGAGTTTACACAGAAATAGCATTCTCATTGGACTAGGGTGACAGAGTCAGAATTTGGGGTTGCCAAAGTGGCTAGTATAAAGGGTAAAATCCTAGAGAAAAGCAAACAGAGAAGGAATCCAAAAGTATAAATACAACTTTCCCACAAGTCATTGGCCAACACCTCAGCTTCATGCACAAGTGATGAGACCTCTAGAAACTAAGCAGAAAAAAGCAGCCAAGAGGCTAAAGTGCAATAAAAGGCTCACATCCAGAATATATATAATATTCCTGCTAGTATGTAAGAAAAGACAAGGAATTGTATCTTAAGGACAAGACACAAAGATGTGCTTCACAAAATGCCCTCTTTCATGTATGGAGCAGCCCTCTGAGATTGGTGATGTAAGTTGTTGCTGCAGTTCCCACCCTTAAGGTCTTTGCTTACTTCAGGTTCTCTTGATTCTATTCACTTACCATTCTGATTTTGAGTCCCTATTTATTTCTACTATTTGGAGCTTTTCCTTCATTTCAAGTTTACCTAATATTCTTTCTTTTATCTGTGCAGCATTTCTACATATTTAAGACTGGATGGGGGATTCCTACCATCCACTCAGTCATGTGTGTTTACTTAAGTCCAAATTCCATTTTCATGATGTCAGTTTAGATTAGAATGGGTGATATGACCCTGTATTGTTTCTGGATTCATGACTCTATATTACACTATAAATCATTGCGTGGACAGTAGATTAGGAGTTCACGGAAAAGGAAGCTATTTAGACTAGGAAGAGTGAAATAGAGGGATCTGGAGGTTTATATAACTGTTGGAAACCAATGTTGGAAGAGCAAGTGTACATTTAGCACCTTCTTTTCTGTTGAACTTATTTTGAGCACTTGCTCTTTGTCACTAGGGACCTGGTGGGTTTTAGTTTGTTTTGTGTAAGCCAAGGATCTAATAATGTATAATAATTCAATGATTCTCAAAGTTTGGATCTACTTTACTCACAAATCATATTACCTGAGATACTGATTAAAAATGTAGATTCAAGGGCCCAGCTTGTGTGGCTCAGTGGTTGAGTGTTGTCCTATGAACCTGGAGATCACAGTTCGATTCCCAGTCAGGGCACATGCCCAGTGTGGGGTATGCAGGAGGCAGCCAATCAATGATTCTCTCTCCCTCTCCCTCTCCCTTTCTCTCTGAAATCAATAAAAATATTTTTTTTTAAATGTAGATTCAAGGACTCTACCCAGGGCCAGGGAACCTACATATTATGTGCTTTCTAATGGTGCTTTGTATGGTAAGGTGTGAAATCCTTATAGATAAATACCAGAGATAGATATATTAACCCTACCAGTGGTGGTTGTATATCACCTGTGGGAAATCTTGCAGATGATGCTTAATTCCAAGGATAGCTTTTATTTTTCTAGCTGTAGAGAATTTTAATTGTTTAGTGTGGCAGGTACTAGCAATGTATGGCCCACAGGTCAAATCCAGCCCATCATGTGTTTTTGTGTAGCCAGCAAACCTTACAGAATGTTATTTGTGTTTGTAAATGGTTGAAAAAAGTAAAAAGAATGGTACTTTATAATGTGAAAATTCTATGAAATGCAAATTTTAGTGTCCATAAATATTTATTGGAACATAACTGTGCTTATCAATATACTAGTGGCCCAGTGCATGAATTCGTACACATTGAAAGGAAATGAATTAGAATATTTTAATATCGCTATTCGCGCTTTCTCTATAATAGAAGTGTCAACCAAATTCAAGATTGACAATGACAGATCAAAACACACGTGTGCTATTGGTACCAATGAGACCTTTATATGTATCGTGCATGCGCACATCAACTTAGCCTTTTATATATAGAACTAGAGGCCGGTGCACAAAAATTTGTGCACTAGGGGGGGTAGGGGGGTTCCTCAGCCCGGCCTGTGCCCTCTCGCAGTCTGGGACCCCTCGGGAGATAACGACCTGCTGGCTTAGGCCTGCTCCCGGGTGGCAGTGGGCAGGCCCAATCCCTAGGTGCAGCCCCTGGTTGGGCTCAGAGCAGGGCCGATTGGGGAGTTGGGGCGCCGCCCTCTGTCATGCACAGAGCAGGGAGATTGGGAGGTTGTGATGCCACCCTCAGTCACGATCAGGGTAGGGCCGATTGGGGGGTTGGAGCACCGCCCCCTGTCACACTCAAGGCAGGATCGATAGGGAGGTTGCGGCGCCACCCCCTGTCATGCGCAGAGCAGGCCCCATCAGGGAGGTTGGGGCTCCGTACCCTGTCACACACAGAGCAGGGCCGATCAGTGGGTTGAGGAGCTCCCCCC
>NW_006285779.1:5629119-5632090 GCF_000327345.1 Myotis davidii
TACGTGACGTCATTACCAGAAGCCCACAGCAACCATTTCCAGGCTGGGCTGGGCTGTGGGCCGCATTTTGTGCCATGCGTCTTGTCAGCATTGGCTGCGATTTGGTGGGGTATTGCTCCAGGGCGGTGGCGGGGCCTGTGTCCCACTTGGGGGAAGCCGAATGTTGGTTTGTCAGCACCAGGTCCATGGTGCCAGCCAGTGCATGTCATGGCAGCTCCTGCGCTGAGCGTCTGCTCCCTGGTGGTCAGTGTGCACCATAGCGACTGGTCAGACAGTGGGACACTTAGCATATTAGTCTTTTATATCTAGAGATTGTCTATGGCTGTTTTTACATTACAACAGAAGTTAAGAAGGCTCAACAGAGACCACATAGCCTCCCTTTCCCCCATCCATTTAGGCCTAAACCTTTGCAGAACCCTGGGCAAGGCAATAGGCCTTTACCTTAGTGCAGGTCTATCAATCTCCCCATAACCCCAAGGCTCCCTCTACTTCTTTACCTCCCCCTCACACTCAACACTACACACACACACACACACACACACACACACACACACACACTCTGACTAAATGTCCTGTAGTGAAAGACGAAAGCAAAATTGCTCTATTCTCATTCAGAAAGATCCTTTAAATTTATTTGTGATACTTCTGTGATCTTTGAGGAAATATATTCTGGAAACATCAGGTAGCTCTGATTATATTAATTCAGTCCTTACCAATTCTTAGTGCCAGTCAGGAGGACCAATTTTGGCCCCAGGAATACATAAAAATGTCTAAAAATTTTTAGAAGGGGAAATCCATTTATGACAAACTAAAGGTTAATAGATTCATGATTTAACCTCAAACTATATTGTATCAAATAAAACATTTGGTCTGACAAAAAGAAGAGAATTTTTAAACTTGATAAGAGAATAGGACTTCCTGAAGTTTTCCCAAATATTTAATAAGATAAAAGATTGATTTTGGAGAAATGAAAATAAGGCAGGAAATAAGACTAATATGGCCTTGCTTTGCTTTGTGTACAGGGTACCCCCCCCCAAAAAAAAATGTATAGATACTTTTACAGCGGATAGCTCAATTTTGAAAATGAAATTATTTTAATAAATACTGACTTTATAATTATTCAAAGTGTGTATATACATTTTTGGCACACCCTATACATAGAGGGCTAAATATATAGTTTGTGCATTATTGAATGTCTTTTTTCTTTACACAGTTTCTCTGAACCTTCCTTCAGGCCACTTTTCTGTCCAATAGCAAAATGATCAAAAATAAATGAGGAAGAAAGAGTAAATGGAAAATACACTTAGAAGAACAATAAAGCAGTATGGAAGATTAACACTCTAAAGTGTTTATCAGTTTACTTTATTCTCTTGTTAGAAATGGGCTACAAATTTGATTTTGTTTCTAAGTAGCAAAAGCAAAGCTGAAAACAAAATCTAGTGTCCACAAATAAAAAATAAAACTAATTTTTATGAGAAACATCATTTTCCTGATAATAAGCCTTGAGATAAATTTTTCTGGTAGGTCTTCTAGAAAATCTACACATGGATGTTGTTTTACATGCACATATGTGTGTAATATAGACAGTTTTTGCTTATCCTATTCTTTCACCATAATACATGGATGCAAAATCTGCATTAAGGAAAAGGCATGACATAGGGACTGGGGAAGTGTAAAATGAAGTAATTTCTCAATCTCATATAAATGACAGTGTAGAAAATCAAACTCAAATAGGAAACTTACATGAAACCTTTGGGCAAGTCATTTTGTTTTGCTTTGCTCTTAGTATATATTCCTGTGTGCATTTGTTGGACAATGTCATATGAAAATGCAATTTCATTAATACCAACTGAAATACAAGATTCTCATATGTGTTAAGGGGACACGTAATGGTATCATTTGATTGTGTGTCAAAGAGGAGACCTTGAGCCTAGATTTGGAAAGGACCTTAAAAATCATCTCCATCAAAAATGACAAATACATGGCAGATGTGCCTTCATTTCTTACTCTCATTACCCTGGCAGACATTACTAATCGATCACATTAATACACTAGTTGACAATGCACAGTGGAGATAGGGCTATTTCTCAACACAACCCTTAATGCAAAAGATCAATGATGGTATGCATGATAAAAATTCTTTTAGTGGACTTCTGATTTTAGCCCCAACATGTAAAGAGCTTAGAAGTTGTTACTCTTATTCATTCAACAAGAACAAAATAAAACGGTTGAAAATGAATAACTTTTCTTGGATGTATCAGGGAATTATGATTGCAGGGCAAACCAACACTCTGAAATCTGGAAAGACAGATGAATCCAGAGACACTACCAAAATTTGCTTATTTGAAACAAAAAATACTGAAGCCATAATCTGGTAGGAACACATAAGTGGTAATTCTGATGAATTGCTAGGGACTTAGTGTGGACTAGCTTGAGAGTAAGGAACCGCTGGAGACTTCAGACTTAGCCCCTTACCCCCTTCTTTTGTGGAATCCAAGAAAAATCCCCTAGTAGCTCTGACCAGGGGAGAGTAAGATTTATCATTGTGAGTAGAAAACCAGAGCATTCTCTATAACAAAGACCAACTCTCAAAGGGAAACGTTATAACCAGAGCCTTATCCCTGTGGGGTAAGGCATTTTTCTCACTGAAATCCCTCTAGCCTTCCTGTCTCACCTAAGGGGAAATAGCTATACCACTGGGGAAGAGGGAGTGACATTTATAGCCCAGAGATACCCACGAAAGGACTGAGATTGAATCATAAAGTTAAGGAACACTTTCCTTCTTCTATACCCAACCACATACCAACAGGGTGCTAATGCTAATATAATAACTGAATTATAGCTGAAAGAGCTGCAAGACAGTCTCTCCCTGAGGAGGAGTAACTAGGGAAGCCTAAAGTCAAAAGATAACTCACAAACAAGTACATTAGAGGAATTTGAAGCCTCTGGTACGTATAACAGCAACAAACGT
>NW_006285779.1:5632168-5641172 GCF_000327345.1 Myotis davidii
GCATCAGAACTATAGTCAGATATGACAGAGATGTTGGAATTATGCATAGATCAGTAACATAGTCATTTATTATCATTAAGTATTATATACTTAAGTATTATATAATGTGCTATACTTTTAGAAGATTGAGAGCAATATGTTTGTTTATACCAGCGTCACCACAAACAGGTGAGGTGCCATAATGTGCTATGATGTTACAACTTGCTACGATGTCACTAAATGATAGGAATTTTTCAGCTCGTTAGTAATCTTATGTGACTACTATCGTATATGCATATCATTGACTAAAATGTCATGTGGAGGATGACTGTATTTACTCATATTTTGGTCCTTTTCTGAGAATCATAAGACCAGAAAGTATCCCTTGATATTACTAACAGGGGTAGATTTATTTTTCAGACATTTGCATCATTTTGGAACCTGGATACTTTAGCTAGGTGGTAAGGGGCTGCTTGTATCAGGAAGCCTTGTTCTGTAAGCATTTCTGGTAAATTGCCAGAAGAGCTCTCAGAAACAAAAAAAAGGTGTGTGTGTGAGGCGAATGTGGGGGTGTACAAGAGGCAACAGATTAATGATGTTTGATCATTGATGTTTCTCTCTCTCCCTCTCCATTCCTCTCTAAAATCAATAAAAACTATATATTTTTTTTTTAAAAAAAGGTGTGTGCAGGAGGGACGGGGGGGTGGGGGCTGGAGGGACTTGATTCTTTAAGTTTCTGGGAGTTTGTTGTGATTTACTTTATCATTCTAAATTAATATTTACTTTTGTACCTAATTTTGTGTTTTGTACTTTTGATTCCTTTTTCTTAGAGGGTCCCACAATTTATTTAAGTTTCAGCCCCAAAACACATGGATCCACTCCTGCCCACACTTTAGGTACCATCACCTGGTACTACGCTGAGGTGCCCCCCTCAGAGCCCACTCCGGTGGCTGGAGCTGCAGATGACTTCCACCCCGCCCTTCTGTGCTTCCTGTAGAGCTCTCCTCAGCACTGCAAGGGTCAAGGAAGGGCCAGCTGTTTGAGCCTCTGCCAAAAGACAGTGTCTCCACATACACTGACAGGGCTCTTGAGGAAGAATGACCTGGATTCAGGACCAAAAGTATGCAAGGCATTAGGAGAGAGGAAAGATCAAGAAAATGGGGCCCTTAGAACAGCCCTTAAGCTTCAAGACCAATCTTTTGGCTCATTATGGGTTGGATTATACAAGCAGTCATGATTTCATTAAATGTGTTTTTTTTTAACATTGATTTGAGAGAGAAACATCAATTTGTTGTTCCACTTATTTATGCATTCATTGGTTGATTCTTGTATGTGTCCTGACTGAGGATTGAGCCCATAGCAATGGTGTATCAGGACAATGCTCTAACCAACTGAGCTAGCTACCTGGCCAGGGCCTCATTTAATGTCTTTTCCGAGCACCCATTATGTGCCTGTGAGATTGCCCACAACACTGACCTTTACTTGCACCATATTTCAATGATAACATCTTTCAGAGTACCAACTCTTAGAAGTTCTTGAACCACAACCCTTTAATCAGCTGTATGGATTTTACAGGAACTGGTTTAAGAAAGTCAAAGAAACATCTATATTCTGTATGATCTTTTTTTTTTTTTTTGTAACAGTGTTCATTTCATATAAGCTTTACTTGCCCACAGTAGTTCTGAACACAAGAGAGGAGGGTTGACCCATTGCAAAGAAGATCAAGAATAATGGAGCCTCAGGAAGAAAACCAAATGGCAAGTGTGAAGAATGTACCCAGCAGGAAACCAGAGTGAGGGCCTTTGGAGGAGGGGCAAATACAATTTATAAAGCTTTAGAGAGACTCAAGTCAGCCTCTCCAGTGTTTGGCTTCAAGTGTCAGAATAGGTTTTATAGGTCAACAGGGTTCTAATGATTATCCAAGCTTTCCCCCCTTCAATGGGGAAGGCCCCAGTTTTATGGAATTACCTGCCCAGTCAGCAGGCTGGGTGTTAGAATTCGGAGCAGACTGCACCCCCTCCCGAAAAGCAGCAGGCGGCAAAATAGGTCCGGAAATTCTTGAGCATTGGGAAGCCAGCACTAATGCAATTACCTGAAATAAAAGAAGGGGTCAGATAGGAAGGGGCAAAGGTTTTTCCTTTTAAAGTAAAGAGCCAGGTAAACAAAACCAGCTGCTACTGGAGCCAAGGAACTCTCCTCATTAAATTTTTAAGAGGCTGATGATATAAGTGGCTAATTGTAGTACAATGCTGAAGACTGAATCTAGGGTCCTGGGGAAGGGGGAAGGGGAGCCAGGGTTAGAACCTGGCGAGCAACAGAAAGATGAGACCTGCCTCTGGCAGAGGCTCCCTAAATGAACAGAATGGAATTGGAGGAAGAGGAAGATGATTTGATGCCAGGGAGTCTCTAATGTTTCTGTCAGTATCCCAATGAGATGGGCTTGGGAGTCTAGTTGGGGACAGTTCTAAGTTTATATGCTCATAGGATAGCATCTGGAATAAGTTTTTTTTAATAACTAATTATGGGAAATTTTATGTGTTCACTATGAAAAGCTATGAAAAGGTATACAGCAAAATATTAATGGATCTCTCTAGGTGTTGGGCTTATCAGTGATTTTTCATTATTATATTTTAATGTTGTTTGTGTATTTTTGAACTTCTCTATAATTAACCTTATTTCTTTTGCAATAAACAAATACAGGGCAAACTTTACTTAAGATGAAAGGTATTAAACTGGAAATAACATTTTAAACTGAGGGCAAGAGAGTTGGTAAATGGCTCCATTTACTTTGTATATTCTGCCATCTTTGCTACCTCCCCAGATGTGTGCTTGATGTGAACTGCTAATCTACAGGCCAGCAGAAGAAGGGGTGATGGTTGCTGGTATTGAGCGAGGCAGACTATTTGTCCACACAGAAAGGTTTCAACCTCATGGAATTTGGAATACTTCACAGAGAGGTTGTTTCCGTACAGTCTCTCTTGGCCTCAACTTTAGTTGAACAGCTCAGTCACTGTGGAGGGAACCTAAGAGATGCTGAAATTTCAAGATGTCTTGTAGGAGCAGTATGACTTGCCTAAAAGTATCAGTCTTAGTATTTCTAGAACCAACCATTGTGCCAGGGTTTATGTAGAAGATGTCAACGTACCTCTAATTGATGGATTTCCTTTCTATCTCCCTTCTTTCCTTCCCTCTATTCTTCCTTTCCTCTCTGATTTATTTAGTCTTCTGATACCTTTGTAGCCATTACTAAATTAATTAACTCTTGTAGAGAGACTGATTGGTAGCTAAGAGTTATATTTATCATCATAATGAGAAAAGCAGAGAAAACAGAGAGTTGCCCCCAGGTCACTGGATAGTCAGTTGGAATTCAGTTCTGCTTTTACCTAGTCTTATTGAGAAATCACCATCTTCATCATTTTTAATAATTAACTCTACCAAATTGTTACCACAGGTTATCCCACCTCCTTCATATCCAAATATAAATGATATCCCGGGCCCATTACTACAGGCAGCCACTATCAGTGAACCAAAGCTCTGTAACAGGCAGGGATTTTTAAATAACCAATGATTATTGACATTGAATGCTTTGTTAGCAGTTTCTAAGGGGTTAAGTACAACAAGCTAAATGTTCAAGTGTTCCCAAAAATGGGCTTAGGTATTTATCAGATTCATACATATGGTTAAATTATCCCCTCTTAAAAGTGATATTAAATTCTGGGGGACCAAAGTTTCTGTTTCCACAGTACATTATAAATGTGGGTTTAAGGTTGCAAATGAAAGTTCCTGAAACTTCTCAGCATACTATGGGGCTTCCTCTGACATCCAAATGTGAATTTGATTCAGACTGAGGTTATTAAAAAGACACCATGTTGGTCAGGTTGGGGATGGAAGGGATTCTTAGCGGAGTCAAAGGTAGAGACAATGTCCAGGGTCATATTTGAGAAGCATTTTAGAGGGTGACTTTCATCTCTGTTAACTTATTTTATTCTCTTGAAGAGTTCACGTATATCCATGGCTCCATTTATTACTTATAAACTGAAAAAGACACCCACGTCATCATCACCTGTCATAACTCTTCTCTGTACCTCCTCTTTATTTCCCCAACTACCTGTTGCATATTCCCTCTTTGATATTCTCTGCATCCTTGATAGTTCAAACAGCATTTTTCATCTCCTTTGACAAACCTAAAACCTAGTCTGACTGGCCTGCGTGTCCTTGACAGCAGTATTCTCCAAAATATTCTCTCTCATAAGCTCGTGGTCATCACTGGCTCCCTTCCTCTTTTTCTTACACTCCACAGAAGTTTTATTTTATTAGTTCTTCCTTTACAGGCTCTGACTTTTACATCTTTCCATGAACTCCCTTACTTAGACCCAAATCCCTTCTTACCTGCACTGTTGAGATAAGATAACCTTGTCACACGCATTTCCTGCTTGGAGCTCTCCCCTGCTCCAATATAATTCACAGCCCCAGAAAAGCCTGAGATCAACTCAGAATGATTGAATCCAGCTTGTTAGGTTAAATGTGGAGCCAACAACAGGCTCTAAAAAGTTTAAGTCAAAGCTTTTATGGGCATTCTCCCCCTACATGTTAAATGAAGGAGGAATTGGACTATTTCTTGGGTCTAAGCAAATAGCTATTGAGTGAACAATAACAGGAAGCATATTTTAGACCCATGTTAGAAGAGCCTTTTGTGGATTCAAGCTGTAGTATGGTGGAACAGTACTCATAGTGGGTTCCCTGTCCCACATAATCACTTTTCAGGGATGTTGTAGCAAGCTAACACACTTCAGACCACATGACCATAAAGGTCTTTTTAAGCTCCATAGTTTTACAACACTCCATCCCTCCCTCTGCCTCCCACCTACTGGGATTGTCTGTTCCTGCTGCTCCATACTTCCCCCATTCCAAATCCTACAGTGAATGAACATGCTCTCCTTCCCCAGACAGATGCTCCCCTGCTCACCCCATCCCATGGTGTTACAGTCTAGCTTACTGCCACCTTGGCTCTTAAGTAATCTGAAGGCTAGATTTGCACATTGAATTCCTTTTATGTGCTAGATTCTGTGCCCAGCATTTTGATTTCTGATTTGATGGATACAGTAGCCCTATAAAAATACTATAGTTTCTTGTTAAAACAATTTTAAAGAAGGGGAAACACAATAATCATATAAGTGATAAGCTGGGATTGAACTAACGTTTTCTAACTCCAAGTTCTGTGTACTTGAGAAAAGAAACAAAAGGAAGGAGGGGAAGAGTGAAGAGCCCCTCACCCTGGACTGGACCGTGGGTTGTGTGGGATAGGAGGGCGTACATTGAAAAAGTACATCTGGCATTTTTTTATCTCAATAAGTGTTTAATTGTATGTGTTGCCAGCAACATTTATAAACTTTGATGTTTAAAATAGATACTGGAGCTAACAAAGAGAAAAGAGGAAACTATAATATATTTGATTAAAACATAAAAGAACATTTATTACAGTGCATTTTTACCATATACCTAGTCATCATGTAAAATAGCAACACCTATTCATGTTCTTCAGTATGAGTTAGATTAAAATTGCATGAATTATTTTTAATTTTAACACTATGTTTTAATATGCCTGGCTTTCATGTCATATGCTGTGTAATCACAGCTTTTTTAAAAAATCAGGGATGCTAATAGTGAAGTACTAATAGGAGGTAATGGACATGCCTAGCACTCTGTGTTGCACATTATAAATGTTTATTGTACTTGAGCATCTGTACCAGGAATGAGGTGAAAGGTCATGTCATTGTTTTTGTTTTATTCCCTAAAATAAGTAACCACAAAAATTTTCAAAAGCATGTACCCGATGATACAATTCTACTTTTAGAATTCTATACTCACACTAATTTAATCAGTCCCATATTGTGTATGACCCCATCTTTGTGAGCTGAAAATTAGAGAAATTAGAAGAAGAAAAAAACAAAAACCTAAGAGTTGTTGAGTTCCTACTGTGTGCAGACACTATAGGTTTATGTACTTAATTTTCAGTTAATACTGAGAAGTAGACGTGTTCCCTCTCTTTTAAGAATAAGAAAACTAAGGCTGATAGAGGCCAACTGCCTTGTGCAAGATCACTTAGATAGGAAATACCTGATTTGGAATCTGAACTCGGATATCTCTGGCTCCCAAACTCATACTCTTTCCAACATACCTATGTTGGATTCTGTGGAAATGTCTGAGGTGGTGAGGGGGGCTGAATGGGTGGAGTTCATCTCCCACCTTCACTTCAACCAAAGCACCTGCTTTATAATTAAAGAAAGAGTTAACCATTCTACTACATCATACATTGGTATGGGAATTTATAATTAAAAAAGAATTTTCACATAGGTCAATAATATGTACTGATAGGTTGATGTCTCATTTAAAATGAATAGTCTATCATTAACCATCAGCCAAGAAGACCTGAGTGGGTTGGAAAAGGCACCCAAGAGTCATAAGCATTATTTAAATGGATTTAATTTGGAATTTTGCAAAGAGAGGGGTGGGGAGGTTTGAGATAATGAAAGTCACTTAATCCTGGGCCAGTCTCAACTTCGACTTTGAATAAGAATTCACGAAGAATGTACTCACAAAGCTGGATGCAACTGTTGGAGTCAAATGTTCACAGTGTAGTATCAGCACAACTTGATGTTTCACTGAAGCTACCTGACAAAACCTGGACACACCCATGAGTGCCTTCTCACTATTTTAAGAGAGGGCTCCTGGACTTTAATCTATCTGACTCATTTGTTTGTTTCTTTATTCATTCATTCACTATTCATTTACTTTGAAGGTAGTAAGAGAAAGTTGACCACAAGAAACTTTGCCCAGGGAAGTGAACTGGAGATGAAACCTTGAAGACACTCACTACACTAAATCACATTATTGTGGTTGGTGTTTGTTTTCTTATTTATAAGTGTGGAAACCTATAAAAATGTTTGAGTATTCTTTCAAACCTCACATACTTTTATTACTTTAAGGTATGGGTAGGGGTGATATGGAATGAGTGTTAAATTACATTTCCTAGTGGGGGGAATGTAACCTTTTCTCCATTACCCTTTTCTCCATTTCTCCATTCTCCATTGTTTTATGGATTCCTGTCTCTTTCTATAGAGTAAGCAATGAAGTTTCTTGTGACAAAGGTTGAAAAAAATCACAATATTAGCCCACAAATGGAGATGAAAGGAGACTAGACTTTGGGTGGTAAACACACAATGCAATATACAGATGATATATTATAGAATTGTACACTCAAAGCCTATAAAATTGTATTAACCAATGACACCCCAATGAATTTAATACAGTCTAAAAAGAAGAAAAAGTAAAAAGTGTATTATTTATTTGAAAAGTACCCAGGATCAAACTTTTTTAGGATATAAGAACCCAAGTGAACCCTGGACGGTTTCTTCAGGCAACAGACACCTCTGACTAGAGAAGTGTATGTAGTATTTTGCTCAAGATTTTATCTGATTCTTATTTTATTTTTATTCCAGTTGCTACATTGATGGCCGAGTTGTCAAGGTGATGGACTTCCTGAAAACTCGCCTGTTAGATACACTCTCTGACCAGATTAGGAAAATTCAGAAAGTGAGTAAAAGTCCCCTGGGAAGAAGAGGAATCAGTTTGGGGATGAGGCAAGGAAAAGGTCACTGGGGCCCAGCTGAATGGCAGCACTGTGGGAACAGAGTAGAAAAATAGTTAGTCCGGGTTTGCATGGTCCAGAGCTCCCCTTCACAGTTGACAATTGTTTATTGTTTTTCAAATGGAGAAGGGTTTGAATGTGATATACCAAGGTTCAATAACAAATATTTTGTAGTAGTTTGCTTCTAAATTGTGAGTTTCTTAAGGATAGGTTTACTTTATTTTCTTTTTTAAATGCAGGGGTTTATTTGGGGTTAGGTAAAGAAGAGGATGATTACTTTTATTAAGTGAAATTTTGATCTGGGGAACTGGCAATTTTGAGCCATATTTACACTATTTCTAAATGTCTTAAAACCAGCCAAGTAACATCTTACTTTTGTAGAGATGTGAGGAAAGCCATATTATATTCAGCTATTGCATATAGGTCCTATTAACAAGACACCTTTGGTCAATAGTTCTCAAACTGAGTACAGTTAAATCACCAGAGCTTGCTCAGGAAGTTATTCTGACCTAGTATGTGGATCCGAGACATCTCTATATTTAATAGTTTTCCGTTAAGTGATTTTACCCAATGCAGAACACATTTTGAAATACACTGGATTAGTTAATTCTGAACCATGGAGATCTTATGTCTACAATTTCCATCTGTCTCTACAAAATGGTGATTTCACATCTTTTGTTGCCTAGTCGGGTCCTTTTCCAGGGGATGGGGACCTTTTGAACACTTAACTATCCATTGATCAGATTAAACAAATCTTTGCAGAATAATAGCAACAGATAGGCCCCCATTAATATGGGATGAATAAATAAGTGAATGTACAAGTGAATGAAATGGTTCGTGTATAAAATTAGCTGTGGAATAAAATCCCATGTAGAACAATTATAGAAAAGTACTTTTGATTCACTAAAGTGGAAGTCTGTATCCTTTTTTGCATTCATACTAATGTCATACATAGAATTACAAATATCATTTTGAGTCTCCTTGTTATCAAAGACTGGGAAGCCTCAGGACTTCTGCACTTTTGCACCCAAGTCTGATCTGTCTCAGGATCAGGTGCATTGGCCAGCACTTATCTGTCACTGCCTTCTACTAGGCAAAGCCTAGGAGAAATAAATGACTTGAAATATCTCTGTCAGTGTTTGACATTCATTTAGTTTTTAATATTGAAATATTTAACATTTGCTGAGCACTTAGCAAGTACCAGGCAAAGTACCAGGTGCTGGAATACAAAATGGAATAAGGCATGGTGTCTACCCTTGAGGAATTCACACTAATAAGGTTTAATACTTACTTTAAGCAGGTTTAGAAACATATTACTTAATAGGTACGATGTCAACCTATTCTTTTTTTTTTTTTAAGGATTTCACCCCCCAGGGC
>NW_006285779.1:5641210-5645447 GCF_000327345.1 Myotis davidii
GGTTTTTGGGTTAGACCCCCTCACCTTTCATATCGATAGTCATGACCTCCTCTGACCTTTGTTCCTCTGGCTTTTGCTTTGGCCCTGCTGAAGACATGGTTGGATTTTTTCCATGGTGGGACGGTGGGAGATGCGATATTGGAAACCCAAGAAGAGAACCTGCATCACAAATAAACTTTGCCACACCACAATCTCTGGTGCATAGATCCTTGGAATGCTTTCCTTGCAATCCTGTGGAAGAGCCTAATTTCCACCAACAACATTTGTCTTTGCTCAAGTCAAAATATAAATGGAAAGCCCCACATGAGTCTGACCCCTGGAGCTTTGAACATAACCCAGTTGATAGTACAATGTCAACCTATTGAATACTACAGTTTTCTAAGCATATTGTGCTTATGTGGAGAGGGGAAATTTTATCTTATTTATTTATTTATTTGTTCTTCCATTCAATCGATATTTATTGAGTGCTTACTGTGTTCCAGGCACTATTCCAAGTGTTTGTATTACAGCAGTGTACAAGATAGATAACTCCCTGTATTTTTTACTTTTTGGTTTTGACCTAATCACAGTGGAAGTAAAATGATTCAGTGGTATCATGATATTGACTGTGAAGGTTTTAGCTGTGCCCATATAATTTTTAAAGTAGAACAAAAAGCTCTAAGTCAGAGCTCTAAGACAAAGGTGTTGGGATTAGGTCCTTTCTCCTCACAACCCATTACTCTCCACCACTGCATACTCCTTAACCATCATGGAATGTTCAAAGACTGAAATTAATAAGCTAAGCTCACCTCCTGATTTGTGGAGGCAAGGCCAGAGAAACTTAAGGAAAAAGGCTCAAACTGCACATTTGAGATTCAGACCTTTGAAAACATGTCTGATGGACTTGGATGGGGAGGGCAAAGTACAGTGTCAGAGAGAAATAGTGGAGCCTCTAAGACAGTGGTTCTCAACCTTCTGGCCCTTTAAATACAGTTCCTCATGTTGTGACCCCCAACCATAAAATTATTTTCGTTGCTACTTCATAACTGTAATTTTGCTACTGTTATGAATCGTAATGTAAATATCTGATATACAGGGTGGTCTTAGGTGACCCCTTTGAAAGGGTCATTCGACCCCCAAAGGGGTCGCGACCCACAGGTTGAGAACCGCTGCTCTAAGAGAAATGACCTACATACAGAAGAGATGGCTTGTCTTTGCTGCATGATGCCTGAAGCTACCACTGGATGACTCAAAGGCTGGGATGACTCAAAGGCTCTCAACAAGAAGCATCAGGCCAAAACCGGTTTGGCTCAGTGGATAGAGCGTCGGCCTGCGGCCTGAAGAGTCCCAGGTTCAATTCCGGTCAAGGGCATGAACCTTGGTTGCGGGCACATCCCCAGTGGGGAGTGTGCAGGAGGCAGCTGGTCGATGTTTCTCTCTCATCGATGTTTCTAACTCTGTATCTCTCTCCTTTTCTCTCTGTAAAAACTCAATAAAATATATTTTTTTAAAAAAAAAGAAGTATCAGAAGGGCTTGTTGACTCCTGAGTGTGTCAGTTAGTTGATGCCAGCTACTGACCAGCATCTTTGTGGGACTCATAACAGGAATACCTTCATATGAACTCTTGATGTAGCCTGGGCTTTCTCCCAAGGTTCTAAAGTCCAATAGATGCCCAAGAGAGAGCCAGGTGGAAATGGCATCACCTTTTCTAATATACCCTGAGAAGTCACCAAGACAGATGGAAATTCAAGGGCAAAGGAAATAAACTCCTCTTGATAGGGGAGTGGCAAGATTCTGGAAGAGCATCTAGGCTAGGACCAGAAATATTTTTGTAGTTATTTTTTGAAAATACTGTCAGCCAAAGTTCCATCCTCCCTGTTTCATTTAGTAGCCTTCAGTCATTTCCCTCATTAGTTTTCTTCTTCCAACTCTATCTTACAAAACTCCTGTAGGTATTGTCTTAAATGGGTATCTGCTGGGGGTGCGACTGGATCGCAGATTCTCTGAGACTTGACGCATAGGACAGACTCTTCATTGGCTCCAATGTCAGGGCCTTCAGGATGAGTCTCTCAGCAGAGCCCAGGATGTGCTAGATACTGGCCTGCCCTGCCCTGGGGAGATGAGAGCTGGGAGAAGATCAGAGAAGAGTCACCAAGCTTTGCTAGTTGAAATGTTGCTTTTCAGTTCCTGAATTCCCCCGTTGGGTACGAAGGGTTATGGGAAGTTAGAGTTCAAAGTGAAGACTGGGGCAGAGTGGCCAACTTCTTTCTTGTAAGCCCCAAAACCAGTTCAGAGATGAGCCAAGTAGGATTTTAATATATATACCTGAAGCCCTCACCCAAAAGCTATAAATGATAACTTTGTGTGTGTTTTTCTGTACTTTGGGAATTTCACAGACGTCCTAATAACACCTCCCCCCATGCTGATATCCCAGGCCCACAGTGATAGAAAAGGGCATATTTCTGACTAAAACACAAAGTGGAATTGGTTAGGTAAACCAGTGGTGAAGCTGTTTGAATAAGAGATAGGATACAGGATTTGAAGTCTGGTGGCTTGGGTTGGAGGTTAGGCTTAGTTGTGTGACTTTGGGATATTAACTTAATTTCTCTGATTCTGTTTCTTTAAAAGCACTATCTTCCTTCCCTCTCAGGATGGTTAGGAAGGTCATGTGAAGTCCTGTTCTGTTAATTGCTATTGAAAGCTAGTTCTTAATGCTATTACTATTGTGGTTTTAGTTACTGCAGTTATTTTTAATAATTTATGTAACTGGAGAAGCTTCATGCTACCTTTATCCTCAACTTGTTTTTTGTTTTGCTTTTTTCCCTCTTTCCTCTTTCTTTGAACCCTGGAGAATATGATAGGTGATATTTTTGGCACCTGAAAGACAGTAACTCAATTGCTGAAAACAGCTGTGGTTTCCAAATTTAGACATCACTTATAAGAATTGTCAGTTTTCTGAGCAGTGGGTGAATTGTTGTGATATGAACATCTGTATGATGCTTTTGAAAGCTAAACAGAGAAGTGTTTGGACACCAACTTCTTTGGATGATCCCCACTCTCTCTCCCTTCCATTAGAATGAGGATAATCATCTATCTGTACTTTGGGAGATGAGTCAAGGGAAAAGGGTTGAGAATCTAACAATACAGGCAAAAGTCAGATGGGAAAGTGAGAGATGTTTAGGATATAGTACAGATGGTATAATGTGGATAACTGGGCTGACTCCAAAACAATGATATAAGAACCAAGAAGAACCACTTTGGCTTAAGTCATTTGGACTCAATGATTTGTGTCATCTCCTAGAGGAATCAGAGGAGGAAATAATACTTTTTGATATTATTTTCAGCAATTCAATAAGCACAGGAAGGAGTTGGTGAAATCCCAGTCATAAGGGAAGTATTTCCAAAAGTCTATCCATATGATTGCATTTAAAATACTAAATAAACTAAACAATTGGCTTCCCTAATAGTCCCTTCCTCCCTCCCTTCCTTCCTTCCTTCCTTCCTTCCTCCCTCCCTCCCTCCCTCCCTGCTTCCCTCCCTCCTTCCCTCTCTGCTTCCCTCCCTCCTTCCCTCCCTCCCTCCTTCCCTCCCTCTTTCCTCCCCTTTCTTCCTTCACTTTTCAGTTGGTTATAATATTCTTAGTATTTTTCAGACCCCTGAGGATAAAATGGTAAATAAGACTGATGTGGTGGTTGTCTTCATAGATCTTATGGTCTAGTGGAAAATAGTTAATGAAGCAAGCAACAATAATGTTATGTCCTAGGGACATAACAGGTGCTATGGGTACCCATAGAGGGAAATATCTACTTTTGAAGGGAAGAGAAATATAAGAAGTCCTTTTAGGGGGAATAACATTTAGGCTAGCACCTAAAGTATAGACAACTTCATATTTATACAGTTTGTCTTAAGGCATGATCAGAGGACTCCTGATTATAGATATACTAGAGGCCCGGTGCACAAAAATTTGTGCACTCGGGGGGGTGGGAGGGTCCCTCAGCCCGGTCTGTGCCCTCTCGCACTCTGGGACCCCTCGGGAGATGCCAGAGAACTGGTTTGGCCCAATCCCTGCAGGCCCAGCTGAGGGACCCCACTCACTCTGCAGATGCCCTTCAAGCCATGGTGCCAGCCCAGGTGCAGCTGGCTAGGGAGGGACCACAGGAGGTTGGCTCCAGGGCGTGTCCAGCCTGTGTCGCCCAGTCCTGCCCTGCCAGCCACCTACTAATTTCCTTTCAATGTGCACAAATCTTCCAGGCTCAA
>NW_006285779.1:5646058-5649301 GCF_000327345.1 Myotis davidii
TGTGCGGTCCGGCTGGCTGAAGCCCCACTGAGTAAAGCAGGTTTCTGGGGTTTTTTTAGCTTCTATATTTGCAACATAGTTACTTAGAGTTGCAGCTAAGAGGCCGGCAAGTCAGGCAGGGTACGTTGGAGTCCTCTGTCACTGAAGCAAGCAAGCCTCCCTGTTCGCATCAGCTGCCTGGCTGCCGGCCGAAATCTTGGCTGCCAGTTAATTTGCATATTACCCTGATTAGCCAATGGGAAAGGTAGCGGTCGTCCGCCAATTACCATGTTTCTCTTTTATTAGTGTAGATGTGGTAGAAGGAATGGTTTATATAGTTCATAATATAACTATGATCATTCTTTTGTTAATATCATCAATGCTTATAGTTGCTTATTCTATTTAATAAAGATTAATTCCATTGAAGTCTCAATAAATGCAGTAACATTGTGCCACTTTTTCCAATATATCTTAGTTGCAGGATCATGGAAGTAGGTAAGGCAGAAGAATATTTAATCCTTTTAAAGTAATTAATAGATCAGCAAAGAAACTTTGTTCTCAACCAATCTTCTGATTTACCTACTTATTTGAGCCTGTTGTATATCAAGGGGGACAAGGTAAAATAATAATAGTTATTCTTCAGGATCATAAAATAACTGAACCCACAAGGAAAAATGAGGACAATGATATTGTTAACCTTCTCTAATGAGCAAACTACAAAATGAAAAGATATAGGGCAAGAACAGTAGTATCACCACAAAAATCAGTATTGGATTGATTCATTCATTAATTCACTCATTCATTTAATAATGTTGAATGCTTATTTCAATGTTTCAGTTCCTACCCTAGTGTTTCTCACTCAGCAAGTGCTCAATAAATGTTAGAGGGAGGAAGGCAAGCAGAGAGGGGAAGGTGAATGAGCAGAGTCAAATAATGGAAGAAGTGTAACAGAAGTAATGTCTTTGCCTCATTCACATTTGGATCTAATAATGGAAGAATATAATCTACTACTGACTTTGTAGCATAGTGTCGAATATATAGAAATAGATTTAGGCAGCCATAAATGGGCTCTGTCTACATGTAGGCACAGCAGGAGATTGTCTTCTGATGTGTGTAGGAGTGAAGCAAAGATCTCTTTACAGCTCACAGTAACATTGCACTCTGTTTGCTAATGCTGGATATTTCATTTTAGAAAAATAATGTTTCATTCTATAGTACAATGAGGATATAAAATGTAAATAACCCAAGAAAAGATAAACTACATAGGTTTAAAGGCCTACTATGGTGCTAATCTATATATATAAAAGCCTAAGCTACCGAACGACCTGTTGACTAATTGCTATGATGCACACTGATGACCAGGGGGCAGATGCTCAATAGCCAACCTCCCGTGGCCAGCCAACCTCCCATGGTCCCTCCCCCAGGCCAGACGGCCCCAATGGGCCCAATCGCCGGCCAGGCCGAGGGACCCTACCCATGTACAAATTCTTGCACTGGGCCTCTGGTCTATATATAAATATATATGCCTAATATGCAAAGTGTCTCCTTGGGAGTTCTACGGGGATTGCAATCGCTTGCTATGATGTGTGCTGACCACCAGGGGGTGGCATGGAATGAAGGAAAGCCCTGGCCAGCAGCTGGCAGCCAGGGGAAGGAAGGCCCTGGCTGGCAGCTGGAAGGCCTGGATCAGCCCTGGTGGCCGCCCAGGCCTAGAGACCCTACCCATACAAGAATTTTGTGCACTGGGCCTGTAGTATCAAATAGAAGGCCCTTTCCCAAGAGTAGGTTTTGGTTGAGGAGAAGAGAAACAGGCTAAAGAAGTACTCAGGAGAGGCAGAGGATCCTAAATACAAACTGTGTATTTTGTTTGTATGTCACTTTAATACCTTAGGTGATATTCCTGGGTGATTCTGATTTTCATATGGCCAGAGCTTATATACTGGGGACATCTTTTAGAAAAAGAAACAAACAAATTTGCACATTTTAGAAGTATATCTGACAAGTGAACACATTCCTAGGGCCTGCCTAGGATGTTAGTAGAAAGCTGTGAAAGTGGAGAGCTGAAAGTTGAAGCTTCATGAGCTTCCCAGTAAATTAGCCTCTGTGACTCCTCTTGGCTGTGCATCTGCAAATGGGAGAATATGAAACAAGGGAAACTTTGGCTCTGCTCTTTCATATGTTAGACTAGAGGCCCAGTGCACGAAATTCGTGCACGGGGGTTTGGGGGTCCCCTCGGCCCAGTCTGTACCCTTTCCAATCCAAAACCCCTCGGGTGATGTCCGACTGCTGGTTTAGGCCCAATCCTGCACATCCCTCTCACAGTTCAGGACCCCTGGTTCCTAACTGCTCATATGCCTGCCTGCCTGCCTGATTGCCCCTAACTGCTAGAGGCCCAGTGCACGAAATTCGTGCACGGGGGTTTGGGGGTCCCCTCGGCCCAGTCTGTACCCTTTCCAATCCAAAACCCCTCGGGTGATGTCCGACTGCTGGTTTAGGCCCAATCCTGCACATCCCTCTCACAGTTCAGGACCCCTGGTTCCTAACTGCTCATATGCCTGCCTGCCTGCCTGATTGCCCCTAACTGTCCCCCCTGCCAGCCTGGTCACCCCCCCATGCCCCCCTCTGCTGGCCTGGTTACCCCCCACTGCCCGCCCCCTGTGGGCCTAGTCACACCTCACTGGCCCCCCTGCTGACCTAGTCACCCCTGCTGTTCAGTCATTTGGTCATCCCTCATTAACCGTCCTGACAGCCTGGTCACTCCATGCAGCCTGCTGCTCAGTCATTTAGTTGTCCCTCACTACCCCCCGTGCTGGCCTGGTTGCCCCACTCAGCCTGTTCAGTTGTCCGTTCAGTTGTTTCAGATGTGATGGCCCCTGGCTCTTTATATATATGGATACTAATGATAAGTCAGGGACTCTGGCTGGAAAGGTATTTTTACCACAAAAGAGCTCCAACGTTGAGGACATTTTCATTCCATTAGCCATATTTTCTTGATTATTAAACACAATTATTAAATACTAGAGGCCTGGTGCACCAAAATTTGTGCACTCGGGAGGGTCCCTCAGCCCAGCCTGTGCCCTCTCACAGTCTGGGACCCCTCGGGGAATGACCACCTGCTGGCTTAGGCCCGCTCCCCGGGGGATTGGGCCTAAGCTGGCAGTCAGACATCCCTCTGGCAGCCCGGGAGCCCTCTGGAGATGTCCACTTGCCAGCGGGGAGCAGGCCTAAGCTGCAGTAAGACATCCTTAGTGCTGCTGACACTCC
>NW_006285779.1:5651168-5658672 GCF_000327345.1 Myotis davidii
ATATATTTTCCATTATATCATTTCAAATTAAGATATTTTTTAATTGAACCCTTGTAAATTTTAGCACAATTTAATAAATTATGCTAGAAGCAATTAGGAGATTTTTCATGTAATGCAGATAAATTTCAATTAGTATTTTATTAATTTTTGACAATAATCTTATACATGTAAAAAAAACTATAAAATACTGCAGCATATTATATGTACCCTTCACCCAATTTCTTAGGTGTTAATAATTTAAACATAACCATTATACAACTAACAAAATTTGGAATATATTTTTCTTATAATCTCTTTAATGTTATTTAATCCATTTACTTTGTTTCTGTTAATCTTCACCCAAGGATATTTTTCCATTGAATTTTAGAGAGAGTGAAGGGAAAGGGAGAGACACATTCATTGATTGCCTCCTGCACATGCTCTTATAGGGACTGGGGATCAAGCCCCCAACTGAAGTGCATGCCCTTGACTGGAATCTAACCTAGAATCCTTCAGTCCATGGGCTAATGCTCTATCCACTGAGCAAAACAGGCTGCAGCTTAATTCATTTACTTTTAATCTATATGTGCCTTTATATTTAAAGTGGGTTTTATTTTGATTCACCCTCATAATCTTTCTTTTAATTGATGCATTTATGCCACTGACTTTCAGGGTGCTTGCTGATAGAGTTACTGCCATATCAGGTGGCTTCTGGGGCTTCTGGGGCCCGCCTGCGGCCTGGGATCAGATCTGATCACGGGCAACAGGCAGGCGGCTTCTGGAGTCACACACAGGGGCCTGGATGGCAGCTCGCACTCATGCTGTCCTGCCTGCCTGCAGTATGCAAATTAGCCACCATCTTTGTTGGTGGTTAATTTGCATATTGCACTGATTAGCCAATGGGAGGTGTAGTCAATTACCATGTTTGTCTATTATTAGATAGGATACCATCAATATAATAACAGCTGGAAGAGAGAGTAAACAGCTAACAAGTTTCTTTTGATATTGATCATGAAAAATGTTTTGATTCCAAAATCATTAAAGTGTGAAATATGCATCTTTAACTTCCAGCAATATAATTGTATTACTTTTTAGGTTACAAATACCTCTTATTAAATGAATCATAAAAACTAGCCCATTAAAGAAACCAGTGATTTGCTCAAGGTCACACTTGTTAAGTAGTAAAATTAGAATTCATACCCAGGCCCATCTAACTCCAGAGCTCACACTACTATCCAAAACACTATCTGCCTCACCTATACTTACTAACCATTATTTCATAACCCATATAATATTTATTTTCCTAACTACCCAGGATTAAGAAGGCTTTTAAAGAAGAATACTGGCTCGGCCAGCATGGCTCAGCGGTTGAGCATCAACCTATGAACCAGGAGGTGAAGGTTTGATTCCTGGTCAGGGCACATGCCTGGGTTGTGGGCTCGATCCCTAGTGTGTGTGTGTGGGAGGGGGGGGGCGGTGCAGGAGTCAGCAAATCAATGATTTTCTATCATCATTGTTGTTTCTATCTTTCCCTCTCTCTTCCTCTGTGAAGTCAATAAAAATATATTTTTTTAAAAAGAAGAATATTGAATGTTCCTGGTGAAAGAACATTAATTTAATCCCCAAATCAGTTACTATAATTTGGGGTTCATCTCTTAGAAATCAGGACTGAATGAGAGTTGTAACCACAATATTAGATAATATCTAATGTTACCACAAAATTAGTGGAAGATGACAAGGCCTTTCAGGGAGTTATTTGCATTCATTCACTGGACTTCATTTATATGTTTCATGTGCACAGGCTTTTGGTCCTGTATGTGCAAGGCATGACAATGTGGAGCTTATGTTGCCCATGGACATTGGAGGAATAGCCCTGGGAACAAATTGCTGTTTGGGCAAGAAGCTTCTTCAGAAGGGAGAGGCAACTTGGAGTGACTTACCAATGTTTACACATGGAAGTGGGGAGATGTACTCAGCAAGAGGAAATTACCTGTGAGGCTGGTGAAACCTATCACTTGTCTGTGGATAGACTGTTCAGAAAGACTGAGGGAAGGACAGAAAAGGACTGGGGAAGGAAGGAAGATTGCTTTATATGGAAGTAGCTGCTGCCTAGTCTCTTCCTCCATCAGAATTTACCCTTAAACAAGTCATGGCTTTGGGATTCTGTGAACTTTCTTCTTTATTGTTTTGCATATGCTCATAATTTCCTTGCCTCCCTGGTGACTTTATATTTTCTGTGTATGTCTTATTTTAATTTTATGTTTTTTTTGCAATTACATTCAATTGCTTTTCTGTGGTTTGAGATAATAAGAGCAGAAGAATGCAATTTTAAATCCTAAAAATGACGCAGAAGCCACAAATTAAAAATTGATCTAATACCAAAAGAAAATGGGCAAAATGTAGCACTCCGGAACAGGGAGATGATAAAAAGAAATTATACAGAAAAAAAATTAATGAAACTGACAGAAAGTGCATTAGACAGAAGAAATAAATCAAGAGAATGTGTTGAGAATGGCTGAGCTCAGAATAGCTCGGCTTGTCTAACTTAAGGACATATTAAATATGGAAGCAGTTTAGTCAGTAGAAGCCTGTAGGTCTCCTCAAACAGGAAAATTAAACTAGAAAGTGGACAGAGTCCTAAACTGCAACTGTATTTGATATTAGCTGTTATGGTTTTGAGGCTGTTAATTTTCTTCTCTGAAATTTGACCTTTTCATCAGCAAAATACTATCTCAAGTGATTTCATTATCTCATTTATTTCACAAGTATTTAATAAATGTTCTATATAGTATGCAAAAAAGGAAAAAATGCTTGTAGTATAGTAAGGAAAACAAATAGGCAAACAGAAAATTATAACTCGGTATAATTAGGTTAAGGTCAGAGACAGGTTCAAAGAACTTTAGGGCCCAAAGGAGAAAAGTAACTTTCCGAAGGTTTGAATAAAGTTTCACACAGAAGATAACATGAATTAACCCACGAAAAAAAAAAAATCAGATAATCTGGGTGAGGAATGGGTATGGGGAGAAGGTGATCAGTGAACACCTAAAATAAGATTGTGTAGTTGGAACTGGTGAGTCCATGTTGTGTAGTAAACCAGAGGTGGTGTGGTGAGGGAGGGCAGAAGAGGTCACTAAAGAGTTTATGAAGTATCTTAGAAACCAAGTTAATTAAAGCAGTTGGCATCAGATTACAATGGCTCAGTGGTTCTCACTGTTATTTCACGATGTCTAACATACTCCCATGGACACATGCATACAATAGATCAGGGGTCCTCAAACTACGGCCCGCGGGCCACATGCAAATACAAATATTGTATTTGTTCCCATTTTGTTTTTTTTACTTCAAAATAAGATATGTGCAGTGTGCATAGGAATTTGTTCATAGTTGTTTTTTTTTAAACTATAGCCCGGCCCTCCAATGGTCTGAGGGACAGTGAACTGGCCCCCTGTTTAAAAAGTTTGAGGACCCCTGCAATAGACCATGGGTTGTGTGCAGTTAATGGCTCTGTAGTTTTTCTCCCAGTTAAGGAACCATTTCATAATTCTGGTAAATGAAAAGAATGATACTGTGACAACTTAGAATCCTTTTTTTTTTTTTTTTTTTTTTTTGGTAAATCATTCCCCAGATCACTGCTCTCAAATTCATTACAAACAAGTTACTTTTAGTACATCTCCTAAGTAATTACACATACCTATGTGATCACACAGAGCAGTGTGGAGGTGGACTTGTCAGGAGGACTGAGGAAGAAATGGTAAGATCTAGCACTCAGAACAGGGCAGTGAGGAAGGAGAGGACAGAATGGAATGATCCCCTCCTCTTCTAATAGGAGGTAGCTTGAAGTAAAAAATACATAAGAAGAATATAAAGAAACATCGGAACATTACTGAACTCTAAATATAATATAATATGGAACAAAGAGGCAGAGGCACCCCCAAGAGGAGCTCTGTGCATAGGTAAGGTTTAAGAAGCTTCCTGAAGCTTTGAACCGATGATACAGGAGATAAGTTCTGGTTTCTTAAAGGGCTACTGCTCTTCCTGATGTCCTGGGGAAGGTTGATTTCTGAGTAGATGAGAGGCTGGAATTAATGGACTCCAGCTTCTTTTGGAGGGTGGGCCTCCTGCCAGGGCTGATTAGCCAGCTGGCCTGTCCACTGCTCCTGTTTTATTGCTTCCTTTCTCATTAAGGAAGGTGTTGGGTTTGGATAACCATAAACAACATGTCTGCTGTTGCAAGGCTACCATCTCTTGCACAGTCAGTGGCTGAGACCAGGCTCTCAGGAGTCATTTTTTAAAAAAGACTTAGGTCACAGTTTTTAAGAAACAGGAAAAGGAAGTCCAGGTTTGAAACTATGCCATATAAATGGTTATTTTTTTATTTTTACTGTTTTTCCTTTAAAAGAAATTTCAAAGTGGTTGAGAAAATAAAACTTTTTAAAAATCGGTGCTGTTTTCCTAAACTCTTCTTTCTTTCTCACCTCACTTCCTTCAGCATAGCCACAGGAATAGTCCTGAGGCCTTCAAACCCGAAATATGAGGGCAGAGAACTGGATTTCCCTTCACCCTGCCCCCAATCAAGCCCAAGGATTCTGATCAGCAACTAGTCACTTGTGAGCTGTTCTGTGGGTGCCTCAAAACTCCCTGTCTACATGGGCCCAATGGCTGAAGCCTATTTAGAACGAAGAGCTTCTGAAAGGGAGCGAACCACTTTGCTCCTCCACCTTCACATCAGCAATCTCAGCATTTGTACTTCCCCCTCCCCAGTCAGTGTGTTTCTTAAAATAACCTTCATTGGCACATCATTTCTCACCAGGAACATACCTTTGTTTATTCCAGTCCTGCAATTTTCTCTCTTCCAGCACAGGGAGAATCATATTTACGCAGAAAACCACAGTGTTGAACTAGAGCCCTCCGTTTCTTAGAGTTTCACTTTCTAAGGGAATTTTGCAGGTGGTTCCATCTGGTTTTCCTGATTTTTTTCGTCCCTAGTCTGCCCTTACTGATTTCCTCCCTAATTCCAACCAGCACCCAGCCTCAGTACCTCCCTACCACCTCACCACAATGGTCTTCTCTGCTCATGATAGTCATACAGTTCACCAAGCTTCTCACCATGTTCCAAATGGTAAATGC
Organism: Myotis davidii; assembly: GCF_000327345.1. Taxonomy (NCBI): domain Eukaryota; kingdom Metazoa; phylum Chordata; class Mammalia; order Chiroptera; family Vespertilionidae; genus Myotis; species Myotis davidii. The sequence continues at coordinate 5,656,275 of NW_006285779.1, forward strand.
TCAGAAAATCCTTGTTGATCTGTACCAACTACTCCCAGAACCTTTAATATGAATACTTTGAAGGAATCTATTTTCCACAGAACATTTCATATAACTTGTTTAGATTTTGTATCAAAGTTCTACCTCACTGTGTATTTTTTGTTCATGTGGCTTCTCTAGAAAAAAGACAAGAATTGCTTCTGTGTTGAGAGTGGATAAATGAACTGTTCTGAATGAGAATTATGTTAATGTAAATGATCCCTGTGCATTTTAAATTTTAAATGGACCTTTCTTTGCTACTTAGCATACATCTGGCCCATTATCTACCATGAAAAGCATTGTGTCCAAAAGAAAAGTAATCAGCTCTAATGTTAGATTAATCCAAACATAATCATATATACTTTGACAAGAAGAGTGATCTAGGTAATTTTGATTTATGCTTTAAGAGCTTACCATATACCAGGCACTTTTCCAAATGCTTTATAATTACTAGGTAATTTAAATATAAAAAAGGCACATATACCATTTTATTGGGATATAATTCACATACCATAAGAGTCACCCTTTAAAAGTGTGCAATTAGTGACTTTTAATATATTCACAGAATTGTAAAACCATCACCACTGTTTAATTTTAGAACATGCTCATCATCCCCCAAAGAAGCCCCATACCTATTTGTAGTCACTCCCCACCTCCTCTCCTCTTCTCCCTCTCCTTCTCCAACCCTACAAAACCACTAATTTGCTTTCTGTCTCTATGGACTTGTCTATTCTGGGTATTTCATATAAATGGATCATATAATATGTGGCCTTTTGTGTCTGGATTCTTTTAGTTTAATGATTTCAAGATTCATCATACTGTAATATTTACCTTTTTGTTTTGTTTTGTTTAACCAATCCCCTTTTCTCTAATTGTCTCATTTCAATATCTGTCTTGGAGCAAAATTAAATCCTGAATATCCTAGAAGTCAGACAAAAAGAAAAACACCATTATTTGACTCAGTTTTAGTTAGTCACAAAAGAAGTACAAAGTTTATCAAGAGCACAGGTATTTTTCTAGCACAGGTATTTTTAAGGGGAATCATTGTAATCCTTTAGTGTCACTATATAGCTCTATCTTTTGATCATTTAAGGTGTTTTCCTTGCTTTCTTAGTTATAAAGTGTTGCCCTGGCAACATGGGTTCAGGTCATTTGAGAAGGGGAGGAGAACTGTCTGTGACTTCCTCAATAACTCTTCTTTTTTTTTTTTTTTTGGTGCAAGGGGGATTCTTATTTAATCTTTAACGGCATTCTAATTTGATCTCCACTATTAATTCCCAGGGTTTTTCTTCATTTTTTGATTGCTATCTTACTTTCATCTGAAATTTTTGAAGTATTTTTACAACTTTATTCCTTAAAGGGTCAAGCACTTTGCCATCTCTGATTTGAAAATAGGTCTCAAATAATATAAATTATCTAGTAGGTGGCAGGAGGAGGGATGGAAAGACAGAGAACTGTACCGAGGAAGAGATTTTTTAAAAAGAAATCTCTTTGCTGATGTCTGCCCATGAGTTTGAAAAGAGGAAAGTTCTGACATACATGTAACTCCCTCCCTCTATCTATCTATCTATCTATCTATCTATCTATCTATATGGAAAGAATTAATTAAAATTTTATTACTGAACTATAGCAAACCATTATCATCAGTTCATACAAAGACCTGCTTTAATTTCACCTTCATTTCTAATCCTCACTCACATGCACCTCCCTCAAATGCATGACTTCCTTATGTGTTTGATATATGTCTTTAAGAGACATGTATCTTTATATACTGTTTAGTGTTATTGGGTGTGAATGGTAATTATATAAATAATATTGGTCCATAAATATTATATTGTTGCTATTTTTTTAACTTACCACTAACCCTTTAAAACCTGTACATATTGCTGGATTTACATTGAATTTATTGCTCTAACTTGTGCATAATATTTTATGATATATATCCACCACATTTTACTTTCCTGTTCCTCTAGCAACAGACATGTGCCACAAACATTCTCATACTTGTCTCCTTAGAGACCTAAGGGAAAATAAAGTTGGTCTAAATGTACAGGAGAGTAATTGGTGGGCCATAGGACCTTACTAAATGCACTATCATATTTATCCAGTGCCTCTTGTGCATAACCAGCATCTTCTCGGTCCCACCTCCTGCTCTGGTTATCTCTGCAGAGATCAGAGATAGGCAGGTGCACAGGCTGCAACCAGTATAGTGCTGGTATGGTGCAGTAGAGCCTCACCCCTCAATGAAATGGGGTAATGGCGGGTGGGGATAAATAGTCACAAGGCTACTCTTGACCTTTGGAGGATAAGAGCCAAAGGACAGTTCTGAGACACAGCTCTTACCAAGATCCCTGTGGGACTGAGTAATTTCAGTCCCCCA
>NW_006285779.1:5658699-5669486 GCF_000327345.1 Myotis davidii
AAACCATATAGACAAACCTTTGTGTCAGCTCTGCTTTCAGAGGCTAAGCAGTGTGCAGCATTATCCCTAAGTACTGCCAGATTGCTTCCCAAAATATCTGAGCTCTGATTGGGATAGTTTGGCCAATCTCCAACTTGTGGATTAGATACTAGGCCATTTCAAAACGTCAGAGGGCCACCTTTTGACAAAAGGTTTTGCCTTTGCTTAGGAGACTGCTCCCTGTGTAGGATCTTTCACCTGTGGGTCAGTGATTTTTCTTTTTATGCTTACTGCAGTTACCTCAAAATGTGGTTATAATATGTACACATGCCCTGGTAATTGTAAAATACTTCTCCCAGACATTAATCTCTGTGGACTCTCATGATTGATGACTTTTGATGTATGGACAGTGCACTCATTCATGGATTTGCTGTAACAGAGTATTAAGAAAATTTGCTTTTACCCCTAGCTGGTTTTGCTCAGTGGATAGAGTGTTGACCTGTGAACTGAAGAGTCCCAGGTTTGATTCTGATCAAGGGCACATGCTCAGGTTGCTGGCTCAATCCCAAGAAGGGGGTGTGCAGCAGGCAGCCGATCAGTGATTCTCTTTCATTGATGTTTCTATCTCTCTCTCCCTTCCTCTCTTAAATCAATAAAAATGTATTTAAAAACAAAAAGAAAACTTGCTTCTCAGTGCTTGTTAATAAGGAAATATCATAGATTTATATCTTCTAGTGAAGGGTGTTGGAGTCAGTTTATGTCCTGGAATATGCACTTGTTCTCTTGTCACATTGGAGTAATTTAGGGAAAAGTGATTATTTCTTTTGGTGGACATGTGTCAGTATTAATTCTTGTGTGTGTATGTGTGTGTGTGTGTGTGTGTGTGTGTGTGTGTGTGTACATGCATGCATGTGCCAGGTCACTGTATGGGGTGCATTAAAATAAAAAAAGCATAGGTCCTTACCACCTGGGAGTAAGGGATTGCAGGAATTTCCTTAAGGGATGTGTGTTTCTTCTCATTGGAGACCAGCTTTTAATAATATCACTATTCCTTTCTGCTTTGTTGTGTGAACAGGTGGTTAATACATACACGCCAGGAAAGAAGATTTGGCTTGAAGGTGTGGTAACCACCTCAGCTGGAGGCACAAACAACCTATCAGATTCCTATGCTGCAGGATTCTTGTGAGTAACACTTTCAATTTCACTTCCAGGGACTTTGAGGAAAGAAGGATAGTGAGACTTCCATAGTTGCTCAGTATTCTGCCCTTGAGAGGGAGAGTTCATGTTGAAAATTCTTCAGCCACTTATTTGTGAATATGTTTAGCCATTCAATAAAGCAAGATTAGAGACTTCTCTAAATATGAAAATGCCAGGCATAGGCATCAGAACAAAATAGTAGCAACAGTAGTCATAAAATTAATAAAAAATTTATTTAATGTCTCCAGTGCAAAACATAGTGCTGACATTTTCTCATCTAATTTTCACCATAGTCCTGGGAGATGGGTAAGAGTAACACAGGGTTTTTGCCCTCCAAAATCTTAACATTGGAGGAAGGGAGACAAGATAAGTAAAGTCATAAAGATAAGTGCCATAATAATAATAATTTTAACTCTGTTGTGCTTAGTGTGTGCCAAGCACTGTTTAAAATGCTTTATATATGGCTAATAATTTAACAGCCAGTGAAGTAAGAACTGTTACTTTATCATGAAAGCCTAATATGCAAATTGACCAAATGGCAGAACGACCGGTCGCTATGAAATGCACTGACCACCAGGGGCAGATGCTCAACACAGGAGCTGCCACCAGCCCGCAGGCCCCAGGCCAGCCAAGGTGGGTGCCAGCGGGCGGCCCCCTGATTGCTCCGCAGGTCGCCCTGCAGATTGACCCTGATCACCAGCCAGGCCTAGGGACCCGACCCGCATGAACTTCATGCACCAGGCCTCTAGTTACTTTATAACAACCTAGTGAGATAAATACTATTATTAGTTAGTAGCAGAGATTGGACTCACACCCAGGCAGCGTGCTCCAGCCTCTTTGCCACTATATCAGACCACCTTTCCCTGAGCCTGTCTATAAAAGAAAAGTAATTGACATGCAAAGGAATCAAGGATTTCTCTGGGAGAATCAGGAAGGGCTTCATGGGAAAAGTAGCATTTGAATGGGACAAAGAGAGATTACTCTAATTTCTGTTGGTGGAGAATGGTGGTGACAGGACAGGGAGCATTCTCAGCTGAAGGAACAGGGGAGGGGAAATGTGTGACAAAAGCCTTGGCATCTGAGGGAATGTAGGAAGGCTGAGACTAAGGAGGGAGTTTACCATCAAATCACGAAAGGCCTTGAAGATCAGGCAAATGAAATGAAGCCTGTTCCGTATTCAGTGGCAAGCCAGTGAAGGTTTTGGAGGAGACACCTTCTGACCTATGTTTTAAAACATTGGCTTTGGCAATAGTACACTTAAAGAGTTTGGAGAGGCAAGGGATGGGAAAATGAACTTGAAGGTTATTGAAGTTTTCTGGAGAACAATTTAAGCCAGAAGAATAAGGACCTCTGACTGTCCTGCCAGTGTTACATAGCAGGGACAAATCCCTCAGGACCATGGGCTAATAACCTGTCCTGTCTAGTCTTACGGTCCTGGCTTTTGGCTAAGCAAGGTCTTCCTAAGAAGCTTATTTGACACATTTGTGAAGGAAAAATCAAGTCAGTCAGGTAGATTTGCCTTTACAGATGGAATCCTGCAAGTGCAGAGGAAGATAATGAGTCAATGTAATATACTGTGATACCCTGGGTCTTCTATCTATGTGTCCTCAGCACTTAACACTGAGTTGCACAGAAGAGATGAATGACATGGAGTGAATCAGCATTTGATAATGCTGCTGAGAGCCTTCTTTCAAAAATATACTCCTCACCAGGTTTCACTGTGAGCCCCGGGGCCAGGGTAAGAAGCCAGACTAGCAGTAGGTACTACAGGGGACCTCTTGGCATCAGCAGTGGTCTAGCTTTTGCTCAGCTGTTGCAAAAGAACTCTGCTGCAGAGCCCAGCAAACAGCCCCAGTGTACTAAGTGTTTTCATGAGCATTCTTCTCTTTAGGGGATGATGTGAAATGAGAAGTACCACAGACCTTCATGGAGGGAGCTGGAGAGAGACCTATCTTTAATGAGCATCAGCCAAATATCTCTGCAGTCATTTTGCAGAACACAGATTACATGGTTGTTTAGATTCTAGTCGTAGTTCAGACACCCATTGCTTAGTTGGCACAGACTATATGAAGACTAGCTCACTCTGCTCCTGGTTTTCCTTCTTACCTCTTTAGCACACATTTGCTCACAGCTTCACTGGCAGCTATCCAGCATTGTGTCCTTTGAGTTCAGTTCTCTTCAAGGTGCATAAATTGCTTCCTAGAAAAAAAAAAGTAAAGCATTATAGGAAGTTCCCGAAAGTTAGCAAGAAATAGGAAAAAAACATTTTTTTATCCTTTTTTCCCAATATATGGTATAACTGTGAGCTTACTGGTACACATATCCATGCAATCATGAATCAGAATTCTTCACTGCCAAGTATTCAAGGGTACTTTTTCCCATCAGGGCTTGGAGATTCTTTGATGCACTACAATGTACCCTTAGCGTACTACTGTGTCTCCAGCTTCTAGTAGTGTCTGGCACATATTAGATATGCAATACACTTATGCGGAATGAAAAATACTGGCTGCAGTAGCATCCTTGGTGAAATATTTCAGTCAGCTTACCCCTTTCTCTATTTGAGCATAAAAGGGAGACTTAGAACATCATGTATCTCTTCCTCTCAGGGCTTATTATTACTGGAAGAAGATGAAGATAACTTCAGTACTAACCATCCACTCTGAAAAGCCAGGGGGAAGCAGGAGTTCTGGCTATAGTCAATTTTGACTGCTGTGGGGATGTGCATATTGGATGTGGGTTTGGAGAAGAAGATGCATATTCTTCCCTTTTGTGTGAGAGTTCCTTCAAAACCTCCCCATATACTAGCAAAAACTCAGATTTACTAGTTAACATTTATTTTATATATATATATATATAAATCTTTGCAGGTGACTGTGCTAGGCTCTGTAGAGGTCACAAGTAGGAATTTGATACCATCCCTGTAAATGTGTATGTACAGGTATTTACATACCCAGTGCTTTACAAATGACTTACATAGTCATAGCACTTTTTAAATCTATCCTCTATGTTGAAAATAAGGCCTGGCATTTACAATTGATTAATTAATGTCCTTGAATGAATAATGAATGAACAAGTGGGAACTTTTCACATATAAAAATACCAAAATATGGTCTTGTGTTGACATCCAGATGCTGGTAGATATAGGGTCTCACATATACATGATGACATATTTACTCATCACTCTGTTTCTTCATTCACTCAACAAGGACAGGGCTAGAAAGGAGAATAACACACGTGTTTTTATAGATAAATACTTGTTAGATGTAGGCCCTGTTGTATTTGCCCTATTTTCACATTGAAAGAACACTGAGTTAGGAGGCATCCACCCAGAAGTCGTGTTATAGTTCTACTACAAGATATTTAGTAGTGTGTCTCAAAGGAAAAGCCAAAGCTGTTATCCTGATTTCATAGGGTTGCCAAATTAATAAAAATAATAAAGGCAAGTAGCTTAGGCGTGATATTTCAAAAGAATTTTTAATTCCCTGAGTTGCAATGTCCCAATTAAAACAAACAAAAAGGTTCTATTATATTATTGTTAAATTTTCTTTTATATTTAAAACTTTTGTGTTTTGTTTTGTATTTGTAACTCTAATTATCAGTAAATATTTGTTAGTTTTTATGAGAATAACATAATTGTCAATGTGAAAAATATTTGAAAATATCAATGATATTCATTCATAATATAAAAATTAGCAATGCTCTTCATTTCAGTAAGGGAAAACTTTCATTCTATAAGTCACTGGTTTGGAGCTCCATATGGTTTCAGATTTGGAAAATCACAACTATGCATAATATGTCTCTAGTATGCTGAATGGTGATTTTTAAAATTCCTAGGATCTAATTTGATCCAGATCATTTTCAACACAATAAAGGGTATTGAGCACCTACACTGTACTAGGAACAGTGATGGGTGTTTGGGGTACAAAGCTAAAACATATATCTGTTCTTGATGAATTTATAACCAACTGGGAGACAGCAGAGAAGTAAGCAAGTGATTGTCATTTAATGGGCTGGAAAAGGGTATGAATAAGAGTTCTGGGAGTACAGAGGAGGAAGGTACTACTTTGTGGTGGCAGAAGTTAGAAGGAGGCGACACTTGACTAGTAGATTAACAGGTGGAAAGAAATTTGCCAGATGAGATGGGTTAGAGGAAGAGAGGAAGGGAATACTGAGCAGAAGTTAAAATATAAAGACTCAGGTAAGCATGTGAAAGCAGGTGTATTTGGGCAGCCAAGAGTAGTTTTATGTAGCTTAGAGCCTGGGAAATGGGGGATAGGGTGAGAGAAAAGGAAAGAAGAAGTGACAGATGAAGCTAGACACATATCCTGAGAAAATATTATGAAATGCCTCAATATTATACTGAGAAGACTGAAGCTCTCAATCATATTTCTTACACTTATATTATTACGATTAGAAGTTTCCCTACGTTTCAGAAGTAGAAAGAGAAAGAGAAAAGAATGAACTGAATTTGTCAATAATGAAAGCAGAGTTAGCATGGGTGTTGGAAGAACCCAGAGAACAATATTTTTGGGAAAAAAACATGCCCTGGAAAGTGGGTGTTTGGCACAATGGGGTATGCAATAAGTGTTTGAGCAATGCAGGTCCTTCACTGTGATATGCATGTGATGGTAGCACACTTCAATCCCTGTATAGTTATGGTGTGAAGACAATTATTATTGCATCAACTGCTGATGGTAATATATGAGGGATACTAATGACTGTCCCACACTTGCACAGATCATCGGAGTATTTGAAATAGAGATACATGAAAGCCACATGCACAGTCATAAGGTGTAAGCAGGAGAGTTCAAGTGATGAAAAGTATAGTGTGTGTGCTCCTGTGATTGTGTATCCTGTGGCCAGGGGGTGATAATCATGTTTACAAGTGCCTATAGTGTTCATTTAAATATTGACTATTGCAGGAATAGAAAATAAATCATTAGCAACAAGCTATTTATGACCAAGGGCAATTCATTTTACTCTCCTGTATCTCTTTTTCTTTTCCTATAAAGTGAGAGGTAAGATTTGATAATTTCTAAAATCTCTTCCAGCTGGGTATTCAATGCTTAAAATAATCTTCTCCTTTAAAGTATGAGGTAAATTTGGTGGTGAGGGTGGTTAGTGTATATATGTGTGTGTTAGTCAGACTCTGTAGAATTTGTTATATGCTATTTAAAAATGTATTAATGTAGCTTTTCCCCCCTGCTTTTTAGATGGCTGAACACTTTAGGAATGCTGGCCAATCAGGGCATTGATGTTGTGATACGGCACTCATTTTTTGACCATGGATACAATCACCTCGTGGACCAGAATTTTAACCCATTACCAGTAAGTGTGAGATAAAGATTCCCAGCTCCTTCTCCATGTCATTCAGTTCTTTGGATTATGCCTTGTTCCACTCTGGGAGAATTCTTCTTCTGTTACCAGTTAATCTCATGAATTGGACAGAAGCATTCTTGACCCATTTCACAGACTTTTGGCTTTACCCCCCATCAACCACACCTCTACATGTGCATGTACACACACACACACACACACACATTTATATATATCGTATTTACTACTATAATTTTAAGAAATCTTGTGCAGTTGAGATTCCACATCTACTTGTGGCCTGTTTGAACTCTGCTTGAGAGTGAATTTTTCCAGATTGTTTTCTTTAATGCTAATAGGAGACATTAGTTAATGTCAGATACAACATGTTGAAAGCAGATGGGAGCATGCTGGCCAAAATCAGATACAGTAGGAGCCCATCCCTTGGAGAATGGCTGAATGAAGTACACTTACAGTTAGATGTTGATCCCTATGTGACATTGAGGGGATTTTTCCAGAGCACCAACTTCTCGAGCAAAGCAAAGGAAATGGAAAGAAAGCTAAGGAAGAATTGCAAAAGCAGAGACCTGGGTGTGTCCAGTGACTGACCAGTCCAAGAAATCCCATTTAGTCCAGAAAAACTGTGCTTACCAGAAATATTACCGGGGCCATCCTTTTCACAGATGTCTTGGTCATGATGCAAGGTCAGACTCCTCTCATTAACCCACAGAATGTTAGAGCTAGGATCCTCCTTCTAGATGATCTAGTTCCACCTCACATAACAGAGGGACTGATAACGTGGGGTGGGGAGGTGGCGAGAGGGCAGGTAGAGCCAGCCCTAGGGCCTGTCCTTGTGCCCTGGCCCAGTGCTCCCTGGGGGAGAATTTCTGCTCCCCCAGGGTCCACAGTAAACAAACCCAGTGGAACCAGTGAGTGTTACTGCCATTTGCTTCCCTCTGCCTAAGTCCAGGCCTGAGCCAGGAGGCCTCCAAGCCTGGAACAGAGAACAGCTTGGCCTCCAACAGCACCATTTCCATGTCTCAAAACAATCCCTCTAGTCAGAGTTCTGAACATTTATTGCATCACTTATTGCATATCACTCCAATTCAATCACAATATGGCACAGTTGCTTTTATTCAGAGAGCCACAATGTCTCTCTCAAAGTGTATATGTGCGTGTGTGTAGGGGAGGGGGGGGGCAGGGCTGGGTACAGAGGGATGGAGAGGGAAATTTTAGTTTGAACTACAGGGTTTTGTACTTGCTTTGAGCTCATAAACTTATAGAGATAAACAAAATAATAATTAGAAAAGTACATTAAACCAATATAATGTCATATGAAAATACTGATCATCAGATAGTGAGGAGGATACTAATAATAGGTAAGTGAATATATAAATAATAGAGTGCTATATAACAAGGAGTCAGTGGAGGCTCCTGGAAAGTGTGTGGAAGGAAGGCTTCTCTGAGAAGGTGACGTTGAAGCTAAGAGCCCAGTGAAAAGAAGGAGTCATATGGATTTTGCAGAAGAGCTTTCAGGAAGGAGGAGAGCTAGCATGAAGTCCTCACAGCAGACATGTTTGAGGAAACACAAGAATAGCTGAGTGACAGGGCCTGGCAGAGAAGGGGGGACTGGACATGAAGCCCCGCTGGAGTCAGAGCACATGGGGATTTTTAAGCTAATAGGAGTTTGAATTTTCCTGTAAGTAGTATGAAAAGTCATAGGATGGTTTTATGGAGGGAAGTAACATTTTTAAAAATCACCTTCATATAATTAATGCATCAAATGTGAGTTATAATTTCTTTAATATTGTGGACAATATTTAATTTATATACCACTTTCATATACACCAATAATGCTCTGAGCACTCTGTCTTCCCTTCCCTCTGTCCTTCCTTTTTTCTTTCTTTCCTTCTTGCTTTATTCCTTCCTTCCTTCATTCAAATCTTATTCACTCTTCTTGATCATGTGCAATGGGCCATTGTGATGAACCACAGAGAAAAGGCATGCTTATAATCTAATGAGGCATACTGAGAAATGGAAAATAAATAAACATGCGAACAAAATAATTATACTTTGGCATAATTACTCTGCAGAGTCTTATAGTATGACTATTTTTACTTATTTTGCTGAAGAAAAACTAAGATTATTAAGTGACTAATCCAAGGTCAGACAAGTAGTAAGAACTGGAATATAGGAGTCTATCAGCTCCAAATCCTGTTTTCTTTGCACCATGCTGCACCGTTTCTTGCAGTGCTCTTTGTTGTATCTATGCTATGGTCTGAGACCAATGTTTGCCTCAGAATTGGGTCCAGAGTTGGAAATAGGCATTTTCAGGAATTGAAGAGAAGAAAACCTAGACTAGAAAAAGATGGTATTTGGGTAACTAGACAGGCTTGATTTCTAGACCTGGACAATCCTGAATTCCAAAGCATGGCTCTGTGTAGGTTAAAGATGCAAGTCTTCATGGTTTTTTTCTCAAAATGAGAGTCGCTGCAGGTTGCTTCCTTAGAAAGCATGGCACAGAAGACCTCGGTTGATATGTGGTAGTAGCAGAGCTCACAGAAGCTCATAGGAAGCTAAAACAAATCCCACTGATTTAGCACAAACGAGCTGGGCAGCTGTATTTCTGGAAACACCAAGCTCTAATAAAGAAACCATATGTAAAATGCACTTAAAAAGGTAACAGTCTCTCTTTTTGTCTTTCTTTACACTAATAAATTCTGCACCTTATAAGTAGAGAACTTGGCAGCTGGGAGAGTGTGTCCTAAATCCCCTGGAGAAAGTTTACTAGGCTAGACCATGGCACCAACATGACAGGTCCTGCCAGCAGCCCCGGGAATGTGTAACAGAGACAGACATGGGAATTGTATAGGAGGCACTTCAGAGAGTTGTGCAGTTGATAACCAAACACTGCCAATAAAAATGTGTGGGTTTTATATTGCAACTAAATCTTCAAGAGAATTTGTAAAAAGCTTAGGAGATTACTGAATTGTTTTGATTGCCTCCCAGAAAAATCAGTATTTTCTATTCCACCTCCTTCAAATCTAGCTCAGTATATTTCAGGAAAAGTTTTTACTAGAAAACTAGTGGCCTGGTGCATGAAATTTCATGCACTAGTGGTGGGGAGGAGTCCCTCAGCCCAGCCTGCACCCTCTCACAGTCCCCCCCTCGCCCCTTACCGCCCTCCTGCAGTGGAGGTGGGAAAGGCTCTGGCCACCACTCCTGTGCTCACCAGCAGTGAGCTCGGCTTCAGGCTGAGCGGTGGGTGCTCCCCGTGTGGGAGCGCATAGCTCCTGCATTGTCTGCCCCCTGGTGGTCAGTGCATATCATAGCAACCAGTTGTTCCACCGTTTGGTCGATTTGCATATTAGGGTTTTATTATATAGGATAGCATTTTGTTTTTGTTAATGTTCTAGGATACATTTTAAAAAAGTGAGGATCATAGCCTAATGACTCCTTCTATATCTCATATTACCCTTCCACTGACTCAGTCAACTTTGACCCCAGTTTGTAGAATTTCAGCTCAGCTCTGACAAGGTCCTTCCAATAGCACCAGTCCAGTCTAAGGTAAGAGGTATTATGTGAGTGGCCCTTTAAAAACACACCAAAAACTTGTCTTCAAAAAAAGATAATTTTCAACTTCTTTGTGTTCTTTATGGTTCCTCCTCCAGAAAAGTACCAGCTCTCCTCCTGTTGTGAGATTTCCCTTCTCCAAGGAAGAGCAGAACATTAAGTTTAGCAGTGCTTCATCACTCTGCTCCCACCCTTTCCCCTGACCCCATGCCATTGGGAAAGAGGGAACGTGTGAGTCTCCACAGCCAGGCAGCCAGTCATGGGCTCCCTTGGGAGTAAAGGGTGTTTGTGCAGAAGAGATTTGCACATCCAGTGGACATAGTCCAGACCCCACCAGTTGTGGGCATTCTCCTAAGAGAGGGTTTTGGAATTTAGCTTGCTGCTTTTTTTTAAGAGCTTGATTTAAAGAGCTCTCAGGGAAAAGAATAGTGAATTACTAGTCAACATCTTTTTAACTCCCACGCCAGCCTAGCAAATACAATTCAATTAAAAAAACATTGACACTTCAAATGTGTCTAGTTCAGTGCTAGTATGCAGAAAAATAAGATATAGTTCCCTCATCTGCAGAGTTAACAATCTGGTGTGTGTTTGCATTTGAGGGATTACTATTTAGTCTTCTATTTAGAATAAAATAGAAAGCTAGTTCACATTGGGTTGCCTTTTTTATACTGAGTGTAGTGATGGAATATTTATATTTGCTGTCTGTTTTGTTGACTGTTCCTGTG
>NW_006285779.1:5669522-5680436 GCF_000327345.1 Myotis davidii
ACTTATTGAATACTTGTTGTATACGTTGTTCTGGAATATAGTCAGTGGTTGTGGATTGTACTGCAACTCACTCGTCTATGGTAGGATTAAACCTATGTCTGTGGTTATCATAGCAACAGGATTTGAGCCAAGCCAACACTGTTCACATGTCATTTGGACATTGGAAAGAAATTGAATCTTAATGATGCCTGCCTAGCTTCGCTATTTAGGTTTTTATAGGACTAAGATCCTAGGTGCGCCATTCTTGTTTCCCTTTGAAATGTTAAATAATGCACAGCCATGATATGGACACAGGATCAGCTTAAATCTGTGCCTTACCTGAGGAAGAACATCCAATTACAAACTCATGTCCTATTGATGCTGGATTGATGCACAATTTATTCTTGTGTGAAGAACACCACTTAATTAGAAGCCTCACGGAGAACAGCAGGATCCTGGTATAATGAAAAGATTCACGATTCTAGCCCTAGTTCTGCTATTAATTAGATGTGTATCTTTGGGTTCCAGTTTTCTTGTCATTTAAATTGTAATAAAAATGTCTCCTCTGTCTACCTCCAAAAGATACTGTTACAATCCTTGAGAAAATGAGACATGATGATAAGATTCTGATTTTTATATATACATGACATACATGTATACATAGATAATTACTGGAGGAGATTACATCTAAATATTAAAAGTGGTTTCTTTGTGTAGTAAAAATTACAGATAGTTTTTCTTTCTTTCTTTGTGGATTTTTAATGTAAAATTGCTACAACAAGCATTACTGTTTTTATAATCTGAAAAATAGTTTTTAAAAAATACACTATTTTGAAAAGATTGTGTTTTCAATAGTTAAGTAAACATTATCCCAACCTAATTCACTTATCATTCACTAGGGACCCAGTGCATGAATTCATGCACCTTGAAAAGAACTGTGGGCTGTGAGGTTGTGATGGGCAAGGGGAGGGGTCTCGGCCCATCCTCTGCACCCCTGCCCAGCCCCTCCCGCCATGACCCCCAGTCCCCTGTCTGCCAGCAGCCCCGCTCCTGCCGCTGCCGCTCCCACATGCTGATGGCGCCGGCCCTGCTTTCATCCACTGACTGCATGGTGGAGCAATTGGGGCCGGCGCCAGCAGCAGGTGCAAGAGGTGAATGCAGGCCCTGATCGTCCCTCAGGGCCCCGATTGCCTCTCAGGAGCAAGGGGAGGTGAAGAAGCCCTCAGAGGCAATTGGGGCAGCAGCCGCCTCGTGCACTTGCTGACAGTGCTGAGTGATCAGAACTGGCACCAAGTGCCGGCTGTGGGTATATGCAGGGCCAGCACTGGTAGCAGGTACAAGTGGTGCCATCGCCGACAGTGGGTGTGAGAAGTGGCTGCTGGCTCCAATCACCGCTCAGGAGCAGAGGGAGGTGGAGAAGCCCTGAGTGGCAATCAGGGTCAGCAGCCACCGCTCGTACCTGCTGATGGCACCGAGTGATCAGGGCCAGCACCAGGGCACTGGCAGCAGGTGCAAGCAGCGGCTCTGGTGCCAGCAGTGGGTACAAGCAGGGCCGGCGCCAGCAGCAGGTGCGAGTGCCAGGCGGGACTGTTGCACGTGGGAGCAAAGAATTTTCAGTAACTACCAGAGGCTTTGTCTGGTGCCCTCACTCACCTGCTCCACCATACGGCTGTAGCCAATGCTCACCAAGTTCTGCACCCACCCCCTGGTGGTCAGCGCACATCATAGCGACCAATTGTTTGGTTGTTTGGTTCTGCCATTTGGATATTGATTCTTCACTTACAAAAACTTATTACACTCATGCTACATGCCAGATAGATACTGTGCTAGACACTGGAGGCACTCACTGTCTTGCCCTCAAGGAGCTTAGGAGTGGATGGAAGACAGATGAGTCATCAGGAATTGGCAGAAGCACTTTGTCAGGGCAGAAGAGGAACAGAGGCCAGCCTGTGTCAGGCAGGCATCAAGCATCACGAAAGTCTTTCTGGAGGAGACAACACCAGAGCTAGACCTTGAAGGGAAGAACAAGTTAATTTAGGAAGAATAGTTTGGGGCCTGGAGAAGAACTTCCACACAGAGGCAGGAGCATGTGCAGTTACAGGGGCGTTAATTTTTCCAGGGAGTCATGGTGGATGAATTATGAAAAATTACTTAGCAGGCTTTTCCTATTGCTGTCCAGTGGCCACACAGGCTGAGTGAAAAGTAAAGAATTTCCAAGCTGGAGGTGGTGAGGCAGAGGAGGTACAAAACCCAGCCAAACCAGCCTGGGATCTGTTTCTTGGTGTAGCTTCCTTTCTCTTTCTTTTCTTTCCCGTGGGAGCCATCAGGAAGATGAAAGAAGCAGAGTGTACCTGTTTAGGGGTAGCTGTGATGTGAAACCCAATCCTCTCATTAGAGGCCCTGGCAAAAACTTCTCCATGCACAGCCTTCCTTTGTGGAGATCTGCAGCTGCTGAGAGAAGGGCGTCCTCGGCTGCAGGATCAATCACTGTGCTGGCTCCGTGGCAGTGGCTGGAGCTCCTGGGCTGAATGCCCAGCGGGCATGACTTGCTTCTCTCCTCCTCTCTGCCTCCAGACCCTGGCTTCTCAGATCAGAGCCTGCGCCTGCATTGTCTAACTAGGCAGGCAACTCTTTTGCTCCTAATGCTTTAAATAGAAGCCCCTCTGGTTTTTTACTACAGTCCTCATCCTTTGCTTATTTATCAACCTGAATGTTGTGCACAGGGTGTCAGCATAGACATTAGCAGTTGTAACAGCTCACCCTGATGGAAGCTGCCTCAGGAAGTTGTAAGAGCTCTGCACCTGAAATCAGCAGATGCAGGCTCAAAGTGCAGCCCCACAAGGTTTCAGTTGCTTGTATCTTAATGTCCACCTCTGTAAAATGTAACTAACTCTGCTGGGGAGTGGGCGTGGAGAGTATTTTAATGTAGTGCTTTAGCCTGACCTGAGTTTCAAATCCAGCTCTACTAATTACAAGCTCTGTGCCCATAGACAGATTGCTTTTACCACATAGTAAGTACGCAATAAATGTTAGCTGCTATTATTACTTATGTCACATTATAAAATATAAAATTCTATAGTCACAGGAATTATTATTGTAACTTGAACATGACTATGGTGAGATTATATATATTTGAATATCTGTACAGATATCTGAAAATCAATTCAAGTTATGTAAAGTAGGTATTTTTTGTAAAAATTCTATTAGTAGATCTTTAGAAGAACAAAAAAGGAAAGCTGTAATTCCTGCACTTGAGAGGAATTGACTGTAAATGGTTAAAGACAAGCTAAAAATTACATTTTATTTTCCTCCAGGGAAAACGCTGCCACCTTTTCTCAGTGAAGGCAATTAAGGCAGAACTGCACTGCAATACTCGCTCTAACACCTTCATTTGGTATTTATAAATGGCCCAAAAAGCCCTGGAAACCATGATATGTCACATCAGAATGCTAATGACAGCACATTATGTGAATCACTGAGAGGCAACAATTGAAAATCTCACTCTGCCATCAACCATTTATATTGTTCCCAGATTGCAGTACTGAAGGATTACAGCTACAGCAAATTGTGCAGCAACCTAAATAAATTAAGGAGGAAAAGCAATTACAGCCTCTCTGCATTTGACTTAAGAGCACAGTGTGCCATTCTCAAAGCCACTTATAGATGATGGAGGAGCAAGGCCATCTCTGGAAATAAGAATTTCATCTGCCCTAACCTCATCAGCTCGCCTAAAACAATAAAAAATAATCTAAAAATAATCTGAAAGGAAGAGAGGAAGGGTGGGGTAGGGAGTAAGAAAAAGTAGGGGGGAAAATGGAATACTCTGTGGTAGGTTGGAAAGATCTTTTGTAAGTGCCACAATATGACAAATTTAAGATTTTTTTTAAAATATTATATTTAGAAATACTAAAGGCACAATGATATCTTGTTATAATTGTTAGGAACTAACAAATAGGCCTGTGATAGAAGTGAACATGAGAGCCAAAGAAAATACATTGTTTTTTCTAAATTGTTTTTGTTGTTGTTTTTTAAAATAAAAGAAGTATTTTAAAATAGAAATAGAAAAAAAGTTATTTTTTTAGTTTTTTAAAATATGTTTTTATTGATTTATATAGAGAGAGGAAGGGGAACAGAGAGAGAGAGAGAGAGAGAGAGAGAGAGAGAGAGAGAGAGAAATTGAAAGAGAAACATATAAGAAAGAGAAACATCATTGATTGGCTGCCTCCTGCACACCCTTTACTAGGGATCAAGCCCACAACCCAGGCATGTGCTCTGACTGGGAATTGAACCAGCAACCTCTTGTTTCATACATGGACTCTCAACTGCTGAATCACACAGGTCAGACTGTTTTTTCATTCTTATTTCAATGCACTACACTATAAAATTTTTAAAAATCTATTTTTATTAGGTAACTTATTTTCTAATTTTCAACTGTCAGTCTTTGCTTATTTTACCTCTGATTTGGTTTTAAGCATTGGAAGGATTGAATAGAACACACCATTTTAACTCACTCTCAATTTGAATTGAGAGTGAGCAGACCTGTCTTCTATTCTAAAATTCACTGCCCTTACCTTGGTGTCAAAGTCCTTATAACTTTTATTCATTAAAGCAGTGATTCTCAACCCTGGCTGCCTATTATAGTCACATTGGGGCTATTAACAAGTACTTATGCTGACACCCTTCCCCCCCACCCCCCACCCCAGAGTCTGATTCAGATAGTCTATAGAGGAGCCAGGTGTTGGTATTTTTTAAAGTTCCCCAGTGTTTGATTATACAGCCAGAATTCAGAACCATTTGGTTAGAGATTTTCATTTGCCCCAATTAGATTAGAAATTACCTTTTTTTCCCTCTATTGTCCTCAACTCTTGCTTCAACGATCAAGATATTAATGAAATATTTAGTACTGTCTATCATTAAGTTATTTGAAAGCTCATTGATACCAGGGCACCGCCATGCTGAGCTGCCAGTAGGAAGGAGTGCCTTGGGATAGAAGGAAGATCAGGAATTCTAGATCTGATTCCAGGGTCTCCCACCAACTCACTCATCCTGAAACACTGGGCACTCTGGGTCCATCTCAAATGTGGGGGTGAACTTGAGGATCTGACATTTTCTGATTCATCTTCAAGATTTCCATACCAGTATCTTCAGACTTCTTAGCTGAAGCTTACATTAATAAAACCTATTAAATATAATCAAACTACACGATTTCACTTTTAAATGATTCAGGGAGGAATCCCTCTTTTCTCAAGGCTCTTGTAGCATGTTATAGCAGTAATGTCTCTTTTATCATTAGAGTTGTTCGGGTACATCTATTTCCTCTCTCTGAGTGTAAGCTCCTTAAAAATAGAAGCCATCTCTCCTGTCTATATTTCCCATAAGGCCCTGTTCATAGTCAATGCTTACTGAATACTAAAGATGCTTAGTGACTGGGATTCTGGACATTGCAGTGCATGCTCAGTAATGGAACTGTGGAAGGCAGGCTTTCATTTTAGTCTCTGTGTGCACACTGAGTACAGGCGGGCAGTATACCAGGTGCTTAAGAGATTGGGCTCTAGAGTCAGACAGATCTGGATTCTTGCTGTGTCACATTTGGCAGAGTCCCTCATCTTCTACCATCTGTATAATGGGGATGCTAACACTCCATACCTTATAGTTTCTTATGAGTGCTTACGACAGTAACCATTATTACCTATTGAACTGGTCCAAAGGACTGTCATCCACAAGGTCACTTTTGATTTATTTTTTCTACTGGGAATCTTACCCAAACCTTACTAGTTGAATTCAGGAGGCCCTCTCCCCAGCAAAACTAGTGGAATGGTGACTTGATCATATGTATCCAATAGAGCCATAAAAGTTTGAGTTACTTTTTCCCTGAAGTTTTTCATCATACTTGTATGGATGCATGTGGCCTTTGATCCCTCATAGAGAAGGAGACCTCAGCCATACATCTAGTCATCTTTCTCCTTAAAACAGCTCAGGTTGGGTCCTAGCCAGTCTGGCTCAGTGTACAGAGCATTGGCCTGTGAACTGAAGGGTCCTTGGTTCAGTTCCGATCAAGGGCACATGCCTGAGGGCCTGCTGGAGGCAGCCTAGCAATGATTCTCTCTCATCATTTATGTTTCTGTCTCTCTCCCTCTACCTTCCTCTCTGAAATCAATAAAAATATTTTCTTTAAAAAATACCTCAGCTTGTGTTAGAGGGCAAGGGAAGGATCAGGGATGGTGAAGGAGAGAATAATTCCATGCCAGTAAGGAAGACTTTGCATTTACATTAAATTCACTCTTTAAAAATGTATAGTTCAGTTGTTTTAATCTATTCATAGAGTTGTGCAACCATCATCACAATTTATTTTAGAATATCATCTGAAGAAAACCCCATACCTATTAGCAGATACTTCCCATTCTCCTTTTCCTCAGCCCCTGGCAACCACTAATCTACTTTACATTTCTATAGATTTCCCTATTCTAAATATTTCCTAATATGGAATCTTATAATATGTGGCCTTTTGTGACTGGCTTCTTTCATTTAGCATGTTTTCAAAATTCATCCATATTTTAATATGTATTAATAATACTTAATTCTTTTCTATTGCTAAATAATAGTCCATCATGTGGATATACTGTACTTTTTTTATCTATTCATAAGTTGACAGATATTACAGCTGTTTCTACTTTTTGGCTATTATGAAAAATGCCACTATTAAACATTCCTGTACAAGTTTTTATGTGGCATATGTTTTTATTTCACTCGGGTATATACCTTGGAGAGGAATTGCTGGGCCATGTGTTTAACTTTCTGAAGAATTTCCAAACTGTTTTCCATAGTGACTTCACCATTTTATATTTCCCCCAGCAATGTATGAAGGTTCCAATTTCTCATCAACTTGTTATTGTCTGTCTTTTAATTATAGCCATCCTAGTGGATGTGAAGTGGTATCTCATTATGGTTTTGATTTGAATTTCCCTAATGCCTAATGATGTTGAGCATCTTTTCATGTGCTTATTGGCTATTTGTGAATCTTTGGAGAAATGTTTATTTGAGTTCTTTGCCATGTTTAAAGTGGAGCTAATTGTCTTTTTATTGTTGAGTTGTAAGAATTCTTTATAATACATGTCCCTTATCAGATATGTGATTTACAAATATATTCCCAAATTCTATGCATTGTCGTTTCATTCTCTTGATGATGTCTTTAAGCACAAAAATTTTAAATTTTGATAAAATCCAATTTATTTATTTTTTCGTCACTTGTGCTTTTGGTATCTAATCCAAGACCACAAATATTTACTCCTATGTTTTCTTCTAAGAGTTTCATAGTTATCTCTTAGATGTAAATCTCTGATCCATTTTGAATTAATATTGTATATGGTGTGAGGTAGGGACCCAGTTTCATTCTTTTGCATGTAGATATAGTTGTTCCAGCATCATCTGTTGAAAAGACTATTTTCCCCCATTAAATTGTTTTTGTACCCTCGTTGAAAATCGATTGACCATCATTGTAAGGGTTTATTTCTGGACTCCTAATCCTATTTCATTGATCTATATGTTTATCTTTATGTCAGTATTGTACCGTCTTGACTACTCTATCTAGCTTTGTTTTAAATTTTGAAGTTGGGAAGTGTAAGTCCAAAAAAGAAAATGTTCATTATTTTTTAAGATTGCCTTAGCTATTATTATCAGTCTTGGATGGTGTGGCAGGCCAACTAACTAAATTTCTAATGTTTGTAGTTATTCAAAATTCCTTGTCAGATGGCAAGGCCATTATGACTCATTTATTGCAGCTTTAGGAATTCATTGTCTCAGTAACAACAGACACATTGATTTTAGGCTGGGGTCGCAGGGTTTGCTGCTTCATTGTCATGATAATATCCTTTCTCTCACCCACCTGGATAGTGTGAACAATAGTCAAGGTACTATTTTTTTATTTGTTCAATCCTGCCTCTCACTGCTCAGCCTTTAAATATTAATTCAACTTTTGTTTGTTAATAGGCAGTACATTGGGGGACACTTACTAGCTAACCTCACCTACTATTTGGGTGAGAGCACTTACTGCCTGATCCTGGGAAATCTTTGTTTATCCCTAAACCTGGCCTGCAAATCCCTTGTTCTTCCTTAACCAGCAAGTCATGTCATTGTCACCTTCCCATCCTCATCACCAAAGTGATCAAGAATTGTGAAGGACCTGAAATTTTACCCTACTTGCAAGCTAATATGTTAGCTTTTGCTGCTTCATAGATGTAGGCCGAAGACACAAGACTCCTGGGTCAGAAACAAAAGACTTTATGTTCTCATGCACAGCAAGCAGCATGAGCATTCTCATATTTCCATTGGTTCTTCTGGAGGCCAAGTCACACGGGGGCAATGTAATGGGCTCAAATGAATGCTACACAGACAATTGGTTTAAGTTACAGCTGATGAATCCAGGGGCAAGGACCCAGCACTTTTTGAGCAAGCAGCAAACATTATATCAGGCAGTGTTTCCTCCCCACCTCTCCCCCACCCCCCAGGGGTGAGCAGTGATATGGTAGTCACACTGTAGTCAATTTGACCTACTTAGTTGCCTGTGTGAGTAACTACATAAACTGCTTTTTATCAGAAGACAGATAAGCCTTGCAATCTAGCACACTCACCAAGAACATGCAAGAACAATCAGGACTGGTGACCAACTGCCTCTCCCAACAGTCTACCCCTTGACTATGTATGTTCTTTGCTGAACTCCTATTTGTACCTGAGTGGACCAGTGTGCCGTGCTGTCATCCACTTGGATGAATCAGTCTCACAGAGTCTGGAACCAAATGTGTTGCATTTGTCTCATACAGCATAATAGTTAATTTTATGTGTCAACTTAGGTAGGCCATGGTGCCTAGATACTTAAAGATTATTGGACTCCTAAATAATTAAAGATTATTTTTGACATTTAAACTTTTTTAGATGAGCTTAACATTTAAATCAGTAGACTTTTAGTAAAGCAGAATATACTTCAGATGGACCTCATCCAGCTGAAGGTTTAATAGAAACAAGCCTGACCCCCAATCAAGAGGGAATTCTGCCAGCAGATTGCCTTTGGACTCTAACTACAGTAGCGGTTCTCAACCTGTGGGTCGCGACCGCTTTGGGTGTCGAACGACCCTTTCACAGGGGTTGTCTAAGACCATCCTGCATATCAGATATTTACATTACGTTTCATAACAGTAGCAACATTACAGTTATGAAGTAGCAACGAAAATAATTTTATGGTTGGGTCACAACATAAGGAACTGTATTTAAAGGGCCAGAAGGTTGAGAACCACCGAACTACAGCATAACTCTTCCCTGGATCTCTAGCATGCTGGTCTACCTTGCTGATTTGGAGTTGCTAGCTTCCATAATCCATATCATGTGAGCCAATTACTTAAAATCAATCAGATAGATATATAAATAGATATAAAGATAGAGGATAGAGATAGAGATATAAACACACATATCCTATTGTGTGACTAAGACAACATTTAATTAAGGCTGCTATCCACTGGACATTTATAAAATACTGACCATATTATATTGCAATTCATCTCTTCATCTCTCTTTCTCTTCCTCTCTCATGACAGGGAGAAACACTTGAGTTAAAAGTGATTGTGAAACCTTGGGTGCTGAGACTTTATTTTAATAAACTCTGTCTTCCTCAAACATAGCAGGCACTCAGTAAAGGTTTGTTGAATGAGAGGGGGACTGCGTGAGTGAGTTTATGATTGAATTCCCTCAGCCCCCTGTAGTTGGCTTCCCTTCTATCTCCATTCAAGAACAACAACAGAAAAAGCCTAAGCTCTCTTTCAGGGTCCATCTCACAGACTGACTCTTTCTTGTAGTTTTTCTTAAATTTTCCTAAGAGAATGTTTTCTCTCTAGCTTTCAAATATTATTGACATTGAATCTATATCCTTTCATGCATTTAGTATGCATGGTGTTATCTATAAATATTTGTAGTCTTTGCAAACTGGTCATATTTCCTTTCTTAGATTATAAGTTCCTTGAATGTAGGGACTTGGTATATTGATCCCTATATTTCCTGTAGTGCCAAGTGCAGAGTCAATACCTAACAGATACTAAAAAATTGTCTGCTGAATTGGGCTGTCTCAAGGCAGGGTAGGAAATCACTGGTGCAAATGTGCTAATTACCCACAGTTGGTCTTAGGTGTTTCTGATTATTAGTTACCAGCTCAAATTCCCTTTAGGAAGCATGGCCTTTTGTTAATAACCACTTTAACTACCACACATCTCTGTAATGATTGGTTGCCTTTAAAATGAGCCAATAACTACATGTTTATAGAGAGCATAAATGAGAACTGTGAGTAGAATAACAAAACACTCAGAGACCCAAATAGCATGGGTCTAGAAATCCTAGTTCGTATACCTCAGAATCATCTTCATCTTTTGAGTTACCATGAAATGAGAGCCTGCTAAATGCCAGGAGCTAGATCATTTCCTGCCACATTTTTCATCCTTAAGACAACTGGAGACGTCATGTTTTAACTGCTGTTGAGGAAGTGGAGGCCTAGAAAGTGTAGAAAATTTACTCAAAGATCACTCACCATCTACCTAATCTTCATACCTTGCTCATCTCTAAGCTCTTTGAAGTCCACCTCAGCAATTGTCTTATCTAAAAGCCAAGCCATTCACTGTCATTACTCTAGTCCAGGGGTGGGCAACCCCTCACACGTGCCAAACATGGCACACCAGTAACTTTTGCTGGCACAAGAAACCCTCTCTTATAATCTTCCATTTACAATTTTTTTCTTAATATCGACTTTTTTATTTTTCAGATAAATTCAGTGTAGGTGCATCTTAGATAAATAATTTTACATAACATGTATACATTAAAAAATAAATGTATTTTTCATCATCATATACTGTGTTTTTGTTGCTCGAATGAATTTTATTATTTCTTCAAGGTTCTTCAACT